>NW_020884963.1:147542-481309 GCF_003945725.1 Corapipo altera
CCCCCCAAACACCGGCAGCGTCCCAACCGCCTCACCTGCCTCCCGCAGAGCCGCGTCCCGGGCGGGCGGCGGGCCGGGGTCGGGCCGGACCAGGCCGGGCGGGGGGCAGACAGTTCCGATCCCAATCCCGATCCCGATCCCAATCCCGGTGCCGGTCCCTGCGCTCGGCGGCGGCGGCGCTATGGCAACTGCCCGCGGGGCCGGGCGGGCGGAGCGGCCGCCATGGGCCGGGCGGGGCAGCACCGCCCCTGGCGGCCCGGAGGACTCGGCGGCGCCCCCCGCCGGCCGGGAGGGCAGCGCGCGGCGCGGCGGCTCCGGGGGCCGCGTGTTCGAGACCCGGGCGGGACACGCGGGAAAAGGAGGGGACACTGCGGGGGTCTCCTGTGTTTCGGGGGTGTCCCTGCGGCGCGCACGGGGCTTGACTGCGTTGCACGGGAAGTGGATGTATACCGACAGATCACAGAATCAGTCGGGTTGGAAAAGACCATCAAGTCCAGTCTATGATCCAACACCGCCTTGTCAACCAGAACATGGCACTGAGTGCCACATCTGTCCTTAAACACAAAGGTGACTCCACCACCTCCCTGGGCAGCCCATCCCAATGTCTTATTACGCTTCCTGAGAAGAAATTCCTCCTAATGTCCAACCTGAACCTCCCCTGTCGCAGGTTGAGACCGTGTCCTGGGGATACACCCATACAGAGACTGCCAGATAGACACAGACATGTACACAGACACAAATATGCACACAGTACATATAAACACACATTTATATGCGTGTTTTATACATATCAAAGGCAAATAAGCCCTTAGTGCCAAAAGGCATCCCTGCTGCTTGGGGTGAGAGGTGCCCTGTCTGCCTTGAATGGGTTTCATTGCCCTGCTCTGAGCCTTTCCAGTGCTTCTCCAGCTGTTTTAAGCAAGGGGAAGAGGCAGGAAGTGGGGACATCCTGAGCTCTGCCTTACAGGGTTGCAGAAGTGCCTGTCTGAGCATGGAGGAGAAAGGCTGAATTAGGATATTGAGGTCAGGAACTCTTTTTGGCCTGATTTTACTATGTAAATTTAGGGCAAATGAGCTTGAGTAAGAAGTCAGGTTTTTCCAGATCAGGTAATAGATTGCCATAACCTGAGCCCTTCTGGTGTCCCCACACCAAGCAATAACCAGCACCCACAGCAGCAATGCAGCCAGAAATTCAGGACATCCCTGTGACCTCGGCAGCACAGGGAGAGGAGGAGCTGCCACTCGAAACTCAGTCAGGCCTCATCTCTCACCATCCTCCCCCACCTATCCAGCTGTTTCCCAAGAGGGCATAAAACTCCCACAGCTGCAATTAGCTGATTGCCAAGGAGAGAAAATCCCCCCTGGTCATGACTATGCCTATGAAAGCTGGGATGGGAAGCTTTGGAGGAGCCCAGACTTCACATCCTCACCTTTCCAGACAGGCTGGTCATGCCCCTGTTGAATCACCACCCCGTGACTCTCCAGTGACTGAGTGCAAGAGCAGACTTTCTTCTGTCATGTCTCAGGGGTCACAGGGAAGATACACACTGGGCACATGGCTGGTCTCATGCTGAGCCTGGTGAGGGTTCAAAGTAGGTTGTTCCTCTTCTCATCCCCCTGCTAGTTAGGGGAAAGAAACATCCAGAAAGCCCTCTTCATTCAAATACAACCCAAGAGGTTTCTATTTGGCTCTTCTCTGCTTCACACTCTCCACCCTGAGAGCTTTGCTTCCCCTAAATAACCACAGACAGAGAGATAAAATAGTAGCAGAGAGTTTTGGTTGAAATTTGCATGCACCAGCTCTTTATTCACAGCTCTAAGAGATGCACCAAGCTAAATTTCTGCTTGTAAGGACCAGCCACATCAGCACAGGAAAACCATCCTCCAGCCAGGCTGCAATCTCTGGGGCCAAACCTCCCCTCCTGGGCTTGGAAAGCCCATAAATACAAATAAATACACGACTTTAAAAAGTTTTCAGTAAAAATTATGTATTTAATGGCTCAGCTCATGTTGCTTTGGCACGTTCCCCTGCTCAGCAGGACCTGCTGGGATCATGGCCTTTCCCACGGCCATGCACACGGAGCTGCAGTGGCTGGGTGGCCACGATGGAGGAGGTGGGACCTGCCCCCTAAACCACAGCCCTGGGAGCACCAAGAGCTGACTTTCACAGAAAACACAACTCTTGACAGATGTTTCAAACAAAAATCCACGCTGAGACCTGGTGCTGCCTCTTGGGAAACCAAAATGTGTGTTCACATATCCCTTTCAAATGCCCCTTCCCCACAGCAGCTATTTGCTCAGGAATACAGGGCTGTACACTGTTAATGTCTACTCTGGAGACATTAACACACAAATTTTGGCTAAATCAAACTCCTCTTTGCCCAGTACAGCTCTAGAAGGCTCCAGGAGCTGTGCTGCTGTGTTATTAGTTTAATGAGCATGTCTTGAATTAGTTCCAGCCCCCAAATTTAATATCAGCAGCCTTGAAGTACAACCATGGCTCAGCTCACCTGCCAGGGAGGTCTCTTATTATGCAGAGGATGAGGGTGTCTGAGACATCTGGGATCACATCTCAGCCTCCTGTCTCCTCCCCAGCACCACATAACTGCCCAGGAGGTCGCCCAGAGCAGGCAAGAGCAGCTGGAAAGCGCTGGAGAGGAAGGAGAGGTTATTTCAAACATCACCACATGCAATTGAAGAGGTCCTTGAGCATCAGGCAGGGCCAGCTGGTGTCAGCCAGGACTCATCAGCCCCAGATGATCCAGACCAGAACTTCCATCAGTTATCAGCAAGTCTTTATGCAGCACAGCATTGCCCCAAAAACACCAGCAGCTCCCTACAAGGCCTGGTGTTACTCTGAGGAGAAGGTCAGAGCAAGCACTTGATTATGTCCCTGCTCATCAGCAGCCTCTCCCATCCCAGTCTGTCCCACTCCAGCCTGTCCCAACCCAGTCCTGCTGAGGACTAACCCTCAACATTTTAATTAAGTTCCCAGCAGTCACCTTTAATTGAATTCCAGCTCTCAACAACCACAGCGTGCAACAGCTTTTTCCTTTTATTTCTGAACCAAGACCACTGTGAGCTGCCCAAGGACAATCAGAGCTCCAGGTCCAGAGGACAGCGAGTCGTGGGGGGAACAAAACCACCACAGGGAGTCATGGGTTTGTGCAGGGACAAGCCAGCTGGTCCCCAGCCAACACCTGAGGACAGGGCTGGCTCTGCAGGGTGAAGACAAGCCTGCAGCAGAGGACAGGAGCTGGCTGTTGTGCTGCCCACACGGTCCAACCACTGCAGGCAGTGCCTGCTGAGCACTGAGATCTCCGGGGAGCCCCACGCTCAGTCTCTCCCCCAGGCAGAAGAACAAGAGGTTCCTCACATTGGTCCAGGGCTGTAGGACCCTCAGAGTCAGTCTGTAAAACCTTCAGTGTGCTTGCCTGCTTTTCTGCAACTCTCTTGGACCTTGACATTTGCTCTTCTATCACATCAGAGCCCCTGTGTGGGTGTTCCAGGGCTCGGCTCTGGCATATCACCAATGTCCAGCTCCACCTGTAACCCTGTTGGCTGCAAGGAGAAACAGAAAGAAGCTTAACCTTACACTGCTGGGACTCTACATCACTCACCACCTGCCCCAGAGACAGAAATCCCCAATTATATCCCCCTGAGGATTTCTTTCTGCTGGTGCCCCTGTTTTAACTTGGTCTGATGAACCCAGAGATACAAATAGACACGGCAATTTAGCAAAGAAAGAACATATTGCTCTGAGGCATCCCCAGACACACCATTATTTAGCACATCCAGAATGGATTTCGCTGCCCAGCACACCACCACATCCAAACCCATTTGGATCAGGCAGCAGAGGAGGCATGGAGCTGGGAGGCTTAGGCAATGCCGCCTGTACATAGGCAGGAGTCAAGCCAAAGTCCCCTCTGCAGGTGTAGGAGCCATTTCCATGGAACCCACACACCATAAGGAGAGCGAGACAAGCCTGAGGAACACAGTGACCTGCACTGGAAGTGGTGCCACTCATTTAACCTGCCTACAAATACAAGCTCAGGCTGTTGGGACGCTCCTCTCTTCCACAGTGTACAGGCAGGCTGCAGGAGCTCCTCTCCCACCACCATGGCTCACCCAGTGAGGCTGGATCCTGCCTGACCCTCTGCTCCAAAGTCAGGGCCGAGTCCCACAGCTGCTCCTCCATTCCCAGCCCACCTCCCTCACCTGGCGGGGTGACTTCACCAGGGCAGCCACGCGCCGTGTCGTGCCTTTGTCCCAGGAGGCTTCTTTGCTCTCCAGCAGCACCCGAGTGCTGGGCACGAAGCTCCAGGAGCGGCCAAGGGCTGGCTTCAGTGGGCCAGTGCTGCTGTCCCTTGTCACCTGGTTGGTCACCTGCAGCACAAACAGGCTTATCAGTGCCCAGGAAAAGCAGTGCCACTCGGTGCAATGAAACACTGGAGATCACGGCCAGTCTGAGCCTTCCTTCTTGGCACAGCTGTGCCATCCCCTCTAAACACAGCCCAGACAACTGGCCCTGACAGGTATTCAGGTAGGAGCTCGCTTGTATCTGCAAGCTGCATCACTCCTGGTGCTGAAGCCACCCAGAGGGTTTAACTTGGAGCCTCCAAGTGTCCTTCCAGGCACCTCCCTGTCACTTTATCAGAACGAAGGGCAGGACTTTCTTGGTGCCTTCCAGTGCCAGGCTCAGCAGACCACTACTCTCTGTTGTGGCCTTCCCAGTTCAGATACATTAATTGTGGTCCCAGTAACCTGTCTGGTTGCATTGGCAAATGCAATTGCTTGGCCAAGAGCTGGGGAAACTGGAGCAGGGGCCCTTCCAGTCCCCAGCTCCCTTAGGATGATGCAATGCCCTGCAGCTCCTCCAAGATAGTTAAGAGGTTACCCAGGAGGCTGGCCAGCCCCTTAAATGAATGGTGCTATCAAAAATAAACACAAACAACCTTTCAATCTCCCTGCCTTGCTCAAAGCAGAGAATGCCGTGTTGGCTGAGCACAGCAATAGCAGGAGGCAGCAAACCAGCCCTGGTCTTGCTCCACAGTCACTGAGATAAGATATCTGTGGGCTGCAGAGACACAGAGCTACGTCAGGAAGCAGAGCACTGTGGGGTACAAACCTCTTGCTCCTGCTTAGCTGGGAGTTGGGTGCCCTCTCCCAGGGGCTCCAAAGCCTCTCCATGGCTCAGGGCACACACCAACACACGAAGGACAAAGCGCAGCAACACTCACCACAACAGCAAGGCTGAACTCCCTGGCCAGTGTCTTCAGCTCCCTGGACAGCTGCATCATGATGGCCAGACCTGGAGGAGGACAAGACACTTGGGTGTTTGGGGATCAACCCACAAAGTGCATCCTGGAGGCAGGTGACATCTAGATTTGCATGAGCACTGGATTTAGTGCCTGTGCTGATGTTCATTGACATCTTCACCAGACCAACTCCTCTCCTTTTCTGTCTTAGAAGCCCCAAGGCCAAAAAAACCCCTACAAAAGCACCAGGAGCTCAGACAAAGCTGGCCAGGTTGATTTAGCAGGTACAGGACCCATCTCTCCAGCTCACAGTTTCATTTCCTACACTTGTGGCTGTGAGGGGACTCCCTGTGATAGCACTAGTTGCCATCCAGGTGCGCAAGTCCCTCTGGAAGGTGTTTGAGGGGCCTCCTTGGCATCCTCACTTCTGATTTAAAGTCCCTTCTGGCAGAAGGAGCCTCTGGGGAGCTCTGCAAACTGTGCCAGCAACTGTGATGTATCTGTGACACTGCAAGTAGAGGTTTTAACATATGGACAAACAGTTCAGTGCCTCCCCTGTCCCCTGGACAGGTTTCAAACCACTGCCATGATCCACGGCCACAACCAGCTTGAATGTTTGCTGACAGCACTGCCAACTGACTCCCTCTTTATCCAGTCCCAAAGATGGGAGCAGTCACATCCCCATCCAACCTGTCCCAGCCCCAGCTCCAGGCACAGCACACCTGGGAGGAAGATGCTCTTGAGGACAAGCAGAGAGCTCTGCAGCCTCCTGGCACACCCTAAGGACTCAGCTCACCCTCTGACTGCCTGCCACCCAGCAGTGGGTAAATCACAGCCGACACTGAGTCGATCACCACGATCTTGAGAGGCCCCGTGGAGCTCACGACCTGAAAACAGGGACCATGTGCAATGTGCAGTCACAAATCCAGCAGTCTGGGAGGTTGTGAGCTGCACAGAGGCTCAAATGCACCCAGGACGAGGTGATCTGGAGTCACTTGCCAGGCACACCCTGCAGCCCTCCCTGCAGCTCTGGGGAGGGGAGAGGGGCCCAGACCCCCCCTCGTACCTGCTGGGAGAGGTGATCCCGCAGCTCCTGCAAGGCGCTCAGCATTTCATAGACATCGAACACACGGACCACCTGGATCCGCTGCAGAGCCTCCAGCTGTGGCACAGAGTGGCATCACCCACGGCCTCACCCCCTCCAGGACTTGCCATATTCCCTCTGCCCCAGCTGCCACCAGCTCTTTGCATTCACACCACGACACAGAGCCCTTATTCTTCCACATTTGCCTCCACCCCAGGAACACCATTGTCCCTGTTCCACCGATGGAAGAAGTAACCTGGATTGAGCTCAGGGAGCAAAAGTATGTGCAACTACAGCAAGTCCTCCCCTTCTCCCAAGGTAAACAACAAAGAGCAGTGTCTGTCCTGAGCACGGCACCCACTGGGCCATGGGAGGAAGAGTCTGGACCCAAAAAAGCCCATGAGGACAAAGGCAGAGCTGGGCAGACAAACCATCCCTGGGGGTTGTCTGCAGGCAAGAGCAAAGGCAGTTTTAATGCAAACAGAGGGACCAGCTCCAGGGGAACTTGCCTGCTCTTCCTCATCCTCTGTCTGTGCTTGCAGCATCTGGTAGAGACGGGAGGCAATGAAACCCCCTGTGGAGTCGAGAAACAGGACGTGCTGCCTGAGGCCGAGAGACACACTGGCTGCAATGCCCAGACACACCTGGAGGGACAGGGACATGTCAGCCAGGCATCATCTTCACCCCACCTGTCCTCTCCTTGCTCCTCCATCCCACTCACCTGCGTCTTCCCACTGCCCGGTGCTCCCATGAGCTCTGTCACTTCCCCCGTGTACAGCCCAGAGTCCAGCAGCTGGTCCAGGCTATGGGTTGAACACAAGGTGGGATTATCAACACCCCTTCAGCCAGAATGGCAGGGGCATCAGGAAGCAGCAGTGCCCAGACACTTGTCCCTAGAGTCCCCTTCCCAAACGCAGACAAGCCCCTGGGCACGGCGTGGACACCACCAACCGTGCTCAGGACATCACCACAGTGAAACTCGAAGTCTGTGCTGGCAACCAGGGCCTTGTGCAGCAAGTCCAGCCCTGGGCAGATGGGTGATGTACCCACCTTGGGCTCCCAGTGGGCAGGATGGCCGTGGAGCTCTTGAGCTCCTCGTACAGGTCTGCTCCGTTGGCAGGGAAGGCAGAGAACTGGGCCAGGAGCACACGTCTCACTGCAACCAGCGCCTGGGGGGCAGAGAGGTGTCTGGAAACAGGACTGAGCAAGTCCAGGGCCAGCACCTGCTGCAGAAGCTTCCCCCAGACAAGGCCATCCAAGCCATGAAAGGGATCAGCTCTGAGATCCCTGATTAATGTACCAGGACTTAGGAGTCCTCTTTACCTTGTAAGACAGGGAACACTTCTGGGCAACGTCCTCCAGGTCCGACGACACAAAGTCCACCACTGCAAACAACATGAGGGACAAGAGGTTGGAAGCCAAACCTGGTCAGACCACGAACACTGGAAGTGTCTGTGTCCTCTGCCAAGACTGCAAGTGGAGGAGCAGGATATCCCACATTTGAGTTTTTTCTCTGAGATGGTCCCATCACCCATCACAAAACAAATTGTTTCTTGCAAAACAGATCAGGGAGAGCAGCTGGTAAAAATTCTCCCTGTTTTGCTCAAGAGCTGCCCAGCACCACCTTTTGCTTCCCCTCTAAGGGCAGGAGGTGCCCAGGGTGCAGCATGGGAGGAACTTGCACTTTTGTCAGAGGGAAAACTGCACAAATCCTCCCAAAATACCTTTGAAATGCCATAATAGATCAACCCTCAAAAAGGTTTTGCAGAGATCTCTACTTTGTCCTTACACTCTCCTGAATCATTATATCCACCCAGGGGGACCCAGAAGACATTCAGCAAGGAGGACATGGAGGGATATTCCACCAACAGCACCCTTCCAGGACCTGAGATGATGTGGGCACACCAAATGTGCAGTTTGGTTTGCCCTCTCCCAACCCGAGGCCCCGATGCCACCTCGTTACCTGTCCTGATGCCATTTGCCCTGAGCAGCTGGATCATCTCTTCGGTGAGACCAGGGCAGAGCCCAGCCCGCAGGACCACCATGTCCACAGCCACGGGGGCGGGAGAGACCTACGGAGGAGAGTGGATTTCACGGAATCATTAAGGTTGGAAAAGACATCTAAGATTATCAAGTCCAACACTGAGCCATGTCCTGCCCTGGATGGTGCCTGCCCCTGGAGCTGGGGAGCAGCCGCCCAGGCTGTGAATGGGACGGGTGGGGGTTTAGGATTCTTTTAGGGTCAAGCATCCCCGAATCTCGCACGGGAGCATCGCCGCGGCTGAGCCAGCGGCTCCTGCTCGGGGAGGGCACAGCGGGCGGGGGGAGCCCCATCCCCGAACAGGGGTATCCTCCCCATCGCCATCCCCATCCCTCTCCAGCAGAGCCCCTCGATGAGTGTCCCAGCCCACCCTCCCGCCCCGCGCACCCCAAACCCCGCAGCGGGGTATCCCTGCCCTGCCCGCTCCCTTCCTGCTTCCTGCCGCCGGCGGAAGGAACGGGACGGCTCCTGTGCCCGCTCCTGTGCCCGCTCCCACCTCTCACAGCCCACTCGGGGTTCCCTCACCCGGCTCCTCCGCCTGGCTCAGCAGAGCCCGGGGTCCTACAGTCAAATCATCCCGGGATCCTGGGATTTTCCGAGGGCTGGGTCTGGCCAGGCTCACCAGCCAGTGATGCAGGGTGGAAAATGAAGGAGCGCGGAGGGCGGGGGGTCTTCACAGCCCTGCAGGTATGGGGAGCCTTCCCTGGCTGCCCGGGGCTTGAATTTCTCCTGGAAAAGCCTTTTTTTTTTTTCTTTTTTTTTATTTATATTTTTTTTATTTTTTCTTTCCCAGCCAAGGCCTGAAGAGGGCTCCCGGCACTCACTGCTGAGCCTGCCCTGCTCACCCTGCACTCTCAGCTCTGCCCTGAGCATGAGCGGCATCAAACAACATTTGATTTTATAACTCAGTTTACCTGCAGTACCTGCTGTGCTGCTGCTTCTAACAATGAATTATTATTCTGGCTGACGTGAGAAAGGCTGTGCTGTATCCCAGGAGTACTGAAATGAAGCCAGACAAGCCTTCCCTGGTACCTAAAGCCACATGGGAATGGGTTTCTGGTGTGTTGATCCATGTGAATCCTAGAAAAGCCACTGGACTGAGTCTATCCAAGGCAGGTATGGCCTCTTGCACCTTCCACAGCTGCTGCCCTTGTGCCTTGGACATACCCCTGAAGTGGTGAAGGTGTATGAGCTGCCCTTGATGCAGTGCCTGCAGCTGCAGTGCAGGTGATGTGCTGTGAAGGGATTCCCAAATTCCTTTGGAATCGCCTCCTGCCTGGATTCCAGGGGCCAAGCAGCGTCGCTGGTGCCAGGTGAATAAAATAGGAGACCTGGCAGGGCAGTCCTGTGCCAATTCTTACTGTGTAAGAGCCACAAACCACAGCACAGATCACGGAATTAAAGACAATGATATTTTTCCTCTTGGCAGTGTCTCTATGATCAGCCCATGCTCTCCCCATCCTTCTGCCAGTTCCCCCATTTGATTTACAGTTGGGATGCTGGTGGGGACACTCGGGAAGGCAAGGCCTGTATTTTGGGGGAGATAAGTCCCAAAGCAGAATTCCTGATTGAGTGTGACCCCTGGGAAACAGGGTGTGTTGAAAGGCTCAGCTCTTTTGGAGCTCAGAGCTGCTCTGGCTATTGGTGTCACTGAAACTGAGCCCTGAGCCACTCATCACAGCAGTGGCTGTGATCCAGTATGTTCCAGTACAGTGTGTGTTCCAGTCTGTGACGATGGGCTGCTGAAAAAGGGGAGGTGGCAGTGGGTGAGATTTCCAGTGGGATGGGCTCCCAAAGGCCCTGTGAGAAGGAGCAGGCAGCACTGGGTGTCAGTCAGCTTTCCATCCCAGGGAATTCTGGAAGGTGCTGGGTGCTGCTGCAGCTGCTGGCGTGGGGCCGCTTGTCCCCGAGGCTCAGCTGTCTCATGCTTCCCTAAATAGAAAGGGAAAAGGGTCTGAGCACTGTGACGGGGGTCAGCCATCCCAGGCAGGGGCTTTTTTGGCATGAAACCCCCGTGTTCCTGCCCCCCACACCCTGTGCAGCTCTGCAGGCAGAGGGAAGCTGGGATTTGCCCTGGCAGGTGGGAGAGGATCCCCTCTTGCTGCAGAGAGGTGCTGCCCACGTGCAGGCAGGTGCCCCCCCCAAGCTGGCCCTGGCTCCCAGCCCTCCACAGGCATATATAGCACAGGGGGACAAGGAGGGGACAGGCTGTGGTGACAGGTGATGCTGACAGACAGCAGGAGCTGCCAGCTCCTGCCCAAACTTGGAGTGGGAAGCAAGCTCTTTCCTGAGCCCCACGGACTCTCCGTAGTGCTGGCAGACTTCTTCAATTCCTTTTTTTGTTGTTGCTTTTCTTTCCTGTATTAATTGACTCCTAAGGACCTACAGCAGTGGGAAAAGCTTCTGAGAAGTCACAGCCTGGAGGAGCAATTTAGGTCTTCATTTTCAGAACTCTTCAGTCTGGTAAGCTGCTTTTATTAATGTGTGTGTTAATTATATGTCAGTCTCGTGGTGAAACTCAGCTTGGGGCAGTAGGCAGGCGACCTCGGGTGACACAGGCAGTTGAAAATGGGCCCCAAATTGATGTTCTTCCTTAGAGCTCTCCAGATGGAGGATCCCATCCAGCTGAAGGAGGAGGGCAATAAATATTTTCAGGCCAATGACTACGAGAAAGCCCTTCAAAGCTACACTCAAGCCTTAAAGCTCAACAAGGACAAGGCACTGCAGGCGGTGCTGTACAGGAACAGGGCAGCCTGCTTCCTCAAAAAGGTGAGAAAAGCTCCCAGTTCTCCTGGGCAGAGCTTGAGGGGAGAAGAGCAGGGAGGCTCACCAGTTGTGGACTGCGTGGTTTGTCTATTTATTGAAGAAGGTGTTTGCAAACTGGTCTGAAATTACACGTTCTGGGCTTGTGCTAGAGCTGTAAAGCTTCCTCCTTGCTTCCATCCTGATGGAGCTGAGCATGCAGGTTCAGCTCAGAGATGGTCCCACTAATCACTTTGAAGCAAAGGCTTTTGGCATCCAGGCTGCTCCACACTTACCAAAGAGCTCTGTAAGCCATAGCTTGGGATTGCTTTTGCAGTCTGTCCCAGTATAAGAAAAGCAGGTGAAGATATTTAGTAAAACAAAAAGTTATTGCTATCTGTACCAAAATGGTCTCAGCTTGTAGTGGCCTGTTGTGGGAACTGAGCAGATTGCTTGCATGTTCCTGAATTTTCACTAATCCAGAAGTGACACCAACACAGACCAAGGCTGTTGTGAGAATTCCCTCTTCCTTCACTGCCCACTGTCCTGCTGCATCCTCAGCCAAGTGTGTTGTTTCACCTGCACCACACACCCCTTCCCTTCCATCAGTGACGCGAAGGTACCTCAGCTCCCCTTCCCTTACCTAGGCTGCTGCTGGCTTCACTGGGATGTCCTGTTAGGAACTGGGAACAGAGGGGTCAGTGTCCATCAGGAATGGGGACATGCCCTGCTATTCCATGCCTAACAACTCTCTCCTTTCTGGTTTAACAGGAGGAATACGCCAAGGCAGCCTCGGATGCATCTAGAGGTGAGGAGGGGGCTGTTTTGAGAAAGGAGAGCTGTATTGCTGGGTACATGTGCTCAGCCTGCTCTCACATCTACTTTTGGGACGCTGTGGCCTTATCCCTTGATGTCCAGTAACACCCAAGTGCTGAGGCCACAAGGGAATTACTGGAGGTTCAAAAGACAACGTACCAATTCGGTGGGATGGTGCAGTGGGTGCTAATCAGGCACCAATTCACGTACAGTGTTAATAACAAAGCAAACCCCAGTTTACACAGGCCATTCCCAAGCAGCAAACTCTGATGCCTGCTGTTTTGGATCCCTTTCCCAGCTATCGACATCAATGCTTCAGATATCAAAGCCTTGTACCGGCGCAGCCAAGCTCTGGAAAAACTGGGGAAATTGGACCAGGCGTTCAAAGATGCTCAGAAATGTGCCACCATCGAACCCCGCAACAAGAACTTCCAGGAGACCCTGAGGCGGCTGGGGGCCAACATCCAGGAGAAGGTAAACGCTGGAGGAGCAGTCCTGGATTCACAGGCCAGGCGTGGGAAGTCCTTGCTCTGGGTTATACCAAGGGATTGTTGTTCATACTGGAAACTTGTAATGATGCAGGGGGATAAATAGGCTCCATTAACTGGAAGTTCATACTTGATGTGTGTAAAGCTGAGGACTGGGTTGAATTAAAAAGCGTGGCAGCTCCCTCCAGAGGCTGGTCTGCTCCTGAGTGTCTTGAAAGGGTCCTGGCAGGGAATTGGGCCAGCTTTGGACTGGGTTTGGCAGTTGCCACATTGACAAAGTTACCTTTACAGGGCTGCTGTGAAGAAGCCCTTGCATCAGTAGGTACTGTGAAATAATGATTTAGGGCTGTCCTGTCCATGCCCATGAGTCTGAGGTGGGTAATGGGTGCTGATAGCTGAGAAGCTGTTATTCAGCTTAAATTGTCTATGGTTTGAGGGCCTGGGGTGTTCTCGAAGCAAAAAAAGGAATATTGCTCCTCAGTTTTCTCCCTGTGATGCTCCCTGCCCTCTCTCCCTTGGCACAGCTGCGCATTCAGTTCTCCACGGACTCGAGGGTGCAGAAGATGTTTGAAATCCTGCTGGATGAGAACAGCGAGAAAGAAAAGCGAGAAAAGGTGAGAACTGCTCTGCACTTGGCAAAATGGCTGTTTAATGTCAGAGGCTGCACCAAGGAGCAGAACAGAGTTCCTTTCCCCACCTCCCCTGGATGGAAGATGAGGGAAGGAGCTGGGAAATGAACTGCACTCGGAGGGACAGCTGAGAGGGGAAACGTCCCAGTGAGGCATCATCCCTACGCCGAGGGAAGGCGGCCAAACCTCCCAAAATATCAAAGGTGGGATCACACTGGACTTCTGCTCAGGTCCATCTCTGCCACCCGCTAAATGTTCCACTCCAAGCAGTGATCCACTCTTCTTGGGCAGAGTGAAGGGATCCCAAATGCACCTGGATAAACTGTCTGGGGGATCTGAGCTGGTCTGCTGCATCTGTCAGGAGATGGGCAATCCACAGCTCGCACCAGGACGTCCCAGAGCTGCCTGGAGATGTTCTGGAGGCCTGGGTGTGCCACTGACCCCTGGCTCTTCTGTCTCCCATGCAGGCTGCAAACAACCTCATAGTCCTGGGGCGGGAGGAAGCAGGTGCCGAGAGGATTTTCCAGAATAACGGGGTCAACTTGCTGCTGCAGCTGATAGAAACCAAAAATCCTGAGCTGATCCTGGCAGCCGTGAGGACACTTTCAGGAATGTGCACGGGACATAAGGCTCGGGTAAGAACAGGATGCTTGGGACCTTTGCTGCTATTGCCTTGCACCTGGGGGAGTGGGAAGTTGCAGTATGTTTGTGAGCAGTGGGGAAAAAAATTAAAACTCTGCCTTGTACTGACTCAGGAATCACAGAGGAAAATAGATTCTTTGTCCCAGCTGAGCCTGACCTTTCTGAAGCACACAGGAAGGAAAGGCCTTTGCTAACACTGTCCTGCTCTCTCCAGGCCACTGCCATTCTCCATTACCTGGGCATCGACAGCATTTGTATGTGGATGTCAGTAGACAACGAGGAAATCTCCCTGGCTGTCTGCAACCTCCTGCAGACCATCACTGACTGCCTGCTGGACCAGGGCAAAGAGGAGCACCACGGCAAGGAGGAGGCTGTCGTGTTAGGTGACAGCACATGGGGATCCCTCCATCCGGCTGGAGGAGAAGTGGGCTGAGCAGAAGAGCTCTGCTCCTGGGATGCCCACCCTATTCCTTGCTCTTTGGTGAAGTGGGGCCTTTACCCTTCAGCTGTCCAGGATGACAACCTGCACACAGCTCTTATCCTCATGCATAACTTAAATACCTCTGTTAGAGCCACACGATGGCTTTGAGTGGTTTTCACTGGGTTCAGCTGCTTTCAGAGATAATTTCTTGTAACTGGCTGCTACTGTTTTGCTTCTCTGTAGACACTAAGAAAGATCTGAAGATGATCACAATGCGTTTGCTGGATATGCTGGTCAGTAAGAGAGTGTCTGGGCAAGGGCGAGACAGAGCTCTCAACCTCCTCAACAAGAATATACCAAGGAAGGACCTGAAAGACCATGACAACAGCAGGACCATCTTTGTCATCGACAATGGTGAGCCCTTCCCCTCCATCCTGTTCTGATTTGGGAGATGTGGAGCTGTGTGTACTTGCCTGCATACCTGTAGAACTGATCCTCTCTAGAAAATAAATCCTGGAGCAAAGTTAGACTTATTAGCGGGAAACAGTATTAAGAAAAAAAGAACCCTGTATATGAGAACAAGAATTTTTGAGTTTTTAAAGAGTTGACTAACAGTTAGTTTTTTCCAATGCATTTGCTAATGTTAAGAGGATTTAACTTGGATAAATTGTCTAGTTTAGACAGGATGAGATGAGCACCTGCTGAGCTTGGTGGATCCACAAGCTGATCAGTTCTAAAACTGGGCAAGGGTGAGGGATTTGTGTGCAGTGTGTTTTTATACTAACTCCAATGCATGTTACCATTCTGATGGCAGTTATTTAATTACAGTTCAGCAAAAGGAGGGTTAAGACATCCAGAATCACTTGAAAGTTGCTGAGTGTTCCTCAGTCTAAGCCTCCAGCCTTGGAAGTCAGCAGGTTTAATGCCTCTTGACAAAAATAACAGATCCAGCCAGAGACCTAATGCAGTTTTGCTTATCTCACTCTGAGAGCTGCAAACCTGTAATCTCACCAGCAGAAGCTCCTCCCCAGGGAATATCTAAATGTCTTGTCTGTTTAAGACTTACGTGATTAGGCTGCAAAATAATTGAGAACCATCCAAGTTGGATATTTCACGGCAAGAAAACAACAAATTGTATCTTGAGTTTTGCACAGACCCTCTCCCCTGTAACCAGCTGTATCACTCCATTGCTTCCAGGCTTAAAAAAGATACTGAAAGTGGTGGGCCAGATTCCTGAGATGCCTGACTGCCTGCCCCTGACAGAGAACACCCAGCTGACTGCCTCTGTCCTCCTGAACAAGCTGTACGATGACCTGCGCTGCGACCCGGAGCGTGACAACTACCGGATCATCTGCGAGGAGTACATCAAGTGAGTTGGGAATGGCTTCCTGGGAGCCTTGAGGATGAGATGAGGCACTTGAAGTCCACTTACATTCCAAACTGAGGCTCTGGGAGATAATGATTTGCTTGAGATCCTGCTGGATCACAGCCTTTGCAGGAATCTGGGCTCAGCTCTGTCCCAGACCAATGTATTTCAGCAGAGGAACTCACTTCCCAGTCTGAGGAAGGGCATTCCCTGCCCAAGGGAATGAGAAGTGTAAGTAACTCCTGTCCCACGTGCTACTCCCTCTATCCCATGCAGGAGCAAAATCGACCCACAGGACATGGATAAGACACTCCATGCTGTCCAGATTGTGTCTGGAGTTCTGCAAGGGCCCTTTGACTTAGGCAACAAGCTGCTTGGCATGAAGGGAGTGATGGAGATGATGGTGGCCCTGTGTGGGTCCGAGAGGGAGATTGACCAGCTGGTGGCTGTGGAAGCCCTCATCCATGCCTCCACCAAGCTGAGCCGGGCCACCTTCATCATCTCCAACGGGGTGAACCTCCTGAAGGAGATCTACAAGAAGACCAAGAATGAGAAGATCAAAATCCGAGCCCTGGTGGTAAGGATGCAGCCCCTGCCCTTATCACCTGCTTAACCCCAGACCTGGGAGAGTGGGGAGGTCCTGGGAATGGGTTTGGTTCACTCACCCCATATGGGTAATGGTTTACTGTGTTTCCCCCTACAAGGAAGAGAGCACATGGATTGCTGATAATTTTGAAGGCAAAACTGGTTAATCTTCCATGAAAGACATCCAGTAGGAGCACAAAACATCCCTTTGCTGTGCTGCAAACTGAATCATCTATAGGGTGTTAGGATGCTTCCTCTTTGCTAGAACTGACTTCACACTTCAGGTGTGGGTTTAGGCTGTTTTGGGCAGCAATACAAGAGGGTTAATGAGCCTTTCTCACTGGTAAAATATTTTCATCCTCCTCAGGGTCTCTGCAAGCTGGGCTCAGCAGGAGGCACAGATTATGGCCTGCGGCAGTTTGCTGAGGGGTCCACTGAGAAGTTGGCCAGGCAGTGCCGAAAGTGAGTGACTTCATTTGTTTCTTCAGTTGTCCCGTGCTTTGCAAAACACAGTATGTTCCTTTTTGCCATGAGATCCTGCCCACACGTTGCCTTCATTTCCTGTTGCTGCCTGACAGCTGACAGTGCCCCCAGAGCCACTGCACTGGGACCTGGAGCTCTTCTGTGCCTGAAGCAACCATATGTTCCTCCTGCCTCAACATCCAGATGACGTTTCTCCCTTGCTCACTGCCCATGGGAGACACCAGGCATGGTGCCTCCCTTTTTGCCAGAGTGGGACAGCCTGATCAAGTGCTACCTTGCATATGCACAAGTCCCTTCTGAAGGGGAATTTACCAGGTGGACTAACCAAGGAGGTGGGATGAAGTTAGGAAGTGACTGAATGGGTGGTCATTCCTGCAGGCAGTGGATAGCAGGACATCCCTTGTTTTGTGGGATGGTAAATGTAAAGCAGTGCCAAGTAGCTGTTCTAGTCTGCCTTTCCCTGCAGCATTTACATCCCTAAAGCTGGGCCATGGGAGGAAGGTCATGTCTCAAAGGGAAGCATCCACATTCTTAGGAGCTGCTGCTGAACCTGAGGACATGTTCGGACCTGAGACAGTCTCAATATCTGTTTTTCCTCCCTCTTTTTCCAAATAAATCAGTCCTGGCTCCTGAGATGGAAATGTGGGTGTTTTTCTCTTTTCCAGATGGTTGTGCAACACCACCATTGATGCCCGCACCAGGAAATGGGCTGTGGAAGGGATGTCATATCTCACCCTCGATGCAGATGTGAAAGATGACTTTGTTGAAGATGAGCCAGCCCTGAAAGCTATGTTTGATTTAGCCAAGGTCTGTCTCCTTTCCTTGTTCCCTCACTTCTCTGGTAGCACCAAGTTCTCCCAGCTCTCCCGCCCTACACTGTCTCCCCAGTCAGGAGGTGCTGTGACCCCCAATCCCTCACCTCTAGTTTAACAAGAATTTCAGTTTTGCCTGTGCCCTGGAGACACCTCAAGGCTGTTACCATCCAGCTCTTCTCCCAAGGCTCAGGATGATTGCTCCTATCTTTACTGTCAGCAACTGCATGAAAACCAAAGCACCAAGGTGTTGACAACACCGATGATGTGAAACAGTCTGTTTGACCACAAAAACTTTGGGTTTTCCTTGCCACAGGCTATAAAGTGGTGGATAAGGCTAAGAACACTTCAGCTAGTGCAAACCACCATGATGGCAGTCCAAAGGGACCCCTTTCCCTGCTGTGTCCTCCTCACCTCACATAAGCTTTTATTTGTCTGTGCAGACAAGTGACAAGACCATCTTGTACTCTGTGGCTTCTGCTCTGGTGAACTGTACCAACAGCTATGACACCAAGGAGCTGGTCCCAGAGCTGGTGCAACTGGCAAAATTCTCCAAGCAGCACGTGCCTGAGGAGCATCCAAAGGTGGGTTGTGTACTGCTGGGGAGCTGGGAGGAGCTGCTCGGATCTGATGACTTTCTTTGGTGCATCCATTGTCACAGGGCTCAGGTCTCCTGTCCCTGAGGCTGAAATTGCTTTGCTCTGCAACCAGGCTTAGCTGTAGTTGGCAGAAGAGCAGCTGCTAAGAGCTGATCCTTTTCCAATGTTCCCCCCTCAGGACAAGAAGGATTTTGTGGTGAAGCGGGTGAAGCGGCTGCTGAAGGCCGGGGTTGTCTCTGCCTTGGCCTGCATGGTGAAGGCAGACAGTGCCATCCTGACGGACCAGAGCAAGGAGCTCATTGCCAGGTGCCTCCATCGCTGTCCTGGGGGTGCCGGCCAGCCCGTGTGCCATGGAGAGGGACACCTGGGCTGGCTCCTTGTTTGTGGGGTGGGAAGCTCTGCCTGGGGGGGATAAACGAAAGGGAGGTGGAAAAAGATGTAAACCGACACTTTTGTTAAGCAGTGTCATAAAAATCTCTGTTCTGACCTTGAAGCAGCTTTACAGGGCTGCCTTGCCAGGATGCACTTTGATTTTTTAGTCCTCTCTACTGGTTTTGACTGGAATAGAGTTCATCTTATGGGCCTGGAAACTTCTTACTGTGCCATTTGTTGCTTCCCCTTAGAGTGCCATGGGCACTGGGTTAAACATCTGGAATTTGCCTGGTGGCTCTGGCAGTCCTGCAGAACCTCAGCCCCCTTCCATGAGGGTTATTGGCTGTTGCTGTCCCACGTGGCTGTTCCACTAAGTGTTGCTGTGCTCCTACAGGGTGTTTCTTGCCTTATGTGAAGACCCCAAGGACCGTGGGACCATTGTCGCTCAAGGAGGTGGAAAGGTGATTACTTTTCTGGGCAGTTAATGTCTGTTGGGAGCCTGTGACGTGCCTCCAGTGAGGGACAGTGACAGAAAAGCACAAGCTGCCCTGGTAGCCCCTGGGGCCACACTGACACTCCAGCCCCATCTCTGCAAGGCTGCAAAGAAGTGATGTTCTTGGAACAACTGTGAGTGAGCTACAGGCTCTGGTGTGGTGCCTATTTAAAAACTAAAGCAAGAGTCACTGTGAGCTGCAGTCCAGACCCATTTCTTCAACAGACACATATTAAGGATATTTTAAATTTATTTTAGTGTATTAAGGCAATCTTGTAAGTCTCCTCAGAGCACTGAATGCTTTCCTGTGTGTCACCAGGCTCTGATACCTCTGGCTTTGGAAGGCACAGATGTTGGCAAGATAAAGGCTTCTCACGCTCTGGCAAAAATTGCTGCTATCTCCAATCCAGACATTGCATTTCCAGGGGAGAGGGTAAGCTTAAAAAAAAAAAAATATAATAATAATAATAAACCCAAAAGTATTAATAATTCCTTTGGCAAATAAAAATCCAGTGACATGCCTTTTCTTCTTAGGTTTATGAGGTGGTGAGGCCCCTTGTCAGCCTGCTGAACACAGAGAGAGATGGCCTCCAGAACTATGAGGCTCTGCTAGGTCTCACTAACTTTTCAGGAAGAAGTGATAAACTTAGGTGAGTTTAACTGCTTTTTAACTTTCCTTCTTCTTCAGGAGTGAATGTAAATTACATTTCAGCACTTTCCTTGTTGGACTATGAAGACTGGTAAGTTTGAGCTACCTTTGGCAGAGCTCCAAAGTCTCAGATTAATAAAATAGGAAAAGGAGAGTGGCACATTTTCCTCTAGAAACAGGAAAGACATGAACCAAATCTGGATTAGACAGAGAATGAACCACATCATGAACTCCACTGCTGGGGACACTGATTTGTTTCAAGGCCTTCCCTGCAGTTAATACTTGATAAGTTGGTTATTGCTTGACCCATAATGTGTTTCATTTGACTGCTCCTCAACACAGGTTGAAGATAGTCAAAGAGAAGGCCCTGCCAGATATTGAAAACTACATGTTTGAGAACCACGACCAGCTTCGACAGGCAGCCACGGAGTGCATGTGCAACCTGGTGGTCAACAAAGAGGTAACTCCCTGGGCACCTCACACCTGACCGTGTGCACCGGCCCCCGGGAAGAGACATTCCTAAATGAGACATCTCTGGGTATCATGAGGGCTTTTTTTTAGGTTCAAGAGAGGTTTGTGGCTGATGGAAACGACCGGCTGAAGTTGGTGGTGTTACTGTGTGGGGAGGACGATGAGAAAGTCCAGGTTGCGGCGGCAGGAGCCCTGGCCATGCTTACAGCAGCACAAAAGAAACTCTGCTATAAGATGACTCAAGTGGTAAGAGCATAACTCTGATTATTGGCAGTGTAGATGTACCCTGGAAGGGGCCTGGCTCAGACATGAAAATGCCTCTCAACAGAAAGATCTGGTCTACTAGTTTGATAGTGAGGAGCTCGGTGAAGCTGAGACCTGGTTGTGCATGCCCCTTGTGCATTTTGATAAATAACCTGAAATTGTTTCACTCAGAAATGAGAAGAGCTTGATCTGCTGAGCTTTACAGATCCCAAAGCATCTCTCTTCCCTGCACAAATCCCTGAGAACCCAGACCCTGCAGGGCTGAGTGTCTCTAAAGAGCTGTGGTTGAGAACTCTGAGCCCTGTTGTGCTGCACGCATGATGATGTTGGACACTGGGGCTTGTTAGAATAAAAATGATTAATCAAGCCAAGAGAGAGGCTCAGGAAGATCAGAGTGAGGGAGTGTGTGATCTGCTCCTGGTCATCTCAGCTGTGCCAGTATTCTGGTCAGATTCTTTGCACAGAGATTATGCAGCAGCCTGAACATGAAACCTTCGGAGTCAGGTTTCCTTAGTTAAAGAATGAAATAACCACAACTGACATGAGCGTTGCTCTTCCTTCTGCTCAGCAGTGCCTTGCTCAGCATTTTTGGTTGAGATGTTCTGCAGATCAATACTAATGATCTCTCTTTCCCTTGAAGACCACCCAGTGGCTCGAAATCCTGCAGAGGCTCTGCTTGCACGACAACATGGAGGTCCAGCACCGAGGGTTGGTCATTGCTTTCAACTTAATCAGTGCTGACAAAGAGCTGGCGAAGAAGCTGGTGGAGTCAGAGCTCCTGGAGATCTTGACCTACGTCGGGAAGCAAGAGGATCACCCCAAGAAGCAGCACATCATTAACGTGGCACGTGATTGCCTCACGAGGTGCATGGATTATGGGCTGATCAAACCTTTCTCTCAGGCATGAGGAGGTGAAAAGCAACAAAAAGGGCTGAATGTGGGGGGAAAAAATGCTGTGGAGAAATATGGAAAAGTGAGAGCCACGAGGACAGTCTGGTGCCATTGTCAAGGTGCAGAATAGTTTGAGGACAGCTTTGGAGGATCAGAAGCTCTATGAGAAAAAGGAGGGCATTTGCCTGGGAAATTTGGAAAGTGTCCATCTGAGTAATTCCCAGATGGTATAAATCCTTTCTCTGGCCCCATTCAGCTGATAATGATAAAAGCTTCAAGGCCCAGCTGTAAAAGAGTCAGTTGTGTTGGAAATGTTCCAGGAGCCTGTTGGAAGGAAACTCAAATGAGCTGAAGTCTGTTCTGAGTCCACCTCCAGCCCCTGGTACTTCTGGAATTCCCAGCAATGGTGGAACAGAGAGGGTTAAGTGTCTTCTATTCTGCAGTCAGAAAATAGGTTGGGTTTTAGCTGTGTGCTTCCTTGTTCATTTATGGTAAGTTGTGTGCCAAAGTGTGAAGATGGTGGATGAACTCTTAATAAATTCACTACTTTGTTCCATGTGGAATTCCTGTTCTGCTTTTATTAAGCAAAAGGAGAATCTAAGGCAACTGGGTAACTGGAGTAATCTGTAGCACAGGCTGAATTTTCACCCCTTGCAAACTATCCAGTGCTGCTCAAATGAAGATGCAGAGTCATCACGAAAGGCTGTACAAGGAGGTGACACCAAGGGGTTAAGCTGAGGTTCACACCAGAGCACAGTGTTTGGCTCAACAGGGAATGCTGAAACTATCTCATTTATGAAAAAAGCAGAATGAGAAACAAACACACCAGTTGGTCATCACATTAAACTTCATTACATAAATATTTTCATTCAAGCACAGATTCTTAATGGATTCTGTGGGCAACACAAAAAAAACAGAGACCCTTGCTTTAGTCCCTGGGGGGAAGTCCCTAAGTTTATAGTAAATATAATCTTACTCGGCAATAATTTAAATGTGAATTCAAGCGCAGTAAAATATCTCTGATAATACGAAATATCGGTGATGCCCACAACAGGCATAGCACGATGAAATGTTGAGGTTTGGAGGTTATGAGAGGAACCACGAGCATAGTCTTTCCTTGCGTGTTAAGGAAAAGAAATAAGTGGAAAGTGCCTCTAGCTTCCTGAATTTAGAAAAGCCTAACATTTGTTAAGCTAACAGGTTTGATGACATGAAGGCAAATTTATTTGGAGCATTATTTCTGTGTATAGTATCTTCTCCATACTGTAACCATATTCAGTTTACAATGACAGCGGGAGGATATCAGACTCTTCTTCCAAACCACATGCTGTGGTGGAAAATATGGTTTGTTTTTAACGAGCCTGCAATTTTTGGATACCCACTCTTAGGGATGTTGAATCTGCCTTTCCAAAGTACTTTACATTAACTCTGTGCAGAGTTTTATCTAACCAACATCTCTGACACCAAGACAAAAACCCCACATTGATATTGAAGGGTGAAGTTTTCCTTCTCTCACTGAAGCTTCTCTGTGGAGCAACTGGGTTCTACTAATCCTAATACTAATACTAATCCTGTTCCTGAAAGTGCGGAAACTACTTATGTAAAAGCCATTTATTGGCATTTTTTTAGCTAAAACACAGACGCAACAGCCACTTTAAACTGACAGAGCCCGCCCGCACCCTCAGGCCCCCTCAGACCGCTCTGGGCGGGAAACGCTCGCACCGCCCCCGGCTCTTGTAACGCGCCTTCCTATTGGCTCCCTCTCTGCCCAGCCGGCAGAGCCGCGCGCTGCCATTGGCTGTTTGCCACTGGGGGTGGGGCAAAGGCGGGTGGCTCCGGCCTGGCATGGCCGGGCCTGGGGGAGGCGAGAGCGGCGTGAGGGGACACGGGACAACGGGGCTGGGAGGGGGGGTTCGGGGCCGGGGGCCTGCAGAAGGGCAGCTCAGGACTTGGTGTTGGGGGTCACGGAATATGGGAGGCTGAGGATATTTGGGGGGGGGCTCGGGGCATGCGGGGCTGGGTTAGGGCGGACGCGGGCAGAGGAACTGGGAGCTGGAGAGCTGCAGGGGCCTGGGGGAAAAATACAGGGAAGGAGATGGGAGAGTGCAAACGTGTGGCGTGAGGGATCAAAACAGGCCTCTGGACCCCTGGAGCGACACTGATTGCGGCGGCATTCATGGGTATGACACGGGTTTTTCCTCATTGTAGAGCCTGGAATGCGCACTCGTCACCGGCTTCCCCAGGTTGGCTCCAGCAGGGATGTCCCTCCCTTCCTGAGCTCCCCTGCTACACGTGCTCCTCCTCCTAGGAAGGAGGAAACCCCCTACTGCTAACTTGGGATCAGGCTCCTTATGGAATGGAAACAGATTCGCCCAAAGCAATGATGAGCGAAGTATAGTCTGAACTGGTATTGCCGAGGCTCCGTGTCTCTGCTCTGACCAGGGCATGATCACCTAATCTTCTCTCTGAGCTTCTTTAGGCTAAGCTCGTCTGCAGGAAACAGCTTTGCTGCTTCTTGAAACTTTTTGATGCCCCCCCCCCCCAAAAAAAAAAAAATTTTTTTGAAAAAAAAATCAGAATTTTTAGCAAAATTTTTAATCGCAGAAAAAGAAAACCTCGATTTGAAAAATGTTGTTTGGGTTTGTGTGTCTTTCTGCAATGCTGGGTTTAGGACTGAGCTTGCAGTGAGGGGGATTTCTTGTTTTGTCTCGTATGTATGACATGGCTCATAAAATTCCAGATACTCTGCCCCTGTATCTTCTCTGTAGGGTGGAGTCTGAGCTGCCTGTCCTGTAGATGCTCATTAGCAGTTTGTCCAGCTGCATTCTCATCTAGAGATTGCCAGCACAGAGCCAGGAGTATTTTTGGAATACTCTTGATGAAGTGCAGCCCCTTTGGGGCTGGGGGAGAGGCTGGGCTAATTAAGCAAGGAGAAGGAAGGAGAGAAAGCTGTTCTCTAACCCAATTTTTTGTTCTTTTCCAGGTCCTGTTGACACCTTTGTATTCATTTCTCTCTTTCTGTGGAGAAGGAAGCATCTATGGGGAATATCTACCTATAAGTATGTTATGGTGGTTTTTCCCTTAACAGGAAAAGCTACATGATTTCTTTCAAGGAAATAAGAAAAGTTGCTAATACATTGCTTTTTGAACACCGTGTAGATGAGCTGTGAATGCACCTCAGGTTCACTAATTATTTGTTAACAGACTTGCAAAGTCAAGTTCTGGCAGAGAAGTCCTGGGCAGCTCCAGGGCTGTTGTTGATGTTGGTGAAATTCTATTAAGCAAAAACTAAGCATTCTGAAGGCATATGTATGATACATCACTGTATGTAAGACACAAATTAGTATGTGAGTCCAAAGGTTGGCTTAATAAAGTTGGTGTTACCTGAAAAAAAAAACTCCTCTTGTCTATCTTTAGCCCATCATGGCTTTAAGAACACTATCACAGTTAAAAAGCAGATAAATGGGAATTTTTCTATAACCCTGACAGGTCTTGTAGTTTTAGAACATTAAAACTGATAAATGTGTATGTATTTGGCTACTAAGGACAGGTTTTGACAAAGTCATATCCAAGCTGGCATCCTGCAGCCATCTACAGGAGCACATAAAATCCACTGGGTGACTGCTGAGCCTTGTCACCATTGTGGGCTCGAAGCCTGCTACTCAATTAAGGAGTAAAATTTAATTTAAAGAGCAATTTAATGTTCAAAAGAGTAATCACAGCTGCTCAGAACTGCGAGGCTTAGGCGTGGGTGTTCTGTGGAGGTCTTGGAGCTGCTGTGGAGTTGGCCAAATCCAGGTTTGGCAGGGACAGGGTGTTGTGCAGTGGGGAGTGGAAGGCAGCCAGGGCCTGGCAGGCAGTGGGCATTCTGGGGGAGAGGAAGAGAATAATCCTGGGAGAAGGAGGTGTAGAGGCCCTGGAGCAGTGTGGGATCAGGCAACTCTGTTGTGCTGTTTGGCCTTTAATGAATCCTTCTGGATTAGAGGGAGGATGGTGCAGAACCTGCCCAAGAGCTCTGCAGTGCTGGCAGGTGAGTCAGCATTGGTCAGTCTTCTGTCCCAGGTCTGCCCAGCTTCTCCCTGAGCAGCAGATGGATAATTTGGAAAGCACAGGAAGGACAAAAGGAAAATAAACCACTTGTGAAAGTGAATCATTAGTCAAATGCTTCAGCCCTTATTTAAATGAGCAGTTGCACTGGAGTCACCAGGACATTAATACCCAGGCCAAGGCCAACCCTCTGAAAAGTGATTTGAAATCTCAGATAATCTCACACCCTGATGGGATTGCTCTTCCAGTAAGATGTGTGTGCTCTTACTGGCTCTCTGAAGGAAGAGAGGTGTCTTCATGGATCCTGTAACTACTGGAGAAAGGAGAAATGAGACAGTTTTTATTGTTATTCCATAGTGGCACAGGTAGAAGGGTCTGGAAGTTGTACAGAGATAAAAAAAACAAGTGTCAGGGACAAATCTCATTTGTTACAACAGGTGTTTTCCAGAGCATCTTTGGGAGGATGCAAATTACTGTATTTTCCCCCATTATTCAGTAACCTTGCTATCTTAGTTACAGGTGAGGGAGGATAGTGGAGATTTTTATCTTCTGAAGCAGAGCTAAAGCGGGGGGAAAAATGAGATACCTGGTTCAGTGGATTAAATGTCTGAAGGTATCTCTTAATCTGGAAAGGACTTGTACTTTGTGCAGCAAACTTTGCTCTTGAGTTCTTTGTAAGCACTGTCACTGTGATGTCTGGAGCACTGCTGCTCCCTAGAGTCAGGAAAAAACCTTGCAGCTGTCAAGCAGGAACCAGCCACGGCACACAGGTTTTCTTTCCTCCTGTGTTCAGTGAAAGGATGTTTTGTATTGATAAGAATGTGCTACATGGCTGGGACTGCAATATTTGCAATGTAATACTTAAGAGATTCTCAGCTTACAAAACGCTAATCTTACATCCATTATCATCACATGAAAAGATGAAAGCAGCTTTAGTCTGGTCCCTCTTATGTAAATAGAGCCCCCAGAGGAGCAAACTCTATTGGAACCAGAAAATAATTAAGTTAGGTTCTCAATCAAGAAAGAATTTTGCTTTATAAAAGCAGATAATAACGAATGCAAAGACTTATTTAACAAAAAGCAACTCTCACCATTTGGCAGCTTCTGTTTTAATCTGGTTTGTCATTTTCCTCCCTTGTGCAGAAAATGTAATGTTCCTTGTTTGTACACATGACCTTTTGTTCCTTTAACGAGTCAGAAGTCTTAATTTAGAACTACTGATGGCAATTAGGGGTGTGATGTTCTCCATTCAGGGGTGAGTAGCCTGAAAATGCAGGAGGCTGAAGGGCAGCATAACCAGAGCAGAGGTTTAAGCCCATCTCCACCTCTGACAAGCCCCAGTGCCAGAGCTCAGCCTGGGAAGCTGCTAAGGGAAGAAAAACTCTCCTAGAGAATTTCCCTACCTCTTTAATTTGCTGGCTCATGCCCTCGGGCAGGACTTTTACCAGGGCTCGTCTCTGATCCTCACATCTGCATTCTTCTTATCCAAATTCTTCCCTTTCAGCTGGTCTTTGAAGGCATTTCTGTACTGTCTGACAGACTGGGGCTGCCTGATCCCTCTGGAACTGCCACAGGATGTTGGAACAGCTTACCAACAAAGGGGAGAGCCTTGCCAGAACGCACAGAGGCAGCAAAACCGATGGACCACCAAATTCAAAGGAGCTGCAGAGCTCACCGAGGAGCTGCAGCGGCCGGAATTCCTGGGATGTAAGAAGGGCTGATGGGGGCTCCCAGCAGCCTTTCAGCTCTCAGGGGAGTACAGTTTGACGAGGTGCTGCAGCTCTGTGGCATAGCCCGTGACAGGGCAGCGCTGGTGAGCCTTCACATGGCTGTAGATGCAGCGGTAGCAGAACACGAAGCCGGACGTGGACAGGGCCGTGGCGTTCACGCGGATCTTGCGGCACAGAGGGCACACGGTCTTCAGTTTGGGCAGCAGAGCTGAGCTGGGCTCGTGGTCCAGGTGCACAGGAGGTGGAGGAGTTGGGAGAGCTGTCAGAGACTTGATGGTCTCCTGGTTCTCTGAGGAGTACCACCAGTCCAGGAACTGGAGGAAGAACACGCTGACGGACAGCCCGGTGGAGAGGGAGAAGGCGATGCCACCCAGAGCTTTTCTCAGTGCCAGCTGCACTCGGGATGTAAAGCTGTGGCAGAGAGAAGAGTATGGAGAGACGGTCACCACTGCACATTTATTCATCTAGAAACCGTGGAAAAAAGTACTTGGGGAGTCACTGCTTCCTACAGCTCCTTAATGCTGAGGAAGTTGATCAGCGTGTCCCGTGTCTGTAGTGAGGCACGTGTTAGGATGTTTCTCTCATATTCTTTGTATTTTAAGAAAGATCCAAATCCTCTTTCATTCAGAAGTCTAAATTAAGAGAGTTTGGATTGAGGGGACTTGGGCCACAAAGCATTTCACTTATGGCTGACTGTTTTACAGAATATTAAGTGTGGTCATGACTAGCTGCTGCTCAGGAAAATCAAAGAGCTAAGCTTCAGTCCTTTTAGCAGCATTGCTGCAGTCTAATTTCCTTGTTGGAAAAGTGCAGGTAAAGACTGGACAGGATAAAGGCTGGAATGCCCCAAAAGACCCCCCAAACCCTGCAATTTCATTACCACAAGATGTTAAGCTAATCCCTGCTACTTTTTTCCTTACTTTCACTAACAATACTCCCTTTTTTTGAGCACATTTTGCCATTCTTCATATTGAAGAATTTCTGGAGAACAAGGCACTTTTGCTTTGCAGCATCACCTCAAAATTAACACACCCAAGGAACCCCCTGGAGAGCAGCGGGTTCTGACATACCTGTGTGTCTGACTTGAGGTGGCTCCAGACAATTTGTTCTCCAGGGCCTGGATGTCCTCTGCAGTCAGCCTGACCAGGCGGACCCCAGCCAGCCTCAGCAAGGGGGAATGATGCTGAGCTTTCCCGAGGATGTAGCACAGCTGCTGGATAAGAAACCAGCCCTCCCAGGTCATGTTTACAAAGGGGTAGGCAGCTAGAAAGGCTCTGTAGAAGCGCTTCCAGGATGACGATGGAGGGTGGATGGAGTACTCATCCTCCTCCCTCAGGCTGGACACCAGTTTCTCCAGCTTTCCTTTCAGGTAAGGAACAAGAACCAGCAGGAGCAGAGATTTCCAGTGCTGCCTCTTTGGCAGGCCAGCCGTGGCCAGGGCCTGCCGTGTGCCCTCTCCCATCGGGATCCTCTTCAAGCTATAGAAGTTCTCGGAGAAGGAGGCGCTGCACCTGGCCAGGTAGTGCTGCTGGAGCAGCAGATCCAGAAGGACGTAGATCTCATCAAACCAGTGCCACAAGGAGCCGTATCGGGCAGGATTGGACTCGGCAAGGACCTGTTGTGAAAGGGGACGTAGAAGGAATCACAGAATGGTTTGGGTTGGAAGGGTTCAAAGACCATCCTGTTCCACCCCCTGCCATGGGCAGGGACACCTTCCACTAGCCCAGGTTGCTCCAAGCCCTGTCCAACCTGGCCTTGGACACTTCCAGGGCTGGGGCAGCCACAGCTTCTCTGGGCAACCTGTGGCAGAGCCTCACCACCCTCACAGGGAAGGAGCTGAAAGTGGAGTATTGTGCTAAATTATAACTTCTACAGCTCTACACGACGCCTCCGGTTCGGGAGAGTCACAACTGCCCCACTGCCTGTGAGAGGAGCCCGGCCCCACTCCTGTGCCCTCCCCCGCGGCCCGGCCCGCCCCTCACCTTGACCAGGTGCTGCAGGGCGGGTTTCACGGCGGCCATCAGGCTGTCCTGGGCCACCGCCTCGAACACAGACGGCCTGTCCCCGCCGGCCGGGGCGGCCGTGAGGTGAGCGCCCACCTCCGCCATAGCACCGCCGCGCCCGCCCGGCCGCCGGGGGGAGCCGCCGCGCCGCGCCCCACACGGGCACCGCTCCGCCCCGCCCACCCGGAAGTGCGAGCGGCCTGCGCTCCGCCCGCTCTATGGTGGGGGGCGCGGCCGCTCTGGGCGTGGGAGGGTTTGATCTCGCTGCTCGCGAGTCCGCCCGGCCCCGCCGCTTCCGGTTCCGCCACCGCCCCCGCAGCGGTGAGTCCGGTCCGTGAGTGGGGCCGGGAACTGGGATGGACTGGGACGGACTGGGATGGACTGGAAGGGGGCCGGGAGGGGCACTGGGAGGGGCACTGAGAGGGAGGACTGGGATAGGGTGGGGAGGGGCACTGGTGGGGGGGGGGGGCACTGGGGGGGGGGGAGGGCGGTGGGGGGGGGGGGGGAGGGCGGACTGGGATAGGGTGGGGAGGAGCACTGGTGGAGTCCTGGGAGGGTCTGGGAGGAGATACTGGGAGGACGTGAGAGACACTGGTGGGGTACTGGGAGGGGAGACTGGGACAGGGTGGAAAGGGGCACTGGGGGACGCTGGCAGGTGATACTGGGTGGAGGTGAGGGGCACTGGTGGAGCATTGGGAGGGATACTGGGAGGGGGGACTGGAACAGGACGTGGAGGGTTGCTGGTGAGGCACTGGGAGGGGCGCTGTTGATGTACTGGGAGAGGATGGGGGGGTCACTGAGAGGAATGGGCAGGTGGGTGCAGAGGTACTGGGAGGAGGCACAGGGCTGGGGGTGGTGGGTGGGCAGGTGCTGGGGCTTGGTGGGACTGGGGAAGGGAAGTCGGGTGGGAATGAACACAGCAAACTACTGGGACACTGGTGAGGCCAAGCAGGGAGGAGGGCTGGAGTGCTGAGAGGGACTGGGCAGGCACTGCTGGGGCTGGGAATGCTGGGGAGGGAAGCTGGGATTGGTGGGGAATGATCCTGCGACTGTGGGATTCTGGGGAGATCCATGGAATGCTGCTGAGAGGGAAGGGCTGGTGGACAGGGGCTTGAGGGGGGTACTGAGGTGCCAGGGGGGAGTGTGGGGGGTGCTGTGAGTCCTGCTGGAGGTGTGGGGGTGACAGCAGAGCTGGGATGGGGGTTCCAAGGAGTTGGGAGGTGACAGGAGGCAGAGGGCGTTTGAGAGTGGAGGGGGGAGCACCACGAATTCCCTGCCCCAGCACAAGCTGCAGGTTTCTGGAGCCTCAGCACTGCTCTGCCATCCATGTTCCATTGTCCTGTTTATTTTCCTGGTGTTCCAGTGGCTCTGGACCACTCTTGGGCTGTCATGTGGCTCCTTGAGAGGCTTTTCAGGGGAAATGGGTGGCACCACTTAACACTGGAGTTAAACCAGGGATCATTGTAGAGATCTGGGGGTGCAATAGTGGATTGTTTCGATGCCAGGGAGCTTGGATCTATCCCAAAGCCTTAAACCTACCTCTTCCCTGTGTGGAATGAGTGGTGGGGAGCTGATCAGGCTGTTGTTGGAGCCACATGTGGGGTAAAGCAGGTGTTGGTCAGACAGAGGATTCAGTTTTCTGTGTGGTTTGGGGCTGAGGAGGTTTATCTTACTGGCTGTGATGGTTCTTTAGTCCTTTCACTTAATCATGGTTTTGGTTCAGTCTGGATTTAAATGTCAATAAATAGCATTAAGAACTGCTGGACTTTTCTGGAGCAATTCCTGTATTTAATGTCTTCTTGTTTGCTGGGTTTGGATCAGGAGCCTTTTGCTGTCAGCTTTGAACACCTCTTACCTGTTTCCACCTTAGCAAGGGCTGGACACAAACAATAGTAAGGAGGGGGCAACCTGATGTGGATTTTCTTCTAAAAATACAAGGTTGTTCATGATGCTGTCATAATTTATCTTGGCTCCCTGCAGTTTAGATTTGTGTCCAGGAAGCTGGCATTTTCTGGAGGGATACAAACAGCAGTGTTTTAAATATCTGGGCTGTTTTGCTTTTATTTGCTGCAAACCATGCTGAGGTTGTTAGTGATGAGATAATGCTCAGTGCTGCTGGCAAGCTGTGAGCAATGTGCAAAGCAAGCCCTGACATACATGAAGCAAAAATGTGTGTGCTCAGGAGAAAAAGGGCTTTATCCTGTGGTACACTTGGAATAGGGTGATTTGGTTGCTGACCCAAGTCAGTTCTCATTTACAGCCTGTCAGAGCAGGTTGTAAAGACATGGGCTGTGCTTGGCCCTGTCTGAGTGTTTCTAGGATTCTTCATGTTCCCAAGAATGTGATCTGAAGGGAGGAAAAACAGTAAAATGTCCTGCTTTAGGGATTTAATGATCATCCCTGAAATTCAGAGAAGTCCCTCCCTCTGTGTGTGGGGCTTTATGCAACTGGGATGATGTTTATGGTGGTTTGGGTTTTTTTCTCCTCGATTTGCTCTCTAATCTGCTGCTCTGGCCCCAGTTAAAGCTGTATTAGAGTAGCTCAGCTGGGAGAGATGACCCTGGCAGACAAATCCACATATAATGCAAACAAAGAACATTGAGGCCACGTTCAATGCCTTTTCCATGGCACTGTGCCAAGTACTCTCATAGAGAAAAACATTTAAGTCATCTTTTAAGCTGGGCTCAAACCTGAAGGACTGTGCCACAGTAACATTGCAGCTGAACACAGGGTCTGGTTTTAATTACAAAACAGGCCCCACAGCAGCCTCTGCTTTCAGGGGGGCTGTGATATTTTTGCTGGAAAAATTTGCAGTGCTGTGGCTCGTGTGGCTTTCCCAACCCAGCCTCTGTTTTGGAAGGAGGTTAAACCTCCTCTGCAGGAGGAACGTGCTTCCAGAGCTGCCTCCAGGCATAGTTTGCTCTCCAGCTTGGAGCAGAAAGGGAGAGAAATCAAACCCAAACGCAGTAATTCTGCCTAATAAGGATGTGGCAGTAACCACAAGGCAAGCAGGAGCTCCAGGGAACTGGGAAGAGCAACAGGTTGTTCCTCATCCCGTTGTTTGGCAGTTGGGCAAGATGATCCCAGCAATGCCATGTGGGGCACAGAGAAGGAGGTGGGAATTGGGGAATTACCCCTGAGCTGCTGCTGGGAATTCAACTGCCAAGGTGTTAAACTGCTCTGGGTGGATGGGGGCAAAGGAATGGTGATGGGGTTGGGGTTGGTTAAGGGATGAGGAAGGAAAGTGTTAAGGAACACCCAGCTGGTTGCACTGCTGGGCAGAGTCTTGGAGTTCAGAGCTGTGCTGGTCCTTTTGTTGCTGAGCCAGCAAGACCTGCAGGGTTTAGAGGCAAGACAGGCAGCATTTAGGGAACAGATGACTTAGTGCTTTGCTAGCAGCGTTTAAGGTCATGGAAGGATGTGTAAGAAAAGGAGAATTGGGGGGGAAAAATAGAAAAAGGAGGTAAGAGATGGAAAAAAGCCTTTTTCGAGGTGGTTTTAGGGTCATATTTCCTGGTGCTGATACAGGCTGTTTCATCAAGAGCAGTCAAACTGCCCACTCCTCTGCTTGTTTTTCAACCAGTACTTGAAAATTCTTTGAGTCATGTTTGTCACAGAGCTGGCATTTATCAGAATAAAATGATGGATATCCAGATACGTCTGGGCAATCTCTGTACTCTAAGGCATTAATAATTTAGTGAGCAAGAGAAGTGCTGGTGGTGAGACCATTCTGCTGGCTCTGCTGAGCACTTTGCTGGCCCGACAGCATCTTTTGGTCCTGCCCACAAAACAGGCAGTGCAGCACTGAAATAACAAGCTTGTGTGTGTCTCAGAGGTGGGATGTTGGATCTTGGCAGAGAAAAATTTCGATTTCAAGCTTGAGAGAACTGAAAAGTAATGGCTGTTCTTTCAAAAAAAAAAAAAAGAAAGAAAACAAACCCACAACTGCTTTGCATCTTCTGGGAACAAAAGGAGGGAAAGAAATGAAAGGCCTGGGGGTGGGTGTTGCAAGTGGGGTTAATTGTGCCTTCCGTGAAGATGCAGCACAGGGAAATATCGTTAGGGGGAGATGACAGTTTCCTTTGTCTGAAACGTGGAGTTCTCCCTGCCAGGCGAGATATTAAATGTGCTTTTTCTTGGAAAATGGAATAGCATACCCAGGAAAGGCAGAGCTGCAGAACACACCAGGATCTGCTGATTGTAAGGAGTTAAAAAACCCCTTTTCCCTTCTGAGACTGGGAATTTGGAAAGCTTTCCCAGCCCATCCGCCACAGGCTGTCGTATTTTCACCAGCACTGTTCATCTGAGCCCTTTAAATCCCTGGGTTTGCCAGGAAATTCCAGCAGCAGGTTGCAGGATGAAGACTGGGAAACTTGTGCCTGTGGATGTAAAACGTTTACTTCTTCCCTCACCCTCACCAACCGTCCTCCCCACGAGTTCCTGCCTCCCAAACTGGGTGTTGCCATCACACAGCTCTGGGAGCTGACTTGTTCTTTTTTTATTATTGTCATTCTCAGGTGTTTTAAGGACCTGGAACCATGACGGACTCCAAATACTTCACGACCAATAAAAAAGGTTGGTGTTCAGCTGGTGCAGTGGATTGGAGGTGGTGGGTGGCTATTTTTACACAGCTTTTTTAACTGCATGCAGAAGGACTTGTGCTTTTCTGGTAGCTCTGTCCCTGTTTCTCTTCTTAATCATCCAGGGAGAAACTTCCAAAGTGGGTCACATGGTGACAAAAGACAAAGCTGGTGTGTTGTACGGTTTTATGATGCACAAAATGACCCAAATTGCTGCTTTTTTAAGGATCAGAGAGCAAAATATTGGGGTTTGAGTGCAGATCTGGTCAGAGACAAAGTTTTAGCTATGGGCTAACGAGTTCCAGACTGAGGATGGTTGTTCTGTTGGGCATCACAGGATTAAATTGATTGAGAGGCATTTAATATTTTGGGTATAAGGGTACTCTACATCAAGTAAAGATAACGGGTTTTCCTACTGCCATTCCCTCCAAAGCTGCACTGCTCTGTTTGACTTTCCTGTGACTTTACTGCAGGTGTGGTGGTCACCTCACCTCAGGACAAACTTCTGCCCTTAAAAATGGGAAACCTGGAAAACATCTTTGAGGACACTTTATCCATTCAGATGCTCCAGAGCTGGGCTTGTTCTGCTGAGACTGTCCCAGACAAATTTTATTTTCTAACCTGTTCTTAAACAAAACATTGTCTCTGAGTGCAGTTTGAGCCTGATGTTGCTCATCCTTCTCCAGTAGATATGGAGAATGGTTTGCATTAACCTCTGCTTTTTAAAATGTCTGGGTGCTTCTGGGGAACACTTGCCAGGGAAAAACCTACACTGTTGATCTATTTACGTTTCATTAAGCTTCAGAATGAGCTCATAAATAAAGCTAATGCAGTTGACATCTTTCTAAGTCACAGCTGTCTGTAAATTCAGTCCTAAAGGCAGGTTTTTCTGGGGTGGCTGCAGGAAGTCTGCCTGCATAGTCTGGGCTCTGGTGAGCTCTGCTGCTGGCTCAGCTCTGCTCCAGGGCATGAGCTCTGGGTGAGTAATGGCAGTGTCTCTCCCTCAGGCAGGAGGGATGACGAGTGGTCCCTCCACTGCATCCTGCAGAACAGCCACTGCTCTTCCCTTCTGAAGTGCCTGGTAGCCCTTTGTGTCAGGCTCTTCAGCAATTACTGCTGCTGCTCTGACAGAGTGGCATTGGTCTTTAGGAATTGAAAGTTGGGGCTAGAATGTGTTTTTTCAGAAATATTTTTGTATTTGTAATGTGTCCTCAGCCTGTGGCTTCCACTGGGAATACTGTTGGCTGTCCTTCCTGGGGAAAGTTGTCTGTCAGCTGGGAGCATTATCCTTCTCATAGCACTTGCTCTGTCTGGAACAGGCCTGATAAACAGTCTTTTGCACATGTTGTTTTATTTTATAAACTTGTTTTGCCAATTTGGTGACCCAACCTGAACTGACCTTCCATGCAGTAATCTCAGGAAGAATTAGTGTTGTGGAAAAGGCTGCTTTGGCAACCTTGGAGTCCAGACAAGCTGTGTTACATGCAGCTTTTGTTAGGAGTAGCTCTGTCTTTCTAGCTTGAAAAGAATTTATTCCACTGGACTAAATAGATGCTTTCCTGTTTCAGCCACAGCATGTGGGCTCCACTCCAGTTTTCCCAGGAAGCAGGCAGTGATGAGCAAAAAAGTTAAAAAGTCTGGGCAAAATTCCTAGCTTAGTTTTTTTTTTCTTGCAGGCACGAATCTGGCATCTCCAAATATCTTTTCATCCTGGTTACATAATAGTTGCCTCTGAGGGATGTGATTTGGTGTTCTGGAAGTGGGAGAGCTGCAACATGCACATTCTTGTTAACAGCTTTTCCCTCAGCAAGGTGTAGCCCCTATCATTCCCTGGAGTGTTGCAGCTTTGCTTCTTATGTTGTCCATAAGGTCTGACAGGTTCCTCGTGCTGCAGCACCAGTTTTATGGGGAAAACAGGCTAGGAAAGTAAAAATTCACTCTTGAACTATCCCTACAGTGAGACCCTTTTCTTCTCCCAAGAGGCTCAATTTGTTTTGTCTTCTGCCAGGAGAGATTTTTGAACTGAAGGCTGAACTCAATAATGAAAAGAAAGAGAAGAGGAAAGAAGCTGTAAAGAAGGTTATTGCAGCCATGACTGTGGGGAAGGATGTCAGGTAAAAGCAACTTGTATCTCTTGGCAGCTCTGGTTGTCCTGGGACTCAGTCAGGTATAGTGATACACATGTCCATGGAGCAGCTCTGAGTTTGGCATCTTGGTGAGGCTGGATGTGTCCTTGCCTGTGCTGTGCCTGTCACAGATTTGTCCAGCTCCTTCCTGTTACTGAGAGCAAAACAAACAACTGTTTTCCCTGCTGGTTTAGCCCAGTGCCAATAGCCCTTTTTGTTTAAACCCACCCAGAATTCAACCAATTTGTATGTTGACTTTAGGTGATGTTTTCTCCCTGCTTGCTATCCTGGGTTTCACTGTTACAAAGGTAATTCCACTTGTTTTTCTCAGCCTCACTTGCCTTAGCATAGATTTGAGCTACGTTTTAAAACGAGCAATTTTTATATTGGACCTGTGTCTCAAAGGGCACCAGCATTTACCTTCTGCAGCACTATCCCCAACACATTTTTCTGTCTTTGAGACAACCAGAAAAACCTGCTTGAGTGAATGCTTTCTCCCTCCAGCTTCTCCTGTTACTGGAGCCTACCAGAAAGTCCCAGCAATCCTGGATTCGTGGCAGCAGCGTGGTCTGTTGCCACGGAAATCAGGATAAGGTTGCAAATTTAGCATCGTGACTTCATTGTAGAATGAAGGAACATGTAAACTGGAAGGAAAAAAACCTGATCTTTTTTTGTCAACAGCACTTACCCTTCACCTTTAGATCCCTACAGCTTTACCTGGGAGCTGCAGAGATCCTTGTGTAACATCCTTGTGTTCTTCTGCAGTGCTGTTTACAGATTGCTGCTTGACATTTGAGTGAAACCCAGCTTGTCAGTGTTTGAGCTCCTAGAATTCACTAGTCTGAAATCTGGCAGGTTCTTTGTAAGTGTCCTGTGTGACCAAAACATTTTTAAGCAACATTTTTTTCTCTCGTGGGTTCATCCCCAGGCCTGGCACGGTAGAATTTTCTTGTTTGGTGAACTCCCCATTTAAAACACATTTAGGAAATTGCATTAGTTTTCACCTCTTCCAGAACTGACCTATGTTAGAGCCCTAGAAGAGATTAAATGATTATAATAAAAGCCACTGCAAACTGTTTTGGGAAGGAAGGTGACCTTTTGTTGGACAGCAGGGTGCTTAAAGTGGAACTCCAGTTTTTCTGGCTTCTTTGATATTGTTACTATCCCTTTTGCCTACTGTGAATTCTTGCTTTTTTTCCTGTGCATGAGAGTGTTGATGTGCTGGAGGGCTGGAAGGCTGTGCAGAGGGATCTGGACAGGTTGGATGGATGGGCTGAGGCCATCCCATGGAACACTCCAGGCTTGGGGCAGAGCAGCTGGAAAGCTGGAAAAGTACCTGGACCTGCTGGTTGACAGTGGCTGAGCATGAGCCCAAGATGTGCCCAGGTAGCCAAGAAGGCCAATGGCACTTGGCCTGCAACAAAAATAGTGTGGCCAGGCAGGACCAGGATCGTTCCCTGTGCTGGGCACTGGTGAGGCACCTCAAATTCTGTGTCCAGTCTCATGACAAGAAAGCATTGAGGGGCTGGAGCATGTCCAGGGATGAGCAACAGGGCTGGGGAAGGGTCTGGAGCACCAGGAGCAGCTGAGGAAGCCGAGAGGCTCAGCCTGGAGAAAAGGAGGGTCAGGGGAGACCTTCTTGCTCTCTCCAGCTCCCTAACAGGAGGTTGTGGTGAGATGGGATCAGTCTGTTCTCCCAGGTAACAAGTGATAGGACAAGAGGAAACAGCCTCAAGTTGTGCCAGGAAGGTTTATATTGAATTTTAATAACCTTCCCTGGGCAGTGGTGAGTCACCATCCCTGGAAGAGATTTAAAAGTCATGTAGATTTGGCACCTGGGGACACGGTTTAGTGGTGGGGTTTGGCAGTGCTGGGTTAACAGCTGAACTTAAAGGTCTTTCCTAACCTAAGCAATTGTGTGATTGTATTTTTGCCTATTCCTGTGTTGTCTATCCAGCTCACTCTTTCCTGATGTTGTGAACTGCATGCAGACTGACAACCTGGAGCTGAAGAAGCTGGTCTACCTGTACCTGATGAACTATGCCAAAAGTCAGCCAGACATGGCCATCATGGCTGTCAACAGCTTTGTGAAGGTAACCTGCTCCCAGGGCTCACCAGAAAATGGCCCAGCACAGTGGCTACCAGCACATCTCCTTTGCCCATTAGCCTTTGGGAGCTGTTTATCTCAGGTCTCAGCCTCTGGGCTGGGCTCGTGCTGAGTCCCAGTAGTTCTGGCTCCTTTCCCTCACTTGCTGCTGTTACTGCAGAGATGACTTAAGCACCCCTGTAAGTGGTTATGGGGGAGCCTGCTCCAGGGAAAGCTGCTTTTATTGTTTTCCCAACTTGTGGTGTTGGCTAACAGATTTTATCTGTTTCATCTCCCAGCCGTTGTAGTATCTCTAATGTGTAGATATCTGCTTCCTGTTTGAATGTTCCAGCTGTGTGGAAAACCTTTATCTGTGGTGAAACCAAAAGACAGTTCAGTGCAAAAATAACAGCCTGATTGCTGTGTTACCTTTAGTTCTGTCATCAAGTTGCCACTCCTTATCAAGAAAATGTAATTTCATGTTGTGCAAAATGAAACCTAGTGCTTAGAAGAAGTTTGAAACTCCTTGTAGAGTATTATAAAATCTGAGATACTGGGGAATGGCATTGAGTTCCAATTTTGTGTCATGGTTCTTGAGGCAGAAAGAGGTGAGAGCAGGCTGAGAGCAGGTCAGTTCTGCTCAGAGAAGGGTGTCCCTGTCTTCCTGTCTAGACAGAATATTGGTGTCTGGTTTTGTGTAATTCTGTTAGAATGGGCTAACAAACAAAATTATATTTTCCATCTTCATGCTTAATGATATTTTCCATCTTCATGCTTTTCCCTACAAGGAAATGTCTGGTGTCCCTTTTGGCAAGTTGAGGGACAAGTGTTTGTAAAGAGCAAGTGTTGACACTGGTCTGCAGTAACTCAGCACTTCACACCCAGTTCACACTTCAAGGTGTGGAATGCACTGGTAAGAGGTGTCACTTCTCTTGTAATGCTTTAAAAGTGTTTTATCAGCTGTAGGAAATTTAAACAGGTAGGTCGTTCTTCAGCCATCCTTTTATAGGCTGATTTTAGGGGAGCTCAGAGATGTGGATGGTTTGGATGTATGAAAAATTCTGTAGTCTTGAAGTATGAAGTGCTGTGTTCCTGTCTGCTTTTGCTTTTTCCTCTTCAGAAAAGCACCTCTAGACCAGCCTTTGCTTAGTGCTTCATATGTTACAAACTTAAGGGATGCACAGGCCTTGATGGCTGTTGCATTGTGTTTAGTTGTTGACTTTTCCCATTATATCTCTTGCTTCTTTAAGCCAGTAAGGCTGGAAGTCAGTGTATTTTTTTGTCTGAGGGTTGCCTGTGATTTTGGGTGGTGAGAGCTGCCTCTCTGGCTTAGCTGTGGCTGCTGGATCATGTTGAAAGAAGCTTTTCCTGGGAGAACAAAGGGACACCAAGATCACAATTTTACGAGCTATCACAGCCTGAAAACATCTTGAGATAGCATAAAGTGTTTCTGTGAACCAGCCAGTACCACCTTTTAACCCCGACCTGAAATAATTGCCTGGTTTTTAGCATGTAATCAGAGAGAATGCTTCTTGAGCAAGAACAGCCTGACTCTGGCTGCAGGGAAGGCATCAGTGGGTGGTGGTGGTGCAGATTTGTTTACTGGGTATTCTGTCCCCTGGCAGGACTGTGAGGACCCAAACCCTCTGATCCGTGCCCTTGCCGTGCGCACCATGGGGTGCATCAGGGTGGATAAAATCACGGAGTACCTGTGTGAGCCCCTCCGCAAGTGTCTGAAGGATGAGGACCCCTATGTCAGGAAGACTGCAGCTGTCTGTGTGGCAAAGCTGCACGACATCAATGCCCAGATGGTGGAGGACCAAGGATTTCTGGATTCTCTGCGTGACCTGATTGCAGACTCCAATCCCATGGTAACGTATTTCCAGCGCTCTGCTCGAGTGTGTAATGGGGCAGATGATCAGAAATGTGAAGGGTCTTTAATTGCAGCTGCTGCACTGTGATGAATGGGTTGGTTAGAGAGCAGTTGTTGCCTCAGAAAACAGGAAATACCTTCTGTTGTTAGATCTATTTGGGCTTTTGCCTGTCTTGAGTGCTGCAGCAAAAGTGTAACTTCCTGGTCAGGTGAGTCAGAACAGCAAGAAATATTTGATGCTGCTTCCTCAGTGACAGCTTGTAGTTACTGCTTTCCTGCAGGCTTTGGCTCTTCTTGGAATAAGAGGTTGGATGAATTCATTCACTAATGCAGATAAATCCACTGGCTTGTAATGAGTGGAGAAAATCAATGCTAATGTTTTTAATAAAGTTAAATGAGTCGTCAGAGCAGAGGTGGAGATCATGACCAAGAATTTCACAGGAGTAAATTACCTACTAAATCAGCCTTTAATCATGGTTGATGAAGGGTCCATTTCCAAGCCAGGCATGTTCTGCTATTATTTTGTAACTAAGAGGTGGTGGCCAATGGATTGAACTGTCCCACTGCATAATCCTTTCATTCAATATTGTTTGCTGTTACCTACTGGAATCCAGTGAGCATATCCATATATATCATCCTAACTGCAGCTCAGTGTAACTCAGACTTTAAGGATGTGACCACCACTTTTTTAGCTCTTTTAGAGCACAGATCTGATTTGACTCTGCTTAAAGACATAATTGCACATTATTAGGGTTTGTCTGACAGCTCTTTCCATGGTGCATGTAAAGCAAATTGCTTTTGTAGCTATCTTGGGCAGGTTAGATAAACCAAGTGCAGGTGGTGAGGTGCCATCCCCTTTAGGAGGAGAGTGAAGGCTGCTGATTGCTCTTTGTAAGACTTTCTAGAAACAGTAAAAGTAGAGATGTCTGACTTTCACAGGCACCAGTCTGAGCAGAGATGTTTGTCAGGAGACACACCTATTGCCTCTGATATCCAGCTCTTTTACAAGATGTTCTTTTTATCTGCCTCCCTGATTTTTTTCTTGTGCCAGGTTTCTGTATGAATATTGATGACTCCTTGAAGATGCTCTCTCTGTCGAGGCAACTTTGAGTCACACAGAGGAACACCTGCTGGGTTAATTCCATGTGGGAGAGTGTGTGCCTTGCAGCCTCTGAAAGAACTTCCTTGGGTTGCTTTAGTTCCACTTAAATGCTGGCCCTGGCATTCACCAGCTCACAGGCAGCAATGGAATGTGCTCTGGACAGGGATAGAACCTCCTCTTCTCCTAGCCTGGGTTCCAGCTTTGATTTTCTTTTGGTCACAACCACATGGATGTGGTTCTTCAGGAGGAATTAATAGGGTTTTTTTCCTTTTCTGCTCGTTTATCTCAATGAAACTCACAGGTTTGGTAAATGGACCCTTGGCTGACAGGAGAGCACCCATATGTATTTAACTTAAGTACTGACTTAATGAAGAAAAGAGGAAAAACACCAAAGGGCAATGCATGCTCCATTTGCTAAATAAACCTCCAAAAGTAGCACAGGGAGTCCCAATAAACCATCAGCACAACTAATGAGCTCCTTGGTGGTAAGGAGGGTGGGCTGGGGCAGCAGAACCTTTGCAGCTGCTGGAGCTGTGCAGGATCACAGTACCTGCCTCGTGTTGCACTCACCCTGCTCTTCCCAAAACTGAGGATTCACAGCAGGACAATGCAGTTTGGAGGAGTGATAGTGATGGAGAGGCCTGTGGTGTGTGGCTTTGAGAGGATCATGTAGCTGGTGTTCTGTGTACTGGTTTCCCAGGTTTCACTGTGGATGGAGCATTGTATTTTTGCTTCCTGAGGGTGCATGGGGAGAGATTTTTTTCAAAGGTTTGAGGCTCTTATAGCTGCTGATTTAATACAGTATTTAATCTGGTTACAAAGTAGAAAAAGACATTCTTTCTAGTTAAGTTTATTCCTTTGGTCTCCTTTGAAATTCATGCCTTTGTGGCATAGTGATTCTGTCAAAAGTACAGGAACTATCCACCTCCAATTAAGGTTCATCTTCCCAGTCAAACCATCCATCTCATTGCTGCTTTCTCCATGTGAAACTCCAGTGGGGTTCCAGATGACCAGGAGCTGTGTTTGCCAGATAAATTATATTTGTGTGCGAGTTGATATTTGTTAAGCTGTTTTTTCTTGATCAGATGGAATGCAGCCCTGCCTGGGAGCTCTTTTTAAGTAAAATCTGTGTATCAGTACTGGCTATCAAAAGAAAGATTGCTGGAAAAATGGTACTGAGGGATCAATCCTTATGGCCTATTCCTCTGTAAATGGTGCATCTCAATCATTGGAACCTGTTATCTAAGCTCATTCATATTTATATTATAAATGTTTCTCCTCTTTTGATGGCTTGTGGAAATGGGCAGCATTAGACACTTAATGAAGCAGAATTTTTTAGATGGGAAGTCCACACTTGTTCTCTCTTCTGAGAAATGAGGATGTTGAGCAGGAGCTAAAAAAGGCTGCAGTTGAAAAATAGTCTCCAAAAAGGGTTTTATTATGGTTTTGTAATTGGTTGCCTCTAGGACATGAGCAAGCACTAAGCATTCTAGCTGGGTGCTTGGTAAAGTAACATCTCCATCTGTGGCTTGCTAATTGCCTTATAATTATGCAGAGATCAGGGTGCATATTTCTGTTGGCTCAGATCACCTTCGTCCTAACAATGTCTAAGTTGGGAGGTGACCTTGTCAGAAACATTTTGTTGTTTTGGGGGATTTTTTTCCATGTTTTTTTTGACTACTGGCATGACTCTGTGTTAGTAAGGTAACAGATTGGGGATGTTCAGGGCGTTGAAGTCCTGTGGAGGTGCTGCAGGTCCATAGACAAGGTGTTTGCCCCCTTTATCTGGGCTTTTTGTTGTCAGGATGTGCCCTTAGTTCACATTCAGTGATCTTCTGAGCAGCTGCAGTGTTGCACCCTTCCAGGTGAGCTGGCTGTAGTTGAGATTAAAGGCCTGACACCTCAGTCTGGTAGTTCACTAGCTATTTCTGAAAAAGTCTCTGTATGGCTTTGCAGCTTCTGCTGGGTGAGTTAATTTAAACCTCTAATTGCATATATAGTGATGTGGGTATGTATGGCAAGGCACCAGCTGGGCTGGTGACCTGTGACATGTCAGCAGTTCCTGGACATGTGTTGCCTTGTGCAGGCACTGGGCCAATAACCCCTGTGAGGGCACAGTTCAGTTGCACTGCAGAAGTTTGATTGTGGCAGGAGTCTTTAATCTCGTTTTACAGATGGGGCTGAAGTGCTCGTGGCTGCCCTTTGTCACCTGGGATCCTGCCAAAGAGCATCCTTCCCTAGAGGGAGCCCTCACTCCTTCCCAGGGCTGTCTTAAGGCAAACCCTTCTCTTTTGCTCTTCATTTCCTTGCAAGAAAAGCAGAAGCAGGTCTGGAGGAATGTAATGCTGGGGCCTGGCTGCTTTGGGCTGCTGGACCTGCTCAGTCCTCAGTGCCTTTCTCACTGGTGACTTGGGCATAGTGTGACTCAGAAACCACTGAATGGCTTCCACAATCCATGTACTCCAACCAAAATGCAATTCCAAAATGACATCCCAGGGTTTTTGTGTACTCTGGGTCGCTACAGAACACTGTTCACACCCAGCAGCAGCAGTAGGTAATAGATGAGCGAGAGAGGTAAGTTTGTTACACACCTACTGATGACCAGAGACTCTTTTGGAAAACCCTTTTATTTTTTTTCTTTTTCCTGATTCTGTCTTGTTCTGGCAATTTTGAACAAGACCCAATGACTGCTCGTGGTTGGAAGTGCTGAGCCCAGGTGAGGGAGAGCAGACCACGAGATGGCAGCAGCTTAAAGCAGAACCAAAGCTGAATGCCCTTAGACACCTCATTTTGTAACTAGTTCCCTCCTGGCTTTTATCCCAGCACTTGGTTTTCTTCAAGAATGTAAATATTAGCAGACAAACATAAGAAGAAATCCATCTTAAACCTTACTGGTCTTCTAATATTTGCATGGAACAACCTTTCTGTCCAAATATTTTCAATCCTTGACCTTCCAAGGTAACTCTTAACCCATGGAATAGTTTTCTTATATCAGTCTATCTGTTATCCACATGGCTTAAGTTGATGTCACCTTCTCCCTTTTATTTTCTAGGTGCTGTTCAGTGTTTAACTCCTTCCTGTAGCATTTCTTCTTCCTCACATTCTGCTTTGTCACTGTGATGTGCCGGATCAGGGCTTTTTCAGGTGTGGCTGTTCTGCTCCTGTGTTCTTGTTGGCTGTACAGATGTAGCACTTCTGTGCTGTCCAACAGAATGTCTTGTTTTACACCATCTACACATCACAGTTTATTGGGAGAAACATTGTTGTGAATCAGGGTGGAGTAAACTGAGATCACATAAGTAAATGCACCAAGTGTGTGGAGTTCATTAAACTCTGTTTTACCTGGGATGATTTTTGCCTTTAGCATTAACCACTCTAGGAAGGGAATCTATTGAGATCTGACATCTAGGGGGTGGTGAGGTGCACCGAGGTCCCTCTAGCAGTATTGAGTTCCCACAGCTCACAGATGAAACTAAAAACCTGTTGATAGAGATCCCAGCGCTCTCTTGTCTCTCCTGCTCTGCCTGCAAGTGATAGAGGTTCCCTCTTTGCCAGAACTTCACAGTGTGTGTGTGGGGGGGGGCCTTCTGGATGACCCTGTGGAGGAAGAAGGTCTTCCTTTTGTTCCTTTTCCTCCTAGCTGGCAAACTGTATGTCTTTGTGAGATGGTGTCCTGAGGAATAAACCAGTTTAGGAACAGAAGCAGCTTTTGTCTCCTGGGCTGTCCTCCTCTGAGTACTCTGCAGGAATTTTAATCCCTCTCTGTGTAATAAGTCTGGGGAAACTGGTGATCCTCTGAGTCCCAAAAGGGGTCTGTGGGAGGCAGTCAGGGATGTGGGAATTCTCTCATACAACAGGGAGTGGAACACCACCTTCTCCACAGGCACAGGAGAGCACTTGTCCCTCGTGGGGACTCTCACAGCTGTGTGTTTTCCCTGTGCAGCTGATGCTTTATGAAGTGGGAGGAGTAAACCACCACTGCTGGGTGAGTTCATGATTCCTGCTCGTGAAGGTTGAAAGGACCTGAAAATTCACATCCCAGTATGGAGCTGAATATTGCTGTGACTGTGGGCTCTCTCATCAGCCTGGGGCTGCTCCAGGGTACTCTGTCTGTCCCTCTGGATAAAAAATGTCCCTCCACTTCTCAACGTGGGTGTTGCAGATGCAGGCTGGATCTTGGAGTCCCCCAACCATGTCTCTATTGGTCCTGAGTGTGGTTTGGGTTTTTAATCTGTTTGTGCTGCAAGTGGAGATAATATTTCCTTCTGGGAGACACTTGATGGCATTTGTAGGCGGAATTTCTTTTACCCATTGATGGATCTGTTGCAGTGAATGAGCCCATTGCTTAGGGCTGTCGAAAAGTGGTGGCAACACTTTGGAGCTCTTTAATGGATGTTTCTGCTGTTTACATGAGGCTGCCCAGGAGGGAGAGCACCACTTTTTGCAAAGTAAGCAGCCAGCCAGCATCAGCAAATTGGGAAGGAAATAGGGAGAGGTTATGGAGGAGTCTGTATAAACAGTGGCTACATTAATGTGTGTGGTGGGTGCTTGAGAGTGGGAGACTGCCAGGGGAGAGCAGGAACTTCAACTGGGGGAGAAGGGAGAGCTGATGTCTGTAGTTGGTGGCACAACATCTGGTTACCCACTCTGACCCTGCTTGCTCTGCTGATGAAACCCAGTTTTGGCTCCGGAATGAGTTCCTGCAACAGCTTCTCCAGAGGAAGGCTGGAATCTGACTTACCAAGTAGCTCTTTTTTTCTCCAGGTTGTCATCCTGAACAGGTCTGAGGGAATTTCCAGCCTGTATGTGGGACTTGATTCTTTGTTTGTTTGTTTGTTTTTGGTAGGCTTGTGGATGAGGGATGCGGGTCTTGAGCATCTTCCATCGAACCTGTGCTTTTCCCTGTGTTTTCAGTGCTAGCAGAGATGCAACGAGTTTATATGATAATGCATGAATTTCCACGGCTCCACAGAGTCTGTCTTCCCAGACCCCTCATTTATAAAGCTTAATTGACAAATCCATCCATCAGAGACCCGTCTCCTTCCAATTACAGCCACCAGTATATGCCTGATTTCCAAAGCATTTGTCTTGCCAAATAGATCACTCCAGGATCTCTCACATCAATCAGGGTGCTGGGAATTTTGTTGACATGTGTCTACATGTTACATTTTCAATCGGAACAGGCATTTCTAGCTATTGACAAGCACCATTCGTCAGAAAACGCTGTGGCTGTGATGTTTTGTAACTCTGCACCCCCCTTTTCAGGGCTCTGCGAGGGTTTTTTAGCTGGTGCTTTTCTCCTCCGTTGCAGCTTGGATTATTTGCCACTGGATGGTGCCAGCGAGAACCTCTGCAAGGGAAATTGCAAAGGGCCTTACACAAAAAAAAAAAAAAAAAAAAGGCGAGAGAAGCCTTCCTGGTGTGTGATAGGTGCCTGATCCAGGCTGGGATCACACCATGGTGTTTCCTGGAAGAGGAGTAGGGAGTTGCAGACCCTCTGTGTCTTCCTATAGACTTTAGTTTCCTGTACTGGGGGCTCAGCTGTGCCAAGGAGAAACCCTTCGAGATGGAGCCATCCCTGAACAGCTTCTTGCCCACCTACCACAAGAGTTTCAGCAGCTGGGGGAAGCATGTTTTCCTGTCTTACAGCTAACACATCCTGATTTTGCAGGGATGTGAGAGCAGAAGTGGTGTTCTAGTCTGCCACAAAGTGCCATTTTTCTGCAGGGAAGTGCAAAAACCAGTCAGGGCAAGCACGCCGTGGGAAGGATAACACTTAACTTCCCTTTGGTTGCCACCTCCATAAAAATTCATCCCACTTGCAAAGAGCAAGCCAGGAGGTCTTCCCCACCCAGGCAGTTTTTGGGATGTGATCAGAAACTGAGGATTTGTTAGGCTCTGTACATATTACATGAATTACCAGTGTGAGGTTCCTGTAGGCTCCCTGATAGAGCCTGATTGAGCCATTTTATAGTCATAGAATCCCCAAATGGTTTGGGTTGGAAGGCTCCTTAAAGTTCATCCAGTCCCAGCCATTGTCATGGGCAGGGACACCTTCCACTGTCCCAGGTTGCTCCAAGCCCCATCCAGCCTGGCCTGAGACACTTGCAGGGATGGGGCAGCCACAGCTTCTCTGGACAGGCTGTGCCAGGGCCTCACCACCCTCAAAGGAAGAATTTCGTGGGCCGTTTTTAGGGAAGCAAAGTAAAGGAGGCTTGTAGATAAAAGACATAATATGAACAGAAGTAGGAGTCATATAATCTGGAAAGAGCCTGTCTGTGTTAGTACTCGTTAGGGAGCTTTTGGGCACACAGCATGGTCTGTGGCCATGAAAACGAGTGGCCTGGTAAAATCCCCACCCTGAATATCTCATCTGGGAGTCTGTGCTTTATGACATGTGAGCTCAGAGTGCTCTTCAAAATGTCAGCACCTCTCCATTCCCAAAAGCAGCATGTGGTGCCTGGCTCCCTGGAGGATGGGAGCCTCCAGCTGTGTGGGGAATGCTGCCTTTCCTCACCATCTCTTCAGAGCCCCTTAATTTTTCCTCCTCTTCTTCGTTTTCCTCCTCGTTTTAATGGCATGGTGAGCCAGAGGTTCCTGTTTTAAGCAGTAGAACATTGTATTTCATTAACTCCATTACACACTTGGTTTAATTTCCAATTAGCCTGGGATGGGAGGAAAATAATCTGATTGCTCCGACCGGTTGGCGTTCTGGATGTGCCGAGCTTCCCTCTGTCCCCCCCCCACCCCCTGCAAAGCTTTTCCTGTGTGGGTTGACAGGCAGACACTCAGGTTTTCACCCACCCCCTTTCCTCCTTGTTAATGTATTTTATACCATTTGCTCTGAGCTGAAGGTTTGAGCTGCCAGAAGGAATAACTGGCAAATCAGTGTTCCTACCTCTGCAGCTTTCCGTGAGGTCGGATCTGGTCTCTCCGGCTGCGGAGGGAGTTTTGTCCGTAGGTGGATTTAAAAACGTTGGGTTCTTGTGAAAGCTGTAATGTAGTTCTAAGTGCAGGGTTGGGGGGGGGGGCTTGGGGGGGTTTTTTTGGGGTTTTTTTTTGTTTTTATTTTAATAAGAGTCGTGAGATTTAGCTATCCTCATCCCAATGACGCTTCTCCAAGAGTCTAAATTTATTGGGAAATTCCAGCCAAAAGCAGGTTTATTGTCATCGGGCTCATCTGTGCTCCAAAGGGATGTTGCTGTGGCTGCATTTGAATAACGTTGAAATGTAGCCAGGGTGAACTGATTTACATCAGCAAGCCAGAGACCTGTTATTATTAATAATTATGATTAATTCTTCCGTCTCCTTTGCATTTTTATTTTTCAGGTGATTTTTAGGTAGGTCCTCATTGGTTAGTAGCTCTTAGCTTAAAGGTGGTATCCTTAATTGTAAGTCAAGTGAGGCATTTTGCTGTGGAGTTAATTTAGAAGTTTAAGCTCTTAAAAGCTTTTCCTATTCATTAGTTGTTTGGGCTCACATATCTGTGGCTACGGGGGTGACCACAGTTTTTTCATTATTTTTGAGGATTAAAGGCTATGACAAATGTTAGTTTCTTGTCCTTTTAGTTTCCTCCTTCTAATCTGTGGATTAATTATACAACTCCTGGTTGGTTTCTCATCAAAATCAACTTGGTGCATGTTTTGAAAAGCAGAGAATACTTAGTTTTCTAAAAAAACTTAGGGCTTTTTCTTTCGTCAGCCTGTGAAACTTGTCCAGTTCCATGGAGGACTTTGTCCTGTACCACGTGTAAAGCTTTAGCTTTACTTTTTATATGTCCCCCAGCAAGTCCATCATTGCTGTTTATTTTCAAGGGAAAATAACCAACTTGCATCAAGTTACCACTTTGTACCTTGCTCTTGCTGCTCAGTGCAGTTGGACTTCACCATCTCCTGTTGCTGTGTTAAGGAAGAAGCATCAGCTGAGTTGAAGGCTTCAGACTCAGCTTTGATGTTGTAGATTTTCTTCGGCCAAAACATCTTCCTAAATATTTCAAGTGACACTTCCATGACTGCCAAAGTATGTAGTAGATTATTAGGTGATATAACAGTGGAATTGGTTCTTGATGGACTCCTTTCCATACCTGTGTGGGAGCTGTTAGAGGGCAGTGCTTCAGTCTTCGTTGACCTGCCCTCTCCCTTGGTGAGAGCTGTTGGCAGGGTGGTTGTTGTGGGCTGGAATGGAACCATGCAGTGCCAGCTTGTGTTACTCTGTGTTCCTGCCTCCCAGCGAAGCCCAGTGGCAGTGCCAAGGAAGAGGTGAGCGTGTGTGCTTGAACCAGTGTTTGTGTTGGACGGGGTCCTGAAATCTGTTTTCATTTCAGCTGTGCTGTGGCTGTGTAAAAAGCCTTGGAGATGCTAATTATTTTTGTTGGCATACCATAACCTATCAATGTGTTCGGTGCAAATCGCCAGGGAGTCCTTTTTTTTTTTTTTTTTAATCAACGTTGCTTAAAGTTTGAAGACATTCCCCAACCCTTCCCTTATCCCGTTTTGCTTCATTTATCTTCTTGTCACTGAGCTGACAGCAGCTCTGTTTTGCTGAGGTAGGAGGTGAGGACCAGCTCTAATTGTGGACTATGGATTGCAGATCCCAGCTCCTCTGACAGAGCTGAGCTGCCACCAGATGTTGCACAACCCCTTCCAGTCCTTTTTTTACAACCCCCAAGGACATGACAGCCCGTGCTCCAAAGTGCTTCTTGCCATCTGACACTCTCTCTCATGGATGCTTTTAATGGAAATCTGAGTGGATTGCCATGTGATGTCCCATCCTCAGCTTTGATTTGGACATTTGCAGTTATGCTGACATGTTAATTCCTAAAAAAAAAAAGCCCAAAAGGATCCTAAGTGCGAGACCTCATTGACAGCCGCGTGTCCAGGTTGGAGCTGCTGTGCACCAGGCCCATGGGAACAGCATTTCTGTGCATCCTTTGCCCCTGGAAAACACAGGGATAGCCTGCATGGACTCTGCAGGGAAAGCAACATAAACACAGCTGCCTTGACTTGTACTTGCCCCAGGGTTTAGGACATCCTAGAAGTGTTCAAACACATCTGGATATGGCACTTTGGGGACATGGTTTAGTGGTGGACTTGGCAGTGCTGGGTTAACAGTTGGACTCAATGATCTTGTAGGTCATCTCCAACATTAACAGTTCTGTGATTCTATATTAATTACTGATTTATCAATTACTGCAACAAAAGTAGTGCCTGGCAGTGTGAGTGCACTTACCAGAGCTCAGCCTTGTCCCTTAGTATGACTGACAGGTCCCTTTCTGCAATGCTTTGGCTCTGAAAATTTTTTTTGTTACTTCAGAATTATTGTCCATAGTAGTTTCATTTTATAAGTACTTTTTCATAAGGATTCTGAACTTTTTCAGTTGCTTTTATGATTTGTCTTCACTTGTGAACTTCCAAAATGCAGTGAAATTAATACAGTCTTTTCCTTCACTTTTGTGCTGTGTCACATTAACCATTCAGGAATTAGGCAAATTAAATAATAAGAAGAATAAGCAGCATATCTTAATAAATTACTAATTAAAACAGAACAAGAAGACAGCAGTTCTGATTACTAATGATTTGGGTGACAGAAGGCTCATTCAGCTAATGAAATTCATAAAATCTTGGATCAAAATCCTATCTCTGACCTCTAGGTGTGAAATGCAAAACAATCATCATTACTGTGCTTGTGCAATGACTTTGGAATATATCGGTTTAATGACAAGCAGTGATGGGAACAAGGCAGAGAAACTTCTGGTCATGCTGTTCTTGTTTTCATTGTACTACATCAAAAGCATCTTTAGTCATCCAAACAGTCAGATGATTTTAGATAAGATGTTTCTTTGCCTTAATCCCATAGAATATAATGCTGTAAATCTTCATTTGAGCAGATATTTACTGTGAATTGGGCTGGACACGATGTACATTGTAAAATGTCCTGAAAATGCCTTTTTATAGGGTACTTCAGTTTTGTGTGTCAAACTCAGCATAAATCCCTCTTCTAGTTAGTTAAACAAGTAAGACTTTAGTCTCATCTGCAAATTTTCTATTTTTGTCTCTATATTCTGCAACTCTTCTATTTTAGAAATCTTCACATGGAGTCTGTTAGAATAACTGTTGAATTTGAATATGGAACTAAGAATGAGAAATTTGTGCTGCACTCCCACTTCTTGTTCTTGCCCAGCTGGACCCTGAACCTCCTCTGTGATCCTTTAATCTGTGCTCCGAAAAGAAAAGACCTTATATAGTCCTAAACGTAGCAGGAATATTTTCAGGGATGAGTTGTGCTGGGGTCCTCGCTTTAACATGACTCTGTAAAGCAAATGGATGCTATGGAGACTGCTTGGAATTGAAATGTGTTATTAAAAATTTAGCAGGAGTTGTCCATTTTAGGGAAATGGTGTGTTTGTTTTCCAACTGGGTGACCTGACAGAGCTGCTGCAGAGCTGGAGGCTGCCAAGCACCTGACAGCTCATTTCTGGATATCCTTAAGCCACGTGCGGTGGGGCTGCCAAGGGGAAATTAGGCAAGAGGCAGAACATTCCTGAATAAGTAGGACACTTGGAGGTTTTGAGACCTTGACTGTATCAGCTGAGCATCTCCTGGAACTGGAAGGGAGATGATGCCTGCTTGAAGCAAACCAGGGTGGGGAGATCTGGAGCTGAAGGAAGGCAAGATGTTCTTGTTCCCTGTGGATGCCACCTCTAGCTCCTTCCAAAGCCAAGTCTCTTGTGAAGTCCCACGTCCCTGTTCCCCCCAGTCAAGCTTTGGGCTCTCCAGGTTGGCTGTGAGGTTGTCCTGGGTCCTGGAAGGGCGGGATAACTGATGTAGTGGCTGCTGCTGAGCAGCTGGTAACACACCTGCTATCAGCTGATAGATCTCCATGTTTGGCTCTGTGTGTAACCCGTGCCCACCCCAAGTCAAGCCCCTGATGTGCTGCTAACAAGGAACTCGTCTTGTCTCTTCCCCAGGTGGTGGCAAACGCTGTGGCTGCCCTGTCAGAAATCAGTGAATCTCATCCCAACAGCAACCTGCTGGATTTGAACCCTCAGAACATCAACAAGCTGCTGACAGCTTTAAATGAGTGCACAGAGTGGGGGCAGATCTTCATCCTGGACTGTCTGTCCAACTACAACCCCAAGGATGACCGGGAAGCTCAGAGGTAGGGTGGTTATTCAGGAGCAGGGCACTTGTGGGAGGTGTTGCAGCACTGAACTAACAGGGGTTCTGAGGTCTGTGGCAGCACAAAGAAGACTTGATAAAAGAGGTTTAAAAGGGAGGCTGCTTTTGGTAGTTTGGGCTGATGCTGGAATCCTGCCCCTTCCCTCAGCAGAACCACTTTCTCTGTTTATCTGTGGTGTTCCTTTTAACTTTTTTCTATTTAAAAAGGCTGGTTCTTATGGGAACTGGCACTGCTAAGAAGGGATCAGCCCAAGACCAAACCTGTAACAGTGGAAGCACTGTTTGGAGGATTTTCTGATTTAAAGCAGAACTTTCAGATCTGGTTTTGCTGCTTTGAGAGGCAAAAAGCATTTATAGGTTTGCAGCTTTCCAAAATACTAAAGGTCTGAAACCAGAATACTTTTTTCCAACTGAAAACTAGATTGTGATGTGAGAGAAGTGAAAGTAAAGGTAAGAAATGATTTTTTCTTATCACTGCAAATTCACCCTTGTGCTTTTACTTTTAGCTGCAGTGACTAAACCTGAATACAAGGACCTCAGGTTTTAGGTAGTGGAGTTTTAATTTGTGCACTTCAAGCCGCCTCCTCATCTGTCTTCAGAATCACAAAAAGTCAGATTGTGTTCCCAAGAGAACAAGGAACCAGCAAGAGAAATAACTTGGAACAGGGGGATTCTCAGACAATGTATTTTGTGAGGATGATGTGGGGGGTGAAGGGAGAGGAAGGGTCCCAAGCCCACATGCAAAATCCTGGACAGACCCTTTCAAATTCAATGGGTTTCTTCACTGACTGTTTTTTTGAGGTACAATAGGTAATCCACTGTTTCTGAACAGCCTACCTGGAGTCTTGCTAATTTTTTTTTTTCCCCACCTCCTTTCCCCTTGTGTTTTGTTTCTGTGCCAGAAACAGCTCCTAATGAGTGCTAGAAACCTGCAGAGATCTCCAGGGTGTGAGGCTGGTATTATCCCAGCTCTGTCAGAGAGGCACCACTAGTCTGAACAGCTGTGAACACGTCCCAGTTCCTCACCTGTAATTCCTCTGAAGAGTGGTTTATCAAACTGCAAGGGCAGGAACTACTTTTACTGCTTTGTGTGGAGTTTCAGAGTTTGCCTTATTTCAGACAGGAGACTGACAGCACTGGGTTTTATATAATGTTCTTTCCAGGAAGGCTGGTGTCAGTGCCCTGTGCCTGGAGAAAGTGAGGCTCAGAGAGATGAAGCAGCTTTGACATGCAGGTGATCTTGGGCAGAGGCAGCTGGAGGCTGCCCCAGCTCTGACTTGGACTCCTCTGCTCTTCACTGAGCTTCCCTTCCTGCGTGGCTGAAAGCAAATCTTTGAGGGAAAGAAGCTTCAGGAGGCACAGATGGGAATAAGATTGTTCTGGGTTCGCAATATGCAGGAGGGAGTGGGAAGAAACTTGACAGATGCTGTAAGAAAGACCATATGAACCCAAACTTCCTTTCTGCTTGGGATGGATTGTTTAGGATACTGTTGATTACAGGATCCATTATGGTGAATCTGAGACTTGGGAAGGTATTTAGGTCCTTCTTTCCCTGAGTCTTTAGAGAATCAGAAGTCTTTTTTTGTAGGTAGAAATGGTTGAAATGGCAGCAAACTCCCCAGGCAAGTCAGAAGCGTGTATCACCTCTAAATTACTATATGGAGGCTACAGTGATTTTCCAATAGCTGTTTTGTTAAAGTTATGTTTGTAAGTGACAGACAAGATCACAGAAATAGAGAACACCACCAGGCAAAGGCAGGAAGCACTAATAACTGAGTATGTTTTGGCACTGTAATGCTGAGAGCTGGAATTTTTCCTGAGCTGAGTGTGGCAGGAGAGAAACCTGAAGCTGTGAGAGAGGTCCTTGTTTGCTTCCTGCTGCGTTTGAGAAAGCAGGACTTCATCTGTTCTCCGTAACAAAAGCAAACCAAAGCAGCATGTGAGAAGCTGTCTGGAGCCATGTGCAATCTCCTAAAATCAGATCTGAAACATCTGACACCCTGAAACACATGTGAACCCTTTCCTCCTCCTCTGTCCCCAGCATCTGTGAGCGGGTGACCCCCCGGCTGTCTCACGCCAACTCGGCCGTGGTGCTGTCAGCGGTGAAGGTCCTGATGAAGTTCCTGGAGCTTCTTCCCAAGGACTCTGATTATTACAACATGCTGCTGAAGAAACTTGCCCCTCCACTGGTGACCCTGCTGTCTGGAGAGCCCGAAGTCCAGTATGTTGCCCTGAGGAACATCAACTTGATTGTGCAGAAAAGGTAAAGGCTCGGGGGTGTTATTCCGGTGTTGTCAAAGGGCATCTGGTTATCTCAGATATTTCCACATGCACAGAGTCTCTTTTAATCCAGGATCAGATCCCTTGAGAGACAGATTAGACAGTCTTGTGACTCTGGTAGCCTGAATTAATTTTCCTGACAGTATGCTTGCGATACCAGTTTCATACAGCATTTCTTCACCTGTCTCTCTTCACTGCCTTTTTATGAGCACTCAGAACTGCCCTCTATAAATCAGATGGCAAATAGGAATGAGGGTGTAACTGTGCAGTTCACAGTGACCTGCAGGAACTCAGTGTGTCTGTGCTGTTCTGTTCAGCACAGAATCACCAGGCTGTGGTGTCCACATCCTGGTGTCCAGTGGGTTAGTTTTTCATTTATTTACTCCCATGTTCATGTGTCAATGCTGTTGTTCCTTGCTGGAGAGGTGGGATAGCTTGGACAGCACTTTGTGATTGTGTTCAGGGCAAAGTTACTGTGCAATGGCATCTTGCAAGTGACAGTGGAAATTAATTTTTAGGTGAATTTGTAGGTTTTTTTGAAATTTGGAAACAGTCATCCACTACCTGCCTGTTGGCTCAGCATTTGAAGTGGAGGAAGTAGAGATGTAGCCATAGAAAGACTTGAATTCCGCATTTTGTATTTAAACTATCTTTTTATCCAGCCTTCTTTCTCTAAGTGGTTGGTTGCTTGCATGTTCTGGACACAAAATCACTGAATCATAGAAGGGTTTGGGTTTGAAGGAACCTCAGAGATCATTTAGTTCCAAACTCCCCTGCAGGTTTTAACCTCCCTGTGGGCAGGGACACTTTCCACTAGATGATGTTACTCAGAGCCCTGTCCAGCCTGATCTTGAACACTTCCAGGGATGGGGAGTCCACAGCCTCTCTGGGCAGCCTGGGCAAAATGACACCATTCTGTTTCTCAACGAATATTTGGGTAGATTTCTAAAGAAAGGATGCATTTGGTTACCAAAAAAGAGCCCGTTTGGGTTTTTAAACAGTCTTGAGAGTGACAGAACGTTATGTTCCCTCCAGGCCTGAAATCCTGAAGCAGGAAATCAAGGTGTTCTTTGTGAAGTACAACGACCCCATCTATGTCAAACTGGAGAAACTGGACATCATGATCCGCCTGGCTTCTCAAGCAAACATTGCCCAGGTCAGCTGAGGGACTTCTCATGTGTTCTGGGAGGGGGAAACCCTCTCCTGGGCTGTGTCTGAGGATGTATGCAGGTACTACTACAGTTGTCTTGGTTTTTAAGCATCACTGTTCCTGGTACAGTGCTCTTTGCAGCTATTTAATGGGAGGTGTTGGAGTTTCCTCCATAATTTAAATGTTAATGGTATGGTATGTTTTGCATCGTGACCGTTAGGTAGATCTTGTTTCACAGATTACAATTCCAGGAGGAGAGCTGATGGTTCCTGTCAAATGAGTCACTGCTGTTGCTGAGGTTGGAATGAGAGGCTTGTTTCAAGTGAGGGGGGTGTGCCTGCAACAGAGGCATTCAGAAAGGCCAAACATTATTGAAGTGTGAATTTCAAGTTAGTAAAATTGTTAAATGCTTGCACAGGCTAAAAAACCCTTTCTTCTGCTTAACTTGCTTCCAGAGTGGAAATAGCATGAAGCTAAACTGAATTGAGGCTGCTTTACAGTGTAGATTCTTTCTCTATTTGATGTTGTTTTAATCCAAATTTCTTTGGAGGAAGTGTTCTCGAGTGCATTCCTGGCCACAAGGCCTAACACTAATGCAGAATGATTAATGCCTCTGGTTACTGCTATTATTGTCCTCTCGTAATTGTCACAGAGCAATTTCATGTAATGTGACATTTTTAAGCAGCTCTCTTCAGCTCTCTCCTGATGTTTTTTGGAACAGAGCAAGGTAATTCATGCCCCTTTCGCGCTGGGGACACGGAAAACATTTTAAAAATCAGTTTCCCTGAGAATATATTCAGAATTTTCTCTTTACTCTTGGTAGGCTCCGTCCCAATTTTAATGCATAATGTTCCAATAATGGGCTGTTTGCGGGAAAGGCAGTGGTGTCTGGAGGGCAGAGTCTGGGATCTGCAGACTAATGAATGAATCTCCTCCTGGTTCTGAAAAGAAATAAAACAACACAACTACATCAGGAGTATGTGCTGGAATGAGACCTGAGCAGAGCAGCTTCTGCCCACACCCTCCCTGTGCAGCTTGGGGAGACTCTCCATCTCCGTGCCCATTCTGGACCAAGGCAGCAGGATAGCTCTGGCCAAGGCACTTGGGCAGTGTTTGGAAAGCATCAGCTGCTAAACCCGGGTGCTCCCAGTGCTGTGCAACATAGATCATCCAGGGAAATAATAAAACTTCAAAACACAGATGTCCCGTCTCCTCCTTGCAGATTTATTTGTCTGCAGTCTGGCCCTTCACGGCCTCTTTATCTTGTCATTGTTCTGAGCAATGTGCCTCCATGAGAGGTTTTTGAAAGAACTGTCTGGCTTTGTGCTGTTCACCTCTCCCTCACCATCTATTTGTGACATCACGATTAAATCCCTGATGTCATGTTTGGCATGAGAAACTGAAATAAATTGAGCTTTTGAGGGAATATAAATGACATATGGTCTTTTATTAAAATTGTTTTTTCTAAGCTAAGTGATTTGTTTAAGGCAGAGTAGTTTTTTAGTTTAAGATCTGTAGGTTCCCAGCAGGTCCTGGTTTAAGCCCTTCTTCAGTTTCCATTAGCAAAAACATTGAGACAAAATAATAAATCTTATTTTTAAGAGGGGAAGTATCTTTGCACTGTTATTAATCTCAGTGTAGATGTTCCAGGGTGTCCTCAGATCTCCTCTGCACCTTCTGTTTGCATTCAGTAGGGATCCAAACATTCATCTCGGCACAGAAAAGGAGAGATCAAAAACAGTTGTTACCAAGAGCTTTGCATACAGTGAACGTGCTTTCAGTGTAGGAAGGAATAGCAACGTTTATGTTTGGCAGGGCTGATTTTCCCACAGCTTTTGTTCAGGGAATTTTGAAAATAACCCAAGACAGAGCCACGTTTTGGCTTTGTCCAGGCCTAAACCAAGTGTGGTCCAGACCGGTGGGTTTCGGAGGTGGAGGTTGGTTGCGGAGTTTGACTGTGTGAGCTCTGGATACGTGTGGTAGCTGTGGAAGAACATCCCTGCTGGTGTTGTGGTGTTCAGTGGGATGTTCTCTGAGTGACCCAGGGACTCAGCTGGTGTCCTGCCTCCTCAGGTCCTGGCAGAGCTCAAGGAATACGCGACCGAGGTGGACGTTGACTTCGTGCGCAAGGCCGTGCGAGCCATCGGGCGCTGTGCCATCAAGGTTGAGGCAAGTATCTGAATCCTGAGCTTTTCTGTGATCCTCTGCCTTCAGAAGCAGTGATGGGCTTTACCCATCACCTCGTTACACCAAGTTTCTTTGCTTCACTGTTGACCATCAAGTGGCCTGGATACATCATGGATATGGGCAGAGCAGCAGGTGATCCAGAGGGCTTGCTAGCTGTGAGTGCATCACAGGAGGGTGGGCTGCTCCTCTCAGATCTCAGCTTGCAGGCACAGCAAGGCAGATAATTCAGTCCTGGTGGAATATTTTACTGCACTGGCTTCAGTGGAAAAAATGACCACTTGTCCATGAGGATGTCCTTTAATAGCTGTGGACTGACCTTTTGAAGGCGGAAGGAGAAAAGATTGTGCAGAGAAACTCTATTATGAAACATTTTGTGTCATTCATCCCCCCATTTCAGCTGAACAGAACACACAGGCATAGAATTACAGAGAATTGGGACATTAAGTGCAATTTATTCAAACACAGAGTGACTCTATTTGCTTACTTAGGTCCGTATAACTTGTGGTTTCACTTGGAGTGTGCTCTCTTTGGCCTCGATGCTTATGCAGATAAGTTCCCAGAAACCTCTGCAGTTCTCCAAAACAAGTCTGGAATGTCCTCTGCCAGTGGAACATCCACCGAAATGCTCATAATAAAATATTTTTTTAGTACTCTCTCTCATTCATTTCCCTGTAAGTGAATCTGAAACACCTGACAGGAGCTCAGAAATCCTGTGAAGAGAGGGAAGACTTATGCTTTGGTGTTGGTACTTTTCAGTAAACTGATGACTGAGTGCAAAATGTCACATAAGTGGTCTAATTTCAGCTGAGCTCATTTAGCTTTTGCTAAAGTGTGTTCCCCTGAGCTTTGCCTGACAGCAGATTTAAATAATAACCCTGATCGTGCCTGGCTTAGTGTGGTGTCAGTGCACAGGTTTCTCTTGTTTCAGCTAAACTACTGTAAGTCTGTGTACAGAGGACACAGAGAGAATCAACTGCCTGTACAGCCTTTTCTTCCTTCCTTCACCTCTTAAAGGCTTGTCCCTGCCATGGGCTTTCTTTGAAGCCCCATCGAGCAGGTGACTGCTGTTTCTGTTTCATGTCTGCAGTTCAAAATACCGAAGTGTTCCTTCCGTGCTGCGTCCAGGCAGGAGGTTGTCTGGATGGAGCCACAGCAGTGACAGTAGAAAATCCCCCTGAGAATGGGAAAGGGCTACAGAGAAGTTAAAAGAAGCTGGTGACAGGCCTTTTCGTAGCTGTGCTGTGCTGGGGGGGTGGGAGTTTGCTTTAGTTCTCAGCAGGGACTTCCTCACTAGGATTTGGCCGTGTGTCTGTCCTAGTTTCACATGTATTCCTGAAGTATCAAGGTGTTTTTAGGAGTCTTTACCCTTTCCCTGTCCCTGATACCACAACAGACATGCAACAGACTAATAATAATGTCCAGCAAATTCACAATGACCCTCAAACTGGAATTGTGTCTCTCCATAAGTAGTGTTAACCTTGATTTTTAGCACTGCTCCATGAAGACGCTGCTGCTGAAGATGAGGTCTGCTTCCTGCTCTGACAACAGCCAGATTTAAAGAGGGCAAATATAGAACAACTCATTACAGTGTCCTCATCTCCAGGTTAATCCCTGTCCCCAGTGCATCTGTGTTTACTAGAGGCTGTTTACTCTGTGAGTTATGACTAATAGAAGAGCATCCTCAGCCATCAGTGTCCAAGTTCCCAAGCTTAGAAATCTGCTTCTTGACACAGGACACAGCCGGTGGGAGCTGCTGATGAATGAGCATTCACAGAGCATTTCAGCTCTGCCTTCAAGGATCCTACCTTTTGTCTAACTGTCTGTCCTAGGAGGGGAAGACAGTAAATAATTCTGTCTGCCCTGAGGTGCTCCATAGAGGAAATGTGGTGTTGCCCATGCTGGCAGTGCTCATTTTGGGTGTGGAACCAGTACCCATGTTGAGTAGTAAGGCTGATGGACTTTGCCCAGGCCTGAGTAATCATTTTGGTTTGGGGAGTGCCAGAATATCATCATTTTGCATGGATAGGGCTGGACTGTTGATAGCTGGGCTCAGAGTTAGCTTGGATGTGTCTGCAGCAAGCCATGTGGTGTAGCTGCACTTAGATCCCTTGTGCATCAGTTTGCTCCTCTCACAGCACTAGATGAAGTCATCATGCCATGCTTAGATTGTGAGGAAAACAAGCACCGCTCCCGTGGGAAAAGGAAATGAAGTGGATGCAGTAAGAACAGGGATTCCTCTGGAGCAAAGGAGAAGCAGAAGGAGCCACATTACATGGAGATTTGTCTTGTTTCCAGGAGATTCTGCCAGCAGCCTGGTTCTTAGAAATCATTGAGGCTTGTGGCTGAATGTTGATGTGTGATGTGCTGCTCTGGTAATCTTGTGGGCTTTCATTTGATTTCTGCAGAAAAACAAAGCAATTTTGACTTTGGCTTGTTGTCCTTCCTCACTCCAACTTGAAAGCTGTTCTAGTTGGGGCACTCTTTCATCAGTTTGCAGAGCACTGCAGTCCCCAAGGATGTCCACCTTCAAAAAGCAATGTGTTTACAAGGGATGGAGTGAGCTGAGATCTATTTTGTTAGAGGGACTGCTCTTCTGGGCATGTGCCCACGTGACTGCTCACTTTCCAGGGGACTGTTGGGCTGAAAATCATTGCTGCATATTTCAAAGTGGATGTTGTGTTCTTCCTGGAAAAAATCATACTTCAGAGTGTAAAGAAAAGAAAACTAAGCCTTAATTTGCTTTTCCTTGAATTCTGCAGCTCTTGGAGCTTTGCTGGTTGTAGGCTCTGCCAGGACTGCACTGCTCGTTGCCAACAGTGACTGGTGCTGCAGGGTCTGTAGAGTGGAGTTGGCTTAGGAGAGATTTACCCCCTTAAGGTCACTTGTTAAAACATCTGGTGAAAGGTATTGAGATGAAGAGATTAAATTGCAAGCTCTGAAGCATCGATCTTGCAAGAAATTTGAGCAGGGCTCCCACTGAGAGCAAAGTCAAACTCTGTGGAGCCAGGTCCATGGTCAGTCTCCATGAAGTAGAAAGTCTTCCAGGTCACAGACCCCAAATCTCTTCTGGAGCAGAAGTGGTCAGAGCAGGGCACTCTACCATTTCAGTGCCTCCACAGTGGCATAGTACCTGTAAAGCTGTGCTAATGAGGGAGAGGCATCATAAAAAAAATATTATACCAATCATACAGTTTTATGTGATGCTTCTCTTTAATCTGACACCAGTTGTGTTGAGTATATTTTCTGTTTGGTGTGAATTTAAGGGAAGAGTCAGATGACTTACTGCCAGTTTGCAAAGATGAGTGAATGCTGGTTTAGGGTGTTCTCCTCCCTTGGGTGATCCCCAGGCCAGCATGGTCCCTGTTTGTGCTGGCAGGCCATGTGTAAGATACCTCACCTAGAGTCAGGAGGGCAGGAAATCACCACGAGGTTTTAGTCTCTGATCCAAATCAAGCTCTACGAGTCTTGAGGTTTGTCCTTGAGATTTCTGCCCATTCTCAAAAAACTGATTGCTGTGACTGAAATGCCATTTCATTCCTCCTCCTCCTGCCCAGGCTTCAAGTGCTCTGTAAGTCAGAGGGACTGTTAACTCACTGAAATTGAAAAATCCACCTACATTGCTATTGTTTGTGCCCTACAGTGTTTGTCTCAATCCCTAATGCTTTATGGATGTTCTGCCTCAGCAGTGTCGGGAGCAGGCTGCTTCTCACATTAATCACCAGCTGTGTAATGAGGCTTCACACGTGCTCTGCTAATAGCCAAATCACTGTTCTTATTGGAGACTCTTTAGTGCTGAAGTTGGTTGCTCCTGTGATGTCCTGCCTCACTGTGCTGTTTGGGAATAGACCTCCCTGAATTATTTGCTTCTAATTCCAGTTCTGCTTCCTGGAGTGTGACAGTGTCCAGTCCTTGTTATCTTTTTTTGAACTAATTAACATGAAAGCTGCATTAGCAACAGCTGAATTTCTATTTTTAGCTGTATGTTCACGTGTTGTTAGTGTCCTCACCCCAAAAGTACTGAATCTCTTGCAGCTGTGAGGTGCTTTTTGCTGCTGTTCCTGCAGAGTGATTACCAGCATGGTTTTCTCCTGCCTTACAGCTTCTCCAGCCGGGAGTCTCTGTCCAAACTCTCCCAGTTCTGATTGCCCAGCTTGGGAAATTCAAGAGATCTCACTTGGTGGCCTGTTTAGCTGCTCACCAGCAAGAGGGTGATAAAAAGAGCAGTGTAGGTCTCCTGTGTGGTGACCCAGCTATCTACTGGCACAGTTGCTTCAGACTTAATCTTTGCAGGAGCTGGAGTCAGCTGGTATCTCCACAAGCATTTATCAACCCGTGGGGTTTTTTTCTGGGTACAGTTGGTAGCTGCTGTCCTCTTGTTTTCCCGCTCTGGGCGTTTTCTCATATACAAGCCTCGTTCCTCAGTGTGTGCTGTGGGCTCAGGAGTGTTTCTGGACCTCTTTTAATGGGATTTTTCTGCTCTCTCCAGCAATCTGCAGAGCGCTGTGTGAGCACACTGCTGGACCTCATCCAGACCAAGGTCAACTACGTGGTGCAGGAGGCCATCGTTGTCATCAGAGACATCTTCCGCAAGTACCCCAACAAGTACGTGGAACTGGTGTAAGGTTTTTTGGAAGCCCTTGTCTGCTCTCAACAGAATAGAGCAATGTAAAACTCAGCATGGCTTACCAGGGCTCTGAAGCAAAGGTGGGAGCAGTGTCCATTCTGATTCCACTCCTGGTTTGGTAGGATTCAGATGTTTGCTGTAGGTGAGGTATCGACCTGACTCATTATTAGTTGGAATTGAAAGCTTTTCCTTCCCCACCACTCCATATGGATGCTGAATAGAAGCCTTACTCAAAAGCCAGTAAAGCTCTTGCAGAGAATGCCAGAAGGAAAATTTGGCCAAGTTTACAACATCAAGCTTTTCTGGTTTTGCTCATATCTCCTCTAGAAGTGTTACATACAAAGCCATGACAGGTTCATGGCTCTCCTGGTCTGAGATCCCAGTCAGGTTATGCCAAACAAAACGCTGCTGTCTTTCCCCATCAAGTGTTCTCTCTGGTTTGGGCAGAACTCAGCTTTTTTTTTTGTTTGTTTTGCTGTTTCTGCAGTAAGGTTTTGTCTCCTCAGCTACAGAACAGCAGGAGTGTTTTTCAGCAGAGACTTGATGATCACCTAAAAAGTAATATGGGACATTGCAGGCCTCTCTGGCAATTTCTGCTGTCAGTTACAAGACAGATTGTCTGCTTGTGACAGGGAAACCCACGCTCGGGAACAGGGGAAGCTAAATTAGTGCGGGGTATTGTCTGTTTTACAGTAAAGCCTTTGGGGAAGTGTAATATCCAGTTCAGAGTTACCAGTCTGAAGACTCCAGTGAGGCTGCAGGATCTGATTCAGATGCATGGGCTGAACTGTTGGATCAAACGTGCCCATTAGCAAAGTGAGGCAGCTTTGTCTTGAATTCCACATCTGGGTGGTCTTGCTGATGAACTAAACTGCAAAGACCCTGTGAGATCTTAGTGCTCAGGCTTGGAAAAAGAAAAAGCTGAGAAATATCTTCTGTAGTTAAGTGAAAATGCTGCATGGAAATGAAAGATTTTTTAGTGCAGGATTCCCTGGAGAATGATGTGGGCAGGAACTGAGTAAGACAAGTCCAGTTCATCCCAGTAATCCAGCTGTGCTCTGACAAATCAGGTATGAAAGCATCATTGCCACTCTGTGTGAGAACCTGGATTCCCTGGATGAGCCAGATGCCAGAGCTGCCATGATCTGGATAGTGGGTGAATATGCAGAGAGAATTGACAATGCTGATGAACTGCTGGAGAGTTTTCTGGAGGGCTTCCACGATGAAAGTACTCAGGTAAAATTGCATTGTGCATCTTATCTGTAATGTTCCATGCAGTGTGTTAATGGGATGGACAGTAAATATTATTCAATGAAAGCTTCAATATTTGGAAACCCTCTGGGAGCCTGTAGTTTTGCTCCATTGTCCCTGTCTCCAAAGCTTCTCTTCTTGGAAGGATAAGACAGAACTGGAGGGGTTTCTAGATGTTTCATACTTCCTGGGGGAATAACCCTACTATGGACCAGAACATAGAGAGGAGTAGTGATGAGATGTATCACAGTACGACACAAACCTCAGTGTGGTGCTCAGGGACTTGTCTGTGAAAGTGTTTTGCAACAGGCAAGAGTCTGAGTCTCACTGTACTGGGTTTCACTGGCAAAGAATACTGTAATGCTGTTATGAAACTCAAGTTTTGTATCAGTAAAAGATGTTGAGACTTGCGAGATGTTGTAAAGCATGGATGAATTTTCTATTCTCTGTTGTGTCCCTTTCTCAGGTGCAGCTCACCCTCCTGACTGCTATAGTGAAGCTGTTCTTAAAAAAGCCTTCTGAGACACAGGAGCTGGTTCAGCAGGTCCTCAGCCTGGCCACCCAGGTAAGCCAAGATATCCAGTGATCCAGAGCCTTCCAGATACTGTGCATCCTGCCTTGTGGTGTCTCCCATCTGCCAGGCCAGTCAGCTTTGCAGTAGATGGGATTCAAAGGTATTCCCCTCTCTCCCAAAGAGACTCCATTTAAGAGCTGCTTTGTGCCTCCTGCCATCTGGAGTTTTCCCTCTCCTTCTTAGTTCTTGCTTTATCCAAATTCCTCCCCTATTCCCCCACTAAATGGAAAGTTAGGGACAGGGTGCAGTTACCAAGAAACCAGAATGCTTTCTCCTTGAAGGTGCCTTACAGTTAAAACATCTGGAGCTGTGACAGAGGGAAAGAGCCTGGCAGGGACTTTGTTCTGTGAACAGCAAAGTTTAGGCAGTGCTATGAAAAAGAAAGAACTGGAGTTTGGGGTTTTTCCTTTGTACTTGGATGCTGTCAACCAATGTGGCAGCTTTGCTGGAGGCTGTAGCAGTGGGTTAAGATCACGGATTCATTATGCATGAGGTGCTGAGTTACGAGCTCAGATCACTGCAGGCGAGGCTGGGATTGAGCTGGCAGACACAAGTGCTGTAGTTCTGGAGGACAGAAATGGAGATGTCCTGGTGGCAGGGGTGGCTAAGACCTCAGCCAATCTTCCTACACCCCCTGGCTGTAATGACTGGGGTAAACAGCCCAAAAAAAGCAGCTCCTCTCCAGACCTGCTGTGCCAAGTGATAAAAATAGTCTCCTGGCTGAATGGGCTGCAATTCTGAGCAGAAAACCTGGAGTTAATCATCAGCTGGCCTTTTTGATCCTCTGTGCTGCAAGAAATCATGGCTGTGAACTTATTCATACTTAAAACTTTTATTCATCCTTTTGAGGAGTTGCATTGGTCAGCAGCAAGAAACCCATGACCTGCTTTTCTTGCTTCAAAACCTGCTTTTAGGCAAGATCTCAGCTGCTCTTCAGAGAGGAGTGGGCCAAAGGCTTGCTGTATCATTTGCCTGAGCCAACAGAAGAAAGGTACTAAGTGTTAAAACCCACTGTGCTGAGTCACAAAACACTTAATGGCACCCTAGGAGTATAATAGGCGTCTGTTTTTTCTCTGTTTGTCACAAATGTTGATTCAGTCTGGCTTCTTGTATTTTGTATGAATAATAAGTCAATGTAGGATAACTGGCTGTAAAACACTAAAAAGCCTTACGTTTCGAGGTCTGATTTCTAGGTGGAGATACTGGTTTTCACTTGAGTGGGTGAGTAATTACACGTGTGTTTCTTTCCCCAGCTTAGGTATTGTTGCACTTTGAGTGTCTGGGGGTTATGTCTGCACAGCACACTGCAGGTGTGATTGTAGCAGGAGCCAGTTTAATCCAGCCAACAGTGACCAAAACAGTAGTGAAGCAGCTGGGGATGGCAAGGACACGGATGTGTAGCAGGAATCAGGTCCCTGGCAAGCCCATAACCCATAACAGACCTCTACATCCCCGTTGCTGCTGTGGGTCTGGCACGGGTGGGGAGCTGAGCTCATTGGTATGCAGACCCTGGAGAGCAGAGAACTGGGAGAGAAACTGGGAAAGGGAAGATCTGAGCCTCTTGTTTCAGTAGGTTTACTGAAGTTTCAAATCTGTTTATTTGGCTGTGGAAAAAAAAAAAGCCAGTCTTGAATCTGTTTGTGCCTACAGGTAGATGGAAACCCGTGGTCTTTCGTGTCTGCCTTGCAGAAACCCTCCTGATCTTGAGCTGCTGGTGCAGGCAGGATGTGGAGAGTCTTGTAGGGATTGTTAAGGGCAAAGGGATTGTTAAGGATTGTAGGGATTGTTAAGGGTGTAAAGAGTCAACCATCAAACAAAACCAGCACTGCAGAGACAGTGTCTGAGACTACAGGTAGATTTATCTGAGTCCTTACAAGCGAAATGAGCTTAGCTCAGTCTCATTCCAAATAGAGGTTTTACTGTGTGCCTGAGGATGTTGAGACAGACAGCAGAGAGGCAGGTTCTGACAGGTCAGCAGCAGCATGAATGAGATCACAGAAGAGGAAAAGAAATACTGAGAGGAAGGCTGATGAGGTGTATGATATATTGCTGGAATTTTATTGAAAAAAACCCCTCAGAAACATTTATCCTGTTATTCTGCTGACGTGGGGGTTAAAAATCTCAGGTCTGACTTCCATGAGCACTTCAAACATGTTGCACTGCAACATAAAACCACATCACCTCCCTCTCCCTTGAACATTAACTGCAAACTATCCCCACTAACTTTGCTGCTCCGGGCAGAGATGCTCAAAGAGGAGAGAAATAATTAGCACTTCATGCAGAGGCAAAAGTATCTGCAGTAAAACAAGGGTATTATTGGCAGCTGGAGAACTGGTGAAGTATCCTAAGTGTGTATCATTAGCATCTTTCCATACTTCATTAGATAACTAAAAGGCAGGATAAATAAGATCTCTTTTGGTATAAAGAATATGGCTTATTAAGATGTAGCTCTGGAGCATCTTTTTGTCCAGCAGTGCCCTTGGGTAAGTCATACATTTCCAAGAATCTTGGATCATTATTCAGTATTGTTTCTCTACTCTTAGTATGTGAAAGAGTGATTTCCACTCACATTCTTTTCTTCTGTCTACACCCTTTTGGAGTTCTCCTGATACTTATTGTTATATCAAGTGGCAGGAGAGTTTAGAAAGCAGTTGAGAGCTCTGTGGTTTGGGGCAATTGTGGGATATAAATCCTGGGTTTTTTGCTCCTTGACCAGCTGAGCAGGAAGCCAGGCATTAGTCCTCTGGTTCTCCATTTTTATTTTAGGATGTTCATCACAACAAACAGTTTGTAACATCGCTTTGAAACTACCGACTGTCGCTGCTGGACGGGTGGGGTTTTTTGATCCAGCAGAATCACTGCTAGAGAAATAATTGATTACAGGCCTTAGTTCACTTCAGACCCATGAGTGATGTATTGCTTTGTCTCAGGATTCTGACAACCCAGACCTGCGGGATCGCGGCTACATCTACTGGCGCCTTCTTTCCACGGACCCCGTGACCGCCAAGGAAGTGGTTCTCTCGGAAAAGCCGCTGATTTCCGAGGAGACCGATCTGATCGAGCCCACCCTGCTCGATGAGCTCATCTGCCACATCGGGTCCCTGGCGTCGGTGTACCACAAACCCCCCAACGCCTTCGTGGAGGGGAGCCACGGCATCCACCGCAAGCACCTGCCAATTCACCATGGCAGGTAAGCTTGGGCAGCCCCCAGGATAATGGGCAGGGTTGGCTGTTTCTTTCTAGCAAACGGTCCAAAAGATGCCGAAAGATCTTTTAGAACGCTCTAATGGGATCTTATTGATAAGTGTGTAAGGGCTTGCAGGTCATTCAAGGGGCCGTTCCGCTGCCGAAGGTAATCCTGGGTATGTAGTTTCTGAGTTTCTGGGTCAGAAGACACGGGAAGTATGGAAGTTCTTGTATGAGGAGGAGCTGTGATGTTTTTTAAGAAGACATTGGCTATAAGTGCTCTTGACATGAGAGACTGAGTTAAAAAGCAGAAGGTTTGGGTAAGGGTGGAATCACCTTTGGTGCAAGGGGTTCCTTCGGGGGAAGGAGGACTAGAGTAAGAACAGGCATCTTTCAGAAGATGATTTTGTAAGAGCTTTTACTTCAGCAACAGCACAGCTTTAGGAGCCTGTCTCCTGGAATACAGTATCAGTTTCTTAGAACAGGCAAGTAAAGGGATCCTTCGCTGTTGGAATATGAAATGGGGAAGGATTGGTAAAAACTACCTTTCTCACTCTGTGCCTATGAGACAGGGGGAGTGCAAAAACCATCAAAGCCCCATCACTGAAAACTGTTAGAGCTTAAAAGAAGATGGATAGACTGATGTCTGTCTAACCCCTGGGAGGTGGGGGGAAATGCTTTGGCATATTGCCTGAAGCTTTAATGCTTCCCTGTGATCACAGTCCTGGAAGCAGGTTGGATCTGCAGGCAGTGCAGCAGCTCCAGGCTGCAGAGGGGTTGCTATTGAGCCTGTTCCCATGGTCCCTCATTCAGGTGAGCATTGCTATTTGCACTAATGGTATTAATTACACAACTGAGTGTGCTTTGCAGCAGGAGGCAGAGTATCCAGGCTTACCTCTTAATAATATTCCCAAAGTGACATTTGGAGTGCTATTTTTTGCTGTTGCACTGATAAATCAGTGTGCGATGCTGCTGCTTTTCTATTTTCTGACACCACTTCTCTGCTATTCTTAGCAACTAAAGCTATTTCGGTGGTGACTGGCTTTGGGAAGCCGAGTTGTTTTCTCCCTGCCTATGAAATCAAGTCTGGCTGCACTGACCCAGAATCAGCAAGCACAAGTCTACCAGTTGGACAAGAAAAGCAGTGGCCGCTTTCCTGCCTCTCCTAGTCAGAGATTTGTCTTAAAATGAGCTGGGGTAGCTTTGGTCTTTGGTGTTACCAACCTTCCTGTACACTGTTGTTTCAGGTCACGACAGAAGATAACATTTTAGGGGATTTAGCTCAAGGAATTCAGCTTTTTGAAGGAGTAGTTTTTTACTAGCTTCTTGCATGTACTGTGTATGTGCTTGACTCTTGTAACTCATGCTCTGTCTGCTGACCTTAAATCTGTTCTGACTAGAGCAGAACCATTGCTTCAACATAAACCCTCCAGGCCTCAATCAGCAGTGTTGAGCTGGGGGAAGGTCTGAAGGGTGCTCCTGCTGATCATATTGATGCAGTGCTGGAGCCCATTTGGTAAATTAAAAAAAATGAGAGGAGTTAATGGCACACTGGACTTCTTCAACGGGAGCTCACCTCATAAAGAGACCCCATTATTGGGGTTTTCTGCATCAGTGTAGGGCAAGTTAAGGGTGGCCAGTGGAAGATAACCATCTCACCTAATTGTTTGGAGTTATCTTCTTAACACCTGCACTCCAATAATGACCATTCTGGTGGCTGAAGTGTCTGCTAGAGATTGAGGTTTTCCTTCAGGTTGCACCATGAGAGAGAGGTGAAAGCATGGAAGTGTGAATGTGTCCACAGTGAATGTGGCTTGAGAGTCAAGACAACATTTTCTTGAGTGGATTGGCAGAGGTAACAAGATGAATGGTGCTTCCCTGGGTATAAACCTTGGAGTAGTTAGTTATGGCTGGCAGAATTCACTACGTTGCTTTTTGATTCATTTAATTTCCATTCCAAGCAAGGACAGGTTTCTTTCAGCTCTCTCAGCTGATGGGAAGACCCATTGAACAGCTCACAGATGGTGAAATGTTCCTGCCTCTTCAGTGAGCCCAAGTGTCACAGAGTTGCAGATGTATCCTGAAGATGGGGGGAGAAATCTGATTGCTTGGCAGTGTTTCCTCGTGTGGTGGCTCCCACCACCCCTGCTCAGCCATAATTCAGCTGAGAAATTTGGGAAGATGTTTACAGGGCTCCTGGGAGGAGTCTGGTTAGACTTGGGCAGGAGTCTCTATCCCCCTGTTTCACAGGTGGCTGCAGGAAATTTTTGATTCTGATTCTCTCTGTACATCCCTTGTAAAACCCAACATCTGGGACCTGCTGGAGGCTGAATTCATAGGGCTACATCTCCAAACCCAGCTGTTACCCACTGCCCAAGACTGTGAGGGGGAAAGCTTATATCAAGACTTTCTGCCTTCTATAACCCACAATTCTTTATTAATTTTTTCTTTCATATAAAATTCAAAGGTTTTTTTTATACAAATCTCTTTAAAGAGACCCATTTTTCCCAAACGGGGTTTTGTTCTTTAATACAAACTGACTTGGCTTTGTCCTTTCCTAATTTCTTGTTGGGTTTTGGGGCAACAGCAGTTACACAAGACCTTGAGGGATTTCTCTGTCTCCATCAGGAGAAGGATGAGTAAGTGTTGAAGAGGTGTAGTGTTAAAGGGATTACAGACTGGGAACCAACCAAGTGGCTTGTAATGTGCCTCTGCTTGGAGCTGCCGTTCCTCCCCTTCCCAGGGTGGGGGTGGGAGTGGATCACAGTAACCACTTGCTCTTCAAAAATGTTTCAGTGAGCAGTTCAGCACACTCAGCAGTCTCCCTGCTGAAGGCAGAAGCAGAAAGGACAGCTAATATTAGTATTATTTGGGGTCTAAAGCTTTTAATGCAAAGAAGCTTTCAGTGCTTTCTGCTGCTGCTGCCTGGTAACTAAGTCATTCTGCAGTCCTTATGCTCCATCTTTTCCTCTTGGCACTGAAGTTGGGAGCAGCTTAGACTCTGTCACTGAGTCTTTCCCCTCAGCAGCTGAATAAGGATGAGGGAATTCTGGCTACTCGGAATGAGGAGCTGCTAATCCTTACAGAAGAGCCCCAGTGTTAAACACCTTGTCAGGACACTAATTCCCACAGCATTTGTGGGCAGTTACCTGTTGGCTGCAGCTGCAAGAACATGAGCTGGAAATCATTTTATCACTTACTGCTGGCAACAGGGTACAGAAGGGATTTCAATTATCTAAAATGAGCATCTCTGAATTTAAAGAATAAATACACTGTAGTGAGATCTTCAGGAGCTACAGTCAGTTACTTCCCCCCCCCCTCCTTTCTTGTTATAAAATCCAGTGACAAGTGAATGTAAACGGTAGCCAGACTGCATATGATGAGAAATTTTGGAAGCTGTATAATGAGCATTTCTAGACTAGCAATTAACATGCCTGCTAACTCAGAGGAAAGGAAATTCTTGATAGAAGAGAGGAATCAATTTTAGATGGAGGTTTTCAATTAGGAAAGAGTTGTGGAGCTTGTTGCTGGTCAGTAGAAGGTGATTAATCGAGATATATGGGGAGTGGTGGAGTTTGCACTGGTTAGAGTGAGGGCTCAAGGGTTTTTTCAATGTTAGGTTGATAACATTCTCTGAGGAAATCTGAATTATTTCTTTTCCCCATGTTTATATGTGGCTCTCAGGCCCAGTGGGCCGAAAATCATCTCTATAGGTTTATTCTGAGCTGGGAAATACTTATTTTCAGTGCTGTAGTCCATGTAATACTCATGGCTCACTGTTTTGGATGGGTCTGTGATTCTAAAGGTGGGCAGATTCCACACCTTGGAAGATTCCCTTTGCTGGACTGAAGACCATGCACAATGCTTGGGAAGTCTTGGTGCTCAAAGCATGTGGTGAAGAACCACGTACCATAACACATTGCCAGCTGTATCAGGGGGCAGAGCACTGCTGGGATAACCTCTGGACTGGCTTCTGCTTGTCTTGCTGTGTTTCCCCATGCTGAGAATCCGAAGCTGGAGACCACAGGTGACTGATGTCTCTCTCCTCTGCTTCTTGTCCCACCTCCTGCAGCACCGACGCTGGCGACAGCCCCGTGGGCACGACGGCCACCACGAACCTGGAGCAGCCACAGGTCATTCCATCCCAGGGAGACCTCCTGGGAGACCTCCTCAACCTGGACCTGGGGCCCCCCGTGAATGTTCCCCAAGTGTCCTCCATGCAGATGGGTGCTGTGGACCTCCTGGGAGGAGGGCTGGACAGCTTGGTAAGCAGCATCCTCGTTAGCTGGTGTGAAATAATTGGAGCTGTGCTTATCTCTGCAAAGCCTTGATTATCTGTGCTTTTAATGCTTGGATCACTGAGCTCCCAGTGCTGAGTCCTGAAACTCCAAAAGGATTTAACCAGTGCTATTGTACCAACTCCCAGCAGGTTTTTCCTGCTATAAAATGGATGTTGCTGCATGCTGTAGAATCCCCGTGGTCAGTGGATATATTTGTTCTGTGCTTTTTCTGTGTAAAAGAAAACCAAAAAGTTGTTTTAAGCATGTAAAGTGTTTCGCTGCTTTGTATTTGATTCAGGCTGCCTTTCAAGAAGGCATTTTACTCCACCCACTTCCCAGCCTTCCTGAATTTCGGTGCAAAGCTCTCGGGCTGTAACCCTGTGTCATCTCATTTTTATATGTCATGGCTTAATATGGGTGACATTTTAATTGCAGTGAGGTCAAGAGGGCACTCTGTGTAGTCCTCACCATGCCACAGCAGCTCATGAGGTGCCTGCCCTGGTACTACCAGGGTCAGGCTCCAGTGGGAGTGATCACACCTTTTTGTGCTCTGGGGAGTGAACTGGGCATGAGCTGCAATGAGAAAATCACTTGGCAAGGAGACAGCAGCAGTGGAGAGGTCAGTGCTGTGGTCTTATAGCCAGGTATTAAGAGGTGGTGAATGTAATAATGAGCCTGGGAGCTGTTCCCATGGAGGGGAGCACAGCACACAGGCCCCCAACTCCCTGGTGACTTCCCTGCAGGGGAAGAAGCACTCCTGGGTATATTTGCACTGTGTAACCTGGGTAAGACTGCCCCAGGGAACACAGCTGGGTGTTTTTTCAGACCTGCAGTGGATTTGTCTTGCTTGAGGTTTGGCTTGTAGTTCTCTGCCTGGTTTAGGTGGTTTCAGTTCTGAGTCAAGCTCTGAATAACAGAGGTAGGAGGCAGCTGGATGAACCCCAATGCAACAGATCCTTATTTGTCAAATATCTATATTTTTAAGCTGCCATAATCTTATTAAAGCAGACATTGAACTCATTTCCAGCTCTCCAGGAGCTAATGAACTGGAAACAATCTAACCCTTAATGGCACTGGCATTCACAGAGGTCAGATGTGCTTTAGCCTCTGTGCTGACCAGTGGTTTGTTTGGTCACTGGGGTGGCTGCTCTTATGCTGGGGGAGTATCTCAGAGGGGATCAGGGAAATGGTCAGGCTGGAGATGCTGGGAAAGCAGACAGTGAGCCCAGAGCCCTGTGCAGCCTTTCCCTGCATTGCAAGACATCCCACTAAGAACCTGGAATTGGTAATTGTGTAAAGGCTTTGCAGGAGACGGTGCTGTCTGTGGTGGCAGAGAATGGTTAGCACTTAAATTCCTCAGTCTGTGCTGCTTTCCAGGCCTCTTATAGTAACCCTTTGTTTCTCATTAGTGTCAGACAAATAAATGGACACAGTAAAATTAAAACTTGGTTTGGGGAGAAGAGCTGTCTCGCAGGTGGCATTAATGGGCTTAATTTAGTGACCTGCTTTGACAGTAGAGCTGTTAGTTGATATGGTCCTAGGCTTTTACTTAATATTTTCCTCAAGCCTTAAGTAAATCCGTGGAGCTGTGGAGTATGATCTGACAAAATGATCATGTCTGGATGGGGAGTAGCTGTGCCTCGGGCTGCACAGCCCAGCACTGTCTCAGCTGAATTACTGATGGGGTGAGCACTAAACCAAATGTCTGAATGATGGAGGGGTTTTTGATGTTGGGTGATTTCTGTTGAAGTGCTGTTGCATCAAATGAATCAAAGCTCTGCCTTTTCCTTCCCTCGTGCAGATGTTGCAGATGACACCAAGTTGGGCAGGAGTGTTGGTCTGCCTGAGGAGAGGAAGGCTCTGCAGAGGGATCTGGACAGGCTGGATCTATAGGCTGAGACCCAGGGGTGTGAGGTTCAACAAGGCCAAATACCGGGTCCTGCACTTGGAGCAGCCCCATGGAATGCTCCAGGTGTGGGCCAGAGTGGCTGGAAAAGTGCCCAGTGGAAAAGGATCTGGGGGTGCTGGTGACAGTGGCTGAACATGAGCCAGGTGGCCAAGAAGGCCAGTGGCACCTGGCCTGTATCAGCAATAGTGTGGCCAGGCAGGGCCAGGGCAGTGACCGTCCCCCTGCACTGGGCACTGATGAGGCCACACCTCAAATCATGGGGTTAGTTTTGGACCCCTCACAACAAGAAAGACATTGAGGGGCTGGAGCATGTCCAGAGAAGGCAACAGAGTGGAGGAAAGGGTTTGTCTGATGAGGAGCAGCTGAGGGAGCTGGGTGAGTTCAGCCTGGAGAAGAGGAGTCTCAGGGGGACCTTCTCACTCTCTACAACTCTCTGACAGGAGGGTGTAGGTGGGAGTTGGTCTCTTCTCCCACATAACAGGTGACAGGTTATGTCTCCCACATAACAGGAGACAGCCTCAAGATGTGCCAGGGGAGGTTTAAATTGCATATTAGGAAAAATGTCTTCACTGAAAGGGCTGTTCAGCCCTGGCACAGCTGCCCAGGGCAGCGGTGGAGTCACCACCCCTGGAGGGATTTAACAGATGTGGCACTTGATTTAGTGGTGGCCTTGGCAGTGATGGGGTAACAGTGTAGAGATCTTTTCCAACCTAAATGAGTCTATGATAATAAGCCTAATTAGTGAGTGAATATGATCTCTATCTTTGTTCATTGTTGTGGGCAAGAGTTTAACAAGCATCAAGCTGGTTTAACCCTAACCTGGTATTAGCCAAATTGCTGGGCAGTGTCTCTGGGCTGCATGACTCGCCAAGAGGTTTGGGATTTGAGTCTTAGGATAATATTAAGCCACATTTGTGCATTGCCATCCCCTCTTCTATCCCCTTTTCTTTAGAGGGGGTGTCTGACCAGCAGCAGCTTTAACTTCCATGGCAAATGTCATTCTGCATTTCAGCTTCTTAAACTGGAGGGGGTTATTTTTTCTTCCAGGCAGTTAAATGAGACTACGTGGTATAAAACTGAATAAACACCAAATTTATATTGTTCATTTGAATTTTCCTCAGCATTGCTAGGTATTTATCCCCATGACTAGTGAGACTCCAGCTGCTGGAGAGGTTAATTTATTTATTGAGTAAATCTTATTTTATCTCCATAGTGAGTTCTGTAATTGGTATTAAATGTAACATGCATGCACAGATGCTGAGCATGTGTTAACAATTACAAAAAAAAAAAAAAAAGAGAGAAAAAGGGCTATTAGTACAAAAACAAGATATGGTTTACCTATAACTAAAGCAGACTTGCTGTAGGACCTATGGAGAGCTGTTTTCTAATGAAGAAAGCCAGTCTGGATTGTGCCCCTATTTGCCACCGTGGGCACATCTCTGCTCAGTTTTCCATAAAATGGTGACTAAGCCCACTTTTACAGAACTATTTGAGATCTCCAGCTCAGCAGTGTAAAGCAGTCATACCAGCCACTCACGTGGGAGAAACAAAACTTCCTGGGACAGCAGATTGCTGGATGCAGAGCTTTCTGCAGTTTGATGCCTTATCCCCTCAAAGGCAGCTCTGAAGTGGCTGAACTTCATGCAGGTTACAGGCACCCTCCCAGCTCCTGTTTACTGTTGATGTGGTGCTTTGCAGGGTGTCTGTCTGTGCTGACTTGAGCTGGGGTCATTTTGCCTTTAAACCTTTTTTTGTGTGTTCATTTGCTCCGAAAATCCACTGAGCATAGGAGGGAAAGCTCTGTGCTGCCCAGCACATCCTGCAGCTCCCTGTGAGCCCGTGCATTTAATGGGAGCAGGGCACCATGGCCAGGAGCCAGGGAGGCTGGCTTGAAACCCAGGGGCAGAGCAGTAAATCTGTGGGAATAGGCAGGCTTGGATAGCCTGTTATGTAAGGGTTTTATTTAATGCTCAAACCACTCATCTACAAGAATATTATTGATTCAAGACTGGCAGCTGGTCAGATTGATTTATGTCCTTAGTTGAAAAGCTGTTTGATAAACACTGGTTATCTGCAGTTTTCTCTAATACCTGGACTGGTTTGGGCTGTTCCAGGTGGAGCTCTGCCCCTCTGTGTAATCAGGTTGGATATAGGGGGGTCTGACCCCAAGGTTCCCTTCCCTACACTTCAGGGCTGTGTCCCACCCCTGTGTTTGGCTCTGCAGTGGAATGGAGGGTGCAGCAGCTCACCCTCTCCACCAGAGTGTCCTGAGCTCCAGGCACCTGGCAGCCTGGGAAGAAACCCCTGCTTCAGCAACCCTGAGTGCCTGCCTTGTCCAAAAGGGGCTACTGGTGTCACTCCCTCCCTGTCTGGCTGCTTTCAAGTGGAGAGTTGGAAGTCTGGCCTCAGGGGACAACATTCTGGTTTGTTGAGGTTGATTAGGGACTCACCAATGTTTTATAAAGAAACCCTTCTGCTGGTGTTTCATATAGTCAGAGTAATTGTGGAAGCCCAAAAGCAACCTGGGAGCCAGATTCCTCTCCTGGCTCTGCAAGTGACTTGCTGTGTATAATCTTAGGAAAGTTACTTCCCTTACTTTTTCCTGGAACTACAGAGTGAGAGTGTCAGTGCTAGGTCAGCCCCAGCATCCATTTATGCAGGGGATGTGATGCTCTCCCAGAGTGCTGCTCCAGCCTCTGATAAGGAGCTGAGTGACTCCTTTCATCTGGGCTGTTCTGGTTTGATGAGCTTCAAAGGGCATCTGTTAAGATTTCTGACAAAGGACACGTGTCCATTGCTGGAGCTGGGCTGATATGGAAAAGGAGCTCTTTTGGTGGGTCACTCATTCATGTCTGATTGAAGGCTGTTGTTGTAGCAGTCATAGGACTTCTAGAGCTTTGTGAGCTGCTTTTTTGCACTTTGGAAACTGAAAATGGTTAGTACTCAGTTTTGTTTGCTGATGGAAGTCGTTCAGCCGGGTGTAGAGCATTAGCGGTAAGTGCAGTGAAACGGTGATCCTGGTATTGGCAGCAGGACTTGTTCCCCAGCACCTTTGACACAGCTGTCCCTGCTTTGGAGAGCAGCCCTTCTGCCCTGCAAGCCTAGCTTGGTGGTGTGAAAACAGACACATAAAATAGGCAGCAAACAGGCACTGAAAATGCTTCTGTGTGAGCCACAGCAGTGTCTGCAACGAGATCCCTGCAGCCCACCAGGAGATGCAGCCTGGTCTGTCCTGCTGCTCAGGTGTCTCTAACAGGATTAGCCCGGCTCAGTGGCATCTCAGTCAGCCCCAGCTCCTGATTCCTCTTAAATAAATGCCTTGTGTTGCTGCTGTGTTACTGAGTGCTGGCTCTTATCCAGCTCCTTGAGCTGTGGTGCTTGACTCTTGGTTTGGGGTATGAGGGAGGGAGGAGGCAGCAATTGTCCCATGTTAACCCACGAACTATAGTTCATGAAATGCACAGCTGGCCTGAAAGCCCTGGCTATGCTGTGGACACAAGGCAAAGCAGTTGCTGGGCAGTGGTTGTTGCAGCTTCTGTCCCTGACTCCACCTTCCCTGTTATTTTTTGGTGCTCCAAAAGCCTCACGTCATTTTGCAGAAGTGATTGTAACCCCTCTGGATCACATGAACACTTCAGCAGAGTCACTTCATTACAAGCTGCTGTTAAGATGCAAATAAACCCTCCTAAATGCAGTAACTCCAGCACTGCTGCACTTCATAAGTCAGCATAACTGCTTCCACGGAGCTGGAATTACAGGGCAAAGGCTCTCCCACTGCAGAGCAGCTGCAGCGCTGTCCAAGCCAACTCACACCAAGTAAAGGCACTGCTGCACTTTGGGAAGAGGTGCTGGTACTGCTTTTATTGATACAGGCTTGAGCCCAGCCTCTTCTTTAAACCCATGTGGCTGCTTTGGTGCTGTTGTGGCACAATGGGTTTGGAGAGGGTGAAGAGAACTCCTGTTTGAACAGCTTGGTGCTTCTGGGGGCCAAGACTCCCTGTTCATCCCCTGGTCATCTCCTGGAGGTGGCAGCTCTTCTTCCTGGGTAGAGGCTTTTCTCTCTTCAGCAAGAGGCAAGCCTGCCAACTTTAGGCTCAGGATCAGGGCTTTGCAGTGCTGTGAGTTCCCCTGGATTGTCAAATGCCAGCCCTTGTCCACTAGTGAGCATTTCAGCCTGAGTGGGGCTGACAGCTGTATTCTCATGGTCCTCTCCTCCGTGGGGCTCTTACCTGATCTCCTGTAAGGCAGGTCCAGGTTGTCCTTCTGGCAATGTCTGTCCACCCATAAGATGAATGGAAATGGTTAACTAGAGCTGCCAGCCCTGGGGAATTGCTTCAGCAGCACTTCACGCCTGAATAATATCTGCTTCTTTCCTTCTGCACTCTGCCTGTCACTCCAGATGGGAGAGGACACTCCGTGGGTAATTGGTTCCTGTTCCCTCTGTCTTCCTCCTTCCCTCTTACTCACACACTTCGCTCTCACCGTCTCTTCCATCATTCTGAGTTTGGAATAAAGTTAGGTCTTGGGCATCTCACAGGAGGATGGAGTAAACCAGTCCTGTGGTTCCTCAGTGGGGAAAGAACTGGTGCCATGGGAGGGTGACAGGCAAGAAAAATGGAGAGAGGTACTTGTGTGCTGCTGCAACGGGCAGTGCACCCCGGATCTGATGGGGAACTGATTAGTTCTTTATTAACTTGTGTTGCAGTAGATGTGCTGTCACTTCTCTTTTCACTGTTAGGTAGAGCCAGCTCTGCCTGCAGGGACCTGGAGGAGCTGGCAGCTCCTCGGCGCTCGCTCTGCGGCTCCGTAGCACATCTGCAGTGCTGGGCCCGAGGACGGGAGCCAGGAGAGGCACAGGCTGTGCTGTGCAGAGCCCTCTGACCAGCAAAGAGGGGCTTCAGGAGGTCAGAACTTCCTGCCATTGGAAAGAGACCTTTTCTCCCACAAAGCAGAGATGTCGGATGCAATCTGGAAATGTAAAGGGGCTCGTGGTAAATCCTCTGAACCAGTGAGGGGTTTTTTTTCTACTCCTTGTAGGGAATGAGAGCTGGAGTCTCCACTCAAGCAATTCTACTTTTTCCCCAAGGCCTGACATTTAGGGAAAATGGAAGACCTGTAGATAGCTTGAGGAACCCCAATATGTCATTTCTACTCTCTCTCACAGTGAGTGCCTGCAGATACCAGTGTATGAGCTGCTTCGAGGTTGGGTTCCTACCCTGCAGCTTCTCATGATGAGTATAATAGGAAATGGTAGAATGGTTAACATCTGGCTTAATTATGCAGAATTATTCAGTCATTTCCATAATAACCTTTGTAAAATGCTTGCTGCTTGATAAACCAGTCTTTCTCCTGCTTCAGACAACAGTACCAGAAGTCCTCCATGCATACAATAATATCTGGAAATGAACTGGATTCTTTCTCTTCCCCCAGACTTCGCTGCCTGTCAGTGTAAAGCATGAAGTTCATCTGCATGCAAGACTATGAATAGGGATGAGGTGTAATAGTTGCATTTATTACTCCTCAGTGAGCCAGTAACAAGATGTAAATGATCTGATATATTAATCTAAATCATGGCTTGGCTTAGCAGTCAATAGAACAAAACTCGGCTCTGCCAGACTGTTTCAGTGGGGGAGACTTGACAGTGTAATAAGCCTTGTTTTATAAGCTCAATATTAATTGGATTTCCATCCTCTGACTGGCTTCCTTTGGTCTCTGACTGATCCTTCTTTTGACTTCAGAATCACTCACTTTTATCTATTATCTCTTAAGTAAGCTAAGGAAAACTGGACAGCAAGAGCCTGGGTTGCTGTATGAAGAGGTGGCTGTTGCAAAAGATGAGGAACCTGCTGTTAACTTATGCCATGACCTCAAGTAGGGATAAACTGAGTCCCACACAGGAAATAAAAAAAGCTCTTAAGGCTTCTTAACAAAAAGCAAATTCTGTGTCATTTGTACTTCTCTAACACCTACTTATGGTGGCTGATGTTGCATCAGCTGGCTCCTGTGGGGACTGGGGAAGGAGAGGTGCCAGGGGATTGAAGAGGGATCCAGGGTAGCACAGGGATTTGTCAAATTTTACATGTTTTATGGAGGCTGGTTATCATCTGGTAAGTCACTGTCTTACGACTTTGCTGCTGTTCTCAGGGCAATTTTATCCTTTTTATCTGTGCTCTGATGGAGAGAGGTGTGAAGCTTTATGGTATCTCTCGACCAGCATAAAATACCTTTGCTGTGAGATCTCCCAGGGAACAGGCTGGTGGGGAGCAGAGCAAAGTTAATTTCCAGGTTTTTTGTGCAGAGGGAAAAGGTTGGAGCCTTTTTGGCTCTAAGCATAGACACTCCTGGCAGCTTCTGCTTTAGCTATATGGTGCATTTATTCAGTATTCTGACACATCAGCGTTTATTTGAACAACATATCTAAGAGCCTTTGTTGACCCAGTTTGTCACATGCTTTTTATAAAAGCAAACTAACTCCCCAAACCCTAATCAAATGGAAGAGGAAAACCATCTCAAGGTGAGCTATGATGATCTGGTCTGACAGTCCAGTTTTCCTAATGGGACTGGCTCCTACCTCACCCCTGCACTTACATCATCCTCTGTGCTTATTGTCAGGTCATGTTCCTTGTCTGAATGTGACCCAAAAAAACCCCTGTACTAGGCAAAAAATTATCGTGGTCTTCAGAAGAAAAGCCTGGGACACAGATAAGCCCGGAGATGTCTCTGCAGTGAATAACCACTGCAGATGTGTGGTTGTTCCCTCCTGGCTATCAGTCATCTGTTGAGTGCTTTTTAAATATTCACAGGAGTGATGTTGTACTCACAAACAGCGCTTGTAGCCAGCTTTGGAGCCTGTCCTGATCACTGAAATCTCTCGAGCGTGTAGAATGATGTTTGAAAAATGGACTTTGTCACTGAGAAAGTGATATGGATGCTTTTGTGAAGGGAGTTCATGATAGAAGAGCTTCTAGGTGGGCTGCAGGAGGGTTTGGCAGAAGGATCCCAGAGAGGATTTAGTGTTTATGGAGGGTTGTGCAGGTGTACACAGTCACTGTTTCATCACTTCAGACTGTAGCTGTGTAGCTTGGCAGAGACTGTTATTGAAATAACCTGCTGCACCGAGAGGTCTCTTTACTGTTGGAGTGCCCATTAGATCATGAAACTGTTTTTCCTCTGTCTGTGGGAGGGTTGCACTTTCAAAGGGAAGACAAAGCCCAGCTATCTGAGCTGTTGCAATAGCCAGCACATACCCCGTTCTCTTTTTTCCCTGTTATTGAAAAGAGCCGCATGTCAGAGGAACACAGCCAAGATGCTTTGTGTTTGCCCGTAGTTCCTAGCTGTTCCCTAGAAAACTAAAGCTTTCAGGAAGTCAGCTTCCTGTCAGTTTTATTTTTATGCCGTTTCACAGTTACCCCACTGGGTTTTGTGGAGCTGCTGGGGCCTGCTGGCAGGCAGCGAGGTGGGCTGGAGGGAAAGCACTGATGCATGAAACGTGAAGAACTAGCGCCGAGCTTCTGGCGCGGACGACGGGCGCGAGGAGGGGATGGATTTTTGCTCTTATTAACCTGCAGAACACTCCTGTCCGCAGCGTGGGGTGCTTCTCCAAGTAGCTCTGCTCACACAACAGCAAAAAGCCCCTCTGTTCCCTGTGCTTTCCCAGCACTGCATTTCTGTCTGTCCTGTGTGGCGAGCGAGCCGTGCTCAGAGCAGCGCGGGCGACTCCGCTCCGGCCATCTGACACTTGGCTTAAATGATCTCGGTCTTTCTCTCCTCTCTCTCCTTCTCTCTTTCAGCTTGGCAGTGACCTTGGCGGGGGCATTGGAGGAAGCCCGGCAGTAAGTGCCATTCCATTTTTTTCCCCAGTTTAAAAGAGCTGCTCAGAGCTCAGGGTTTTTTAAATGTAACCTCGCCCGTTAACGTGCTGGAAGATGCTTTAAATGCCTGAAGATGTTGGAAAATGGGCAAATGCAACTGAAATCTGAAACACACAGGTCCCCACCTATGATGCTTTGAGTCCAGCTGTCACCTGGGCTTTCCAAAGAGCAGCCAGGGCCAGAGCTGTTCACTCTATCTGCTTAGCTCTTCTTTCTCAGAGCTTTTAGTTGGAGCAGCAGCGTTAACCCTGGTGGTACCTCATCCTTGTGCAACTGCTTTGGCAGCTGGAAGGCCAAGGATGCTTATCTCTACTCACAAAGCCTGGTCTGTTGTAACCCTAACCCACTGTCACCACAGGCTTGCCTGAACTCAGTGCTTTTCTTCTCCCAAAACCCACAGAAGTTTTTTTGCCTGGACATCAGGAATCAGGTGCTCTGAGCTCTCCTACTGCCTGTGGTCAGTGCTGCCACCTCCACTGTGCCTGTGCTTTGTGAGTGTCCTGGTGCCTACAGCACTTGCCAGGACATGGGAGAGTTTCAGCCTGCTTCCAAAGCACCCTTGGCTTCAAACACATACCAGCTTTTTCCAAGAAAGCATGGGAAATGAGTGCAAGATGACTTGGAGATGCAGTGGGCAGGAGTAGCCAAAGTAGTGTCCTCTACTAGAAAGCTGCAGTCCCTCTGCCCAGGACTGTGTACCCAGTAATTCAGTGAGGAAAGCACACCTGGTTCTGGAGGGAGGGCTTTTCAGAGACCCTTGTTATGGCTGCAGTCATTCTCTCCTTCCTTCCCTGTGAATCTGACACTCCTTTCTGGCTTCAGCATGAGGGCAGAGGAGAGCTGGTGGTGCACTACACCTGTAGCCCCCAGACAGTCCATCCACACCAGGGCATGGGAGATACTTCCCTGTAGTGATTATACCTACAAAGCCAGGTCTTTGCCTTCCTGGGCCAACAAAAACCCACCAAGCAGTTCTGTCTTAGCAATTCTGCCTGTTTCTGGGCTGCTGACTGGAGAAGCACATAATTCTTCCTGCTCGCAGTAAAGAACTTGGAAGTCAAACTTGAGTGTGACTGTCCCATCTAGAGCTGGGCACCTGAAGGTTAATATTCCTGGTTTGGTGCCCTCATTTAAGTCCTGAGAGGGAAGGATTGCCCTTCTTGCAGGAAGGTTGTCCTCTGGCAGACAGAGACAACTAGTTCTGCTTCATGTGATGAACCTTTTGGACCACAGTGCTGAGAATGCAGAGCTCTGGCTTTGGGTGGGAGTACAGAACACGGTCATGACTCCCTTGCTATCTCTGGATATGCAAAATCTTGCAGATTCCTGAAGACTGACGTAGTTGGGGGAAGATTTGAAGCATTTTTTTCTTTTCCCTGGGTTTACGTAGGGTAGATCCACAAAAGCATATTGTCTTATGAGAAGGAGAGATGGAGAAGAAAGATTCCTCTAGAGTGGGAATAGATAACTGGAGCTATAAAAAATGATGTGAAAGCTTGGTTGAGGTGACAGCCGAGTGTAGGGATTAGTTGCCAAGAGCTTTGGAATTCAAATGCATAATTTAGCACTATTGATAAATCAGCGGGGAAGCTGCAAATGGCTTTAAAATATTTAGGATATGGCCCGAGTTCATGCTTTATTTAATAAGTAGCGTTCAAGTGTGATGTTAATCAGCGCCTGTTCTTTCTGACTCCTCCAGGTGGGACAGACCTACATTCCCTCCTCCGTGCCAGCCACCTTTGCCCCCTCGCCCACCCCTGCAGTGGTCAGCAGTGGACTCAACGACCTCTTCGAGCTCTCCTCTGGCATAGGCATGGCTCCTGGAGGATACGTGGCTCCAAAGTCTGTACGTAAGGAAAAAACAATCCTCCTCAGTATATTGCCTTACCCTGGGCTACGAGGAGTCTGAGCTTGCCCACTTGTCCCCTCTATTTGTGAGTCTCTGGTGCTTTCGGCACCTTAGTTCAGCTTCATCCCATTAGGGATACCCTGGCTTTATCCCAGGTGGAATAACAATGTATTGGAGACCATGTTAATTAGTAGTTACAGACTTCTGGTGTTTTAGCAGTTCCCTCATTTTGCCTGTAACAAGATTACTCTCAAGACTGGCTTATGTAAGATCCGAGACTTTCCGTTTTGCCGGAGCAGCTTTCCTGCAGACCTGCTTCTTAGCGAGTTTCCTCAGGAAACTGAGGGCAGGATACAATGTGCAACAACTTACTTTCGTAGCAGATTTGTTTATTTGGAGGAATCCAACGTGACAGTGAAGATAAAACCATGTGATTGGGATGAACATGCCGCAGTGTAATGCAGATAAACGCTCTGTGAGCGGCACAGACCGCAGATGCATTGGCTTAGTCAGGAGGGGTCGGGAGATGCAGAACATGGTTCTGGAAACAGGCTGTGGAGCAGCCACAGGGAGCTCTGGGTTAGCCTTTCCTGCCTGAAAGGGAATAAACAAGAATTAGCACTCTTATTAAATGGTCCATGGATGGATACACTTAAGTCATCCTGTGAAATCGAGGAATATGAAATGGAGTGTGCAGAGCATAGTCAAAGCTCTTGGCCCTTGCAATTATTACACCATATGTAAGACCAGCTACAAAGGAACAGAGTCATTTTGAGCTAAGCACTACCTCATCTTGCACCACTCAAATTTAGGTCTGGGTTTTTCCCACGAAGTTGTTTTGGGAATCCAGAACCTGAACAGCTAATAGATTTTATTTGGTTCAAACTTTAGTATTGTCCTGCTTCTAATAGCCCAACAAGCCCTTGGAGAAGCCTGTCCATCAGCAGACTCGGTAAGTCTCACATTAGTGTGATGGACACAAGTTCTTGTGCACACTAATGCTATATAGTATAATTGATTTCTTATGTGAGTGCTGTGAACAAATATGGATTAGGAACAGCAAGCTTAGTCCTCAGTGGTGAGCTCAATCCTTTCAACACCCCATGTCCCATCTTCCCTGTAGTGTTTCTTTAGCCTTTGTGGGCTTAATGTGCCGATGTAGCTGAATTTCTGAACTCAGGGCTTCTGATGTTTTTGGGGGGTTTTTTTGAAAACTACTAGTTTGTTATCTTCAGGCCAGGCTGCTCACGCTGAATGACATCTCTTGTCTTCAAGGTTTGGTTGCCTGCAGTGAAGGCTAAAGGATTGGAGATCTCAGGCACATTCAGCCACAGGCAGGGACACATCTACATGGAGATGAACTTCACCAATAAGGCTTTGCAGCACATGACTGACTTTGCCATTCAGTTCAATAAGAACAGGTAAGAAACCAAAATCAATACACTGTGTTCAAAAGACTCCTGTGAGAGGAGGTTGTGTCTACGCTGCTAGATCTAGGCAGGGCTTTTACACAGGTGTGTGATGCAGTCGTGGAAGTAGCTTGGATGATACAGCCTGAACTCTCCATCACACCACAGTTGTGTTGAAAGGGCTGAAAATACAGACTGATAAATCTGAGGGGAAACAGGCAGCAGACGGTCCCATCGCTCTCCCGGCTCTGAAACAGCATCTGCCCCATTTAATCTCTGCAGTTTTAAAGCAGCCTCATGAGTTGTTAGGCAGGTTAGTGGTTTTATAGCCAGTGAGTGCCCTGAGGAAAACCAAGAGCATAAACAGGCAAGATCTGAGCTGCACAGGTATCAACCTGTAATGCCTCTGCCTCCTGACCTAATTGCTGTGCTGCCCCTCAGCCTGTCTGGAAGTACAGGACTCATTAATAAAGCTGTTTGTCAGTGAAGAAGTTGCAAGTTAAGAGCCTATGGCACATGTTTTCCCTGTAATTGGCAGCAGAACAGTTTTGTCAGAAGGAGCAGCCACTTGAACGTTTAGAGCATACAGATTGTTCTCAGAAACCCATCTCGGCCAAAGGACATGACATGGCAACACAGTCACAAAGTCTTCCCACAAATACCCTTTCCAGTAAGAGCTTATCCTGTGGTTTTATGTTATCTTGAGCAAGGGGCAGACTAGTTCTTATCAAGACTGTAAAGGGTATCTTGTGACTGAAATGTCCTCCCTGTTTTTTAATATCACTTCACTGCAAAAGGGTTCTCTACTAAAAATCCACTGAAACCATCTCTTTAATCACTGTTAGCCTTGCAAATTTAGCATTTCTTGGGACGAATAAGATTTACTTAGAAAAGACATTATGCTAAGTAAGTCTTAGTAAATGTTCTCCCTGGACTGTGATATTTTCTGGAGAGTTTTGCTAAGCTGCTATATGCAAATGTTTCTTGCAAATTAGCCTAGAAAAAAAGGCATTTTGTTTGTGATTTTTCCCCCATACATCAAGCTATGTCGTAGCCACACCTACATGGCTTCAAGGATGTAAGAATTTTAAATACTGTACAGTAAATCAGCAGTTTTTCCTCTTGCAGCACAAGCTTCATATACAATCTACTATTATTTACTCTTTTACAAATGCTGTTCTCCTGTCACTGCTTTCCACTGTGGCTGGTGCATTGGAAAGAGCTGCTGAGGGCTGGTTCTTTCATTTTAAATATTAAGGTTTGTGATTGGGAAGTTTTTATTGCTTTTTCCCCCTCTCTCCTGCTGCTACTAATTGCATTCACTGCAGTCTTGGGACAAAGCATTTAAAAAAAAATAAAAGAAAGCTAAAATACTAGAGTTCTGTAACATCACAGCCCCTTAGTAACAAACTGCAACTTTGGTTTCCCTCTGAGTCTTAGAGAAAATACAAGGGTTTGTGTCCTCCAGGGTGAAATGGCTGCAGAAGGCAAATCATGTGGTGAAGCCCTTGCTGAGAATGTTCTTATTTCAGCTCCCTAGAGCTGAAAAAACTAAGGAGAACCAAGAATGGGGCATTTACTGGTTTCTGAAGAAGTGAAAAATCCAATGTGTGGCTGACTCTGTGCAGAGGCAGTATCAGGTTTTTAGTGAATACAGTAAAAATACACACTTGTACATCCTATAAGTGCTCCATGACCTCTGAGCTCATGTGGATTCTGCTAAAGAGAAAGGCATTTATGTGTGGACACCAAAGCATCTGCACTTCCATGTGCTTTTGGAAAGCAGTTGGTACATAGTACAGAAGTGCTTATTTCCCTCCCTAAGCAGAGGTGCCTGTGGAATTAAGTGTCTTCTGGACTGAATGGTCAACTGAGCATTGCTTTGGTGGGATACATCCCCAGTGAAGGAGCCTCCAGCCACGTGGCTGAGCCAGGTGCTGTCAGTTGTGACTGGCTGCTCTGGTTCATTTGTTCTACAGTGCTGTTACCAACCCACATGTTCCTCCCTGGCTATTTATTTAATCTGTGTGGGCTCCAGTTCCTTCTTCCATAGCTCCCAGTGAAACAACAGCCATTAAGTGTGTGATATACTCTACCTGCAGTGCTCTGCAGCTCTGTAAGAGAGAGCCAGGAGGCCTGACTGAGTCCAGGTGCTGATCCTTGCTGGGCAGGCTGGTGCTCAGCACACAGACCTGCAGGTAATGGGAGAGTTCCCAGGTGCTGGTCCCTGGGCAGGATGGTGTGTGTTGTCAGCAAGACCAGCCTGAATGAGTTTCCCATGCTTTGTCTTACCTCGAGTGTCTGCTTGTTTGAGCTGTGTTCCTTCCCTGGAGTAACAACAGGGGCAACTCAGGAGTAGTGGAAAGGTGAGCCAGGTTGTGCTTGGCAAAAGGGGAATAGTGTTGGGCAATGCAGTGCTGCTCTCATCACCTGTGTTTTTCTCTTGCCCAGCTTTGGGGTCATCCCAAGCACCCCACTGGCCATTCACACACCTCTGATGCCAAACCAAAGTATTGATGTCTCCCTGCCCCTCAACACTCTGGGACCAGTCATGAAAATGGAGCCTCTGAACAACCTCCAGGTAAGGGTTGTCTCTTTCTGGGCAGGGGGGAGATGAGATGGTGCTCAGCCCAGTTTGTTTGGCCCAACACCATGTGGTAAGACTCCAGTCACAAAATACCACATGGATTTGGGCCACAAGTCTGCCCAAAACTTAGTCCAGTTCCTTTCTCTAATCTCTCTCAGAAGGACTGAAACAGAGACTTAGTGAATTTTGTGAATTTTCAAGCACCTCAAGCTTGAAAAACTTGCACCTGTGTAGATTAAAATCTTTGTACCAGTAACACTGTTCCCTAAACTGGGTGTGAGGTTTGGTTGGACTTATGAACTGGAGCTGGTCTGAGCAGAGAAAGTGCCTGTGGTGGAGCAGGCAGCGAGAGCTGTCAATGAGAATTGAGGCAATTAAAGGAATTGCAGGAAAGATGGCAACTGCTGAGTGATTAATATTTCTCTAGTGCTCTTAAGTACCAGGGTGCTTTATAAAGGCATTGGCACATCTCTGCCCCAGATAGCTTAATCCAAGGCAAATGATGTGTTCCAGGAAAGGCAGAGGAGAAATGACGTAAGCAGCTGATGTTTCATTAATGAGGGTGTTGGTGCACGGCAGGGACAGCATTCCCCAGAGGAGGCTCTTTATCAGATTGGGCTGTCAATCTGATAAAGACAGGACAGATCCAGGGAGATGTTCCCCTCTGCTTTGGACCAGACTGTCTCCATCAGTCCTGGCGTGCCTCAGGGGCAGTGGGCTGGAAGTCATCAGGCAGACAGCTCTCCCTGGAAAGGAGGCTCTTCCCCTCTGCTGCCATGTGCAGCCACTCTGTGGAGCAGAGTTCAGCAACTCCTGCCTCTGCTCTGGGCAAGCTGGGTCCTCCAGGATGATATTCCCAGTATCCCCAAAGATGCAGTTAACTTGGCACTGTAACACCTCTCACTCACTTCAAGTCTCCAGGAGATGGAACTGGGTCGGGTTCCTGTAGCGTAGCAGCCCATAAAGGGGAATATTTTAAAGCAGCTCATTCTCTTTTTAGATTAAGAGAATGCAATGGAAGTTACTATTTATTCTGCCTGAGCAACTGTTTTTTCCCTTCTTTTGACTTCCATTCTGGGGCTTATGACTTATTGATGAGTCTTTGGGCAAACAGCTTGAAATAGCTCCTCTGGCACTCAAACGAGCAGTCCTACACCGAGCGCAGTCATGCGATGGGGGAGCACACAGACAGTGAATGAATTACATGGTGTGTCTTCCACAGAGGGCCCTTCCAGCCTCGGGAAAAACTGGGCTCCCTCTGTGTCCAGGTCATAAGGATGAGGTTCCATCGCTGCATTTGGGTCAGCTGTGGTAAAATCTGCCTCCTGCTCCGAAGGAAATTTGGAAGTCTCTAGGAGGTGACAGTCCCAATCAGCCTCCGTAACACCAGGGACTCTCTCAACAAGGCAGCCTCAAGTTGCTGCTTCCTTTGATCAGCAAGGAAGTGAAGTATTTGGGTTATTAAATCTCTGAAGAAATGGGAACGCGGTTTGTTTCTTGTAGCATCTTCTGCTAGAACAAAGCAAAGAGAAAACATGGGAGGAAACCTCCAGCCACCTTCTATTGAGACAGTGGAGCATTCATTAGTGCCAGACTCAGTTGCTAATTTGCTAAAGCTCTCATTGCCACAGAATTTGGCTGCCCTTTTACAATTGGGGAAGCTGCCATATGGAGTAATAGTATATTTCTCTGCAAAGAGTTGAATCACAATAGCAGATGCCAAGTTAAAAAGAGCACTCCCCTTACTTTTTTGACAGCAGTGGGTTTGATGGAGATCTGTCACTGCCCTGACAGCCAAGGCTCTGGTTTTGTTTTGTGAGTTCATGTAGAAAGGGTTTGTCTTGAAACATTCAGAAATCGTTTTGGTGACCTACTTAGGGAACAATTTATAGCATAATATAGGAGTAGAGAATACAAATGTTCCTGTATTCATTGAAGAACCAAAACACTCATCAAGTTGAATTTGCTTAATGCGTTTTTTCTGAGCTGGGGAACATTGGAGCAGATGCAGGGCTGATTTGAACCTGAGGACCTTATGTTCATCTCCTATTCTGGTGGGGGTTTTTTTGTTTTAGTGACAAGAAAAATAAGTCCTGAAGTAACCAAACTGATAGCTTTCAAGTTTTTGTCATGTTAATTAGAAACTTCAAAGACTAGTTCTACATTCTTTAGGCAACTGTTTCAGAAGTAATGAATTCAGGTCTTGTTCAGGTTATTTTTATTACCATTTCTAATCTTTCACCTGATACGGCTCATTTAATCCTAACATTTGTAATCATGGAAAGAAACTAAAATATTTGACAAGGTAACAAAAAAGCCACTTTTGCAAGAAGATGAGGAAGACTGAAATATTTTCAGAGGCTCACTTAGGTAAAATATAACTGAGTCTTCTGTTTGCCAGTGACCTTGCATCTTCTGAAACTCAGTGCCAGGTTTCTCCCTCACATCCCAAATTAGCGATGATAATTTTCTTGACACGTTGACTCAGATTTAACCCCCAGTCAAGCAGAGATTTATTCAAAGGGTAACGACAGAGTTAGACTGGACCCAGCACTGTAGGGCTGAACAAACTCCAATCCCTGCTCACTGGTTCATCTCTTTCACTTCTTACAGATTAAAAAGCTGCTGTCAGGTGCCTTTGGAGTGTGCCTGTTGCTGAAGAAAATCTGATTTAGTTGTTTGTGTGCTGCTAACTTCTGCTGGGGGACACTCTTGCAGTGCCTTGTCAGCATTTTGGAGGCAACCTGGCACTTGTGGGTGCTGTGTTCCCCTGCCCAGAGCCGCCTCTGCAGAACATGGCATTTGTAAATGGTAACAAGCTCTTGCCCAGAGGTTCTTGAGAGGCTACATTGACCTTCATGAGTGTTTGCCAGCCATGGAGATGACTCTGGTAGTTGTACAGGCTTGCCTGGGTCCTGTAGCTGCCTTTTTGCAATCAAAGCAGTGATACCCCTCTGGTGACGTGTGGGCTGTTAGGGTCACACCTGATGGAAGAGTTGGGCTGAGTGAGGTGTATTTGCCACCATGTGTTTGAGACTTTCAGCTCTCAAAGAAGAAACTGTGTTTTTTTGAAATAGGGATTTGCACCGGTGAGGAATAATAACTCTTTTCAGATGTTTTGAGTCAAATTTGGAATTAGAAAATGACTGGGTTGAGGGTCTTTCTGTGCTAAAGTGAACCACTGTCCCTAACAAACAGCCTTTTAAGGGCTATGAAATGCTGTGAAATTGGAATACCCATCTGGGGGCACGAGAGCTGCTCCCCTAGCCCTGGAAAGGGGTGAAGTGGAGCCAACCTCCTGCAAGACTTTCAGAGCTCAGGCCTGGCCTGTCATAGCACAGATATGGTAATCTCTTCTGTGAGATGACAACCCCTTGCAGGAGACAATACATTTGAAAACAAGCTGCAAGGGCTCCTGGAGCAGTAGCAGGGCTACCTGAGGCCTGGAGCCACCCCTTGGGACCCCCATTCAGAATTCCCCATCAGTGTGTCCCATTCCCCAGCATTACCTGCTGTTTGTTGCACCTACTGAGCCATGCAACTGAAAGCAGCATAGCTTCAGTTTTCCAGAATGCCTGTGAGATGATCTGATGAGTATGGAGAGGGAAGAATCCACCAGCTGCATTTCTCTCTGGAAAGTGGCACTTTGAAACACAAACCTCTCCCTTGCTGCTGAGCAGTGTGAGGTGCAGAACACTTTGGTTTCTTGCAGTGAGTTTGGCAAAGGGTTTTTCTAAAGGCAGAGGAAGGTGCAGCTTCTTCACTGAGGAAAATACCGACCTTGCTCATGCACTAGATCGTGCTTATCCTTCCACACCGAGCTCTGCAGTAACTCATTGCCTGTGCTCCTCCTGGCAGTGCAGAACCACTGGAGCTCTCATTCATCAGAGCTGTTAATGTATCTCAGGGCACAAAACAGAGCACTCAGTACTTGGAAACAGATTTCACACATTCAGCTCTCCACGAAAACAAGGCTGAGAATCGGTGTGAGCAGCAAGTCCAGCCAGCAGATGTTCACCCTCCAGAGCCTGCTTGAGAAACAACACCGTATCTGCCCGTGTGTGAGCTGTGTCAAAATCACTGACCAACCACCACACATCAGCCTGGGGTGGCTAGAGGGGGAAGGTGCTTTGTTAGGTTTGTTGCCTAGGTTATTTTTTAACAGTCTGTACTCGTGAGTCTTACTTCAGCAAAGAATCCTCCTGGGAACTCCTTGAATTAGGGACTTGGATCACAGCTTGGCGTCTGCGGCCAGTTCCTAACTCTGCTGGGAAAGCTGTTGGTTTGCTGGTTAAGGGCCTGCCTGCCACATGGTGCAGCATATTTGATAAAATGTGCATTTTGAACTCCAAGTACAGCAAGGCACACGGCAGTGTAACCCTCCCAGTAACTCTGTGTTCCCTGACCATTGACGTAACCCAGCCTTGCTGCCTGTGCCCCGCTCCAGGCTCCTGCCTGGAGGCAGAGCATCCGCCTGGCGGCGGCTGCAAACACCCCTAGGACCCCAAGAACCCTGCCTGTCACACCAAATGAAGTGAAGGAGCAGCATTCCCTGGGGGCATGTGACAGGCAGAGCAGCAGACTGTCACAGAACAAAACGTGACCTTGTGCTGGCAGAGGTAAAAAAGACTCTGCAGTGGAGAGTTGTTCTCGCCTTGACAGTTTGGCTGTTACCAGACTCTAAAGCAAAACCCAACTTAAGTAAATCCTTAATTTAGTGTAGGTGCTAATGGGATTCCAAGTGGGTATGTTGTGTACTTGCTGCTGATGGAAAGCATCTGTGTTGCTTTCAGACTTGACTTCGAAAGTCAGTTCTTATGCTCAAGTCTGGGATTTAAAGCATCAGAAACCTACACTATTGAAGAAAATAGCTTAACCTTGTTCTTGTGAGGTACCTCTTCCCCAAATTACCATATGTTGGCTCTCAGAGAGTTGCACTTCAAGGAAGGTCACCAGAAGGGTGCTTGTGCTACAAGGTGAGCAAATATGTTCTGGGGGTTATTGCTAGAGGTGCTGATTCCTCTAGTCAGATCACGAACTAGACATAAGTGATTTGAAACCCTGTGCCAATTTTTAGTGGGCTCACACCTTTTCATCAGTGAAGCATCACACAAAAATCTGTCACCTTTTGACTTCTATCCCTCAGAGCTTTGTAGGCTGCTTGACTAAATTCACAAGGTACTAATATTTTTTTTCCTCTTGAAAAGGTTGCTGATAGAAAGCCATTTTTATTAAAAATGCTTCTGTTTCAACTCTGAAATGTCTGAGGCTGAAGGTCTAGCTAGAGATTTAATAGTTCATGTCCAGGTCGGCAAGTTAAAGCTGCAGAGCCATGAGGAAATTTAGTGTGGACTGGAGGATTTATGGAATGCAAGTAGAGGTTTCTTTTGAGCGTGTCAAACCTGGAGAGACTTCTCAGCTGCTGGTATCACTTCAAATGTCATTGACTGTCTCAGGACAATGTTCCTACCTGAGGAGCACTGGATTTTTTTGGCAAGTTGCTGTTAGCTGCTCAGTTTCTTGCAGACACTCCTGTGGATCTACTTTCTGCCTGTGGTTGCTTTTGTAGCCTGTCAGATGGCACTGGATGCTCCTGATGTGGAGCAAAGCATGACCCTGGAAAGCTGCTATTGACTGGTAGGGCTTCTTAGCTTTTCCTTGGTGCAAGTTCCCCCATCCAGGTATCCGCATGTGCCTTTTCATGGACCAGATTTTGTGGGTCACAGTGCTAACAGGGCATACCTGGCTTTTTGGGGGAAGTATGGGGTGTTGAACGATGGAAGCTCACCAGCCTTGTCCTGGTGCTGTAGATTTAAGGAGACCGTAGCCTTTTCCTTTCCTGTTTGCAAAAGTTATTTGTAACAGCTGGTTCCTGCAACATTACAGATGTTTGCAAGGTGACACGTGATGTCATTACTGGACCCAGTGATGCAGTTTGGGAGGAAGGCTGGCATGTGGCTTGATTTTTCTTTACTGGGAAGAAATTGCACTTCAGAGCATCTTAATTGGGTAGCTCTCCAGAGTATAACCAAAGCAGCTTACTCAGTATGTTTCTGCAGAGTTGAGAAGCAGGTCAGCAGATACCTTTTTATAGCATCCTTATAACTGCAGGGACAGGGTTGGCATATTAATTTGGAGTGTGCCTCCCAAACCGTGACTGGAGAGAAGGCTGTGCTTTCCAGCCCCTCTTGTAAGAAACTGCTGTTGTATGGCAACAACAATTAGCTACAAAAGCTAAGTAATCTCTGTTGTTCTAAGGCAAGGCAATTTATCATTAAATCAGAGCTGGAAAAGATCTTGGGTCACACAGTGTAGTCCCTGCTCTGCTTTGTTGTTTTTCTACAGTTCCTCTTATTGAGAGCATTGTCAAGGCTGATTTTAGATAGTCCAAGCACTGGAGCTTCTCTCTTCCTCAGAGGAATTTTGTACTGCTTAATAATTCTCACTATCAGTTTTCCCAGACATTTAGCCTAAATTTTCCTTCTTCTGGCTCATCTCCATGATTTATATCCAAGCATAGCATCTGGAATGGCTACACTGCTGTCCTTTCCCCGACTCTCCCCTCCCAGACTTGGAGGTGTGTGTTTTTGGCTATTCACCCAGTGTGTTCAGTCACATTTTGCAGAGGTGAATCACGTTAAATCCGCCCACCAATCTGCTTTTACCCCCCTGGCTTTGGTGCCTCCAGCTCAAACACTGAACACTCCAACTCGTGAGCGTGACGCCAGCAATGGGAGCACGTAACAGCTCCCTGTTGCAGAGCAACATTGCCAATTTTTTTTTCTCAGTTGCACCATCATTTACGTGGTTTTAGTGGGCTTTAAACTAATCCCTTCTTAAGCTGCCTTGCACTGTGGGAATTAAATTTAAGTTGTTACCTTTACTGATGGCTGGAAGTAGAAACACCACAGACTATCACGTCTACCTTTCTGCAGTTCTTTGCACTTCTAGGACCTTCCCAGTTGCCAAAAGAGTTTGAGAGCTTGATCTCCTTTTACTTATCCTCTGGCTTGCATGCATGTCTAATCAGTTGTCTTGTGTTTGAATTCTCTGGTTTATTCTCCTCCCTTGTTTATCCACAGCTGGCTTTTACCAACATTTGAGGGTGTCTTTCTGAACTTGACACTATGTGACAACAGATTTTCTCAGCAGGACACCAGTAAATTGTAATTAATGTCAGTGGAGTTTGTCTTGGCATAAATCTTTGTAGCAGCCAACCTATCCCTTTGGCTCAGCGTTTAGCGTGGTCTGGTTTGTGTTTCAGCTGGGTGGCGAGTCAGAGAACTCCTTCTGGGGCTTTTCAAAGGAAGGAGGAGCTCAAATGTCTCCTGAAATTCCCCACACGCCCTCAATTCTGGGTCTTTCTTACAGACTTTAGGTTCCTTCGTTGGAAGCAATGGCAGGTGTGTGCTGAGCTGTGCTCCCCTGACAGGCTATCACTGCGCGGGCTGACGTGGGGAGAGCGTGAGAGGCATGGAAATAAAGCCCAGAGCTGCCTTTTTCTGTGCTACATTATGACAGTGCACTTCTCAGACCTCCAGTTTGCTCCTGCTTTTGTGCCCTCAGCTCTCAGCCTGGGGAGAACTGAAGGCAAGGTTGCTCTCTGTTAGCAGAGATTAGTGGGTAACATGGCAAGTGTGTGTGATAAAGGCAAACCAGTGCATCTCCCTGGCTGGCAGAGTTTAATGACACTGAGAATTAAGTCTTTTGTGAAGTGATCTTTTGTTACCTGCCCTGATTGCTCTGTGGCAGGGCTTTTTTCTTCCAGGAATCAACACTATATAGCTTTCACTAAGGTATAGGCAGGAGGCTTGGGAGATGCTGCAAGAAAGATGCTGGCAGTGGACCCACTTGAGGCTCTCTGGAAAGTGTCTGGACTGAGACAGGGCTCATCAAAGAGGTGAAAAATAAGGAAATGAAGGTGCAAATAAAGAATACATGGGGTTTGGAGCAGGGGGAGTTACAAGAGTGAGATGGCAAAGAGGGGTGATGAAGAAGCTGATGTGCAATATGACAGACACAGTAGCATCTGTGTGCAGCCAAGAGGTGGGGATGTACCTCGGAGGTGTAAGGAGTGAGGAGAGGGAGAGGCTGGACAAGAGCAGGAAAGAGCAAGGATGCTGCTGTGAGCCCATCAGTGCAATTGGCTCCGAAGCAGCAGTGGTGAAAGGCTCACAGGAGAAGATTGGGCAGCTTTTAGGGAAAATGGAGTGAGTGCAGAGGGTTGGGACTGGTCCTTGTCTGAAACTACCCAGAAGCTCAGTAACATCCCTCTAGGGAGTCTCACATTTGGAGATGGCCAGTGCTCAGAGAGAGCACTCCAGGGTGATGAGCCTGTGTGAAACCTTGTGATCCCTTTGGATTTCCAGCTGATGGAGACTCTTTAACCTCCCTGTTTCTTCTCTAACAGGTGGCTGTGAAAAACAACATTGATGTCTTTTACTTCAGCTGCCTAATTCCTCTCAACGTGCTCTTTGTAGAGGATGGCAAAATGGGTGAGTGCTTTTAGGTCTGTGGTCATGCTCCTCCAAGACAGACTGTGCTGGCAGTGCCCAGCTGGGTGCAGTTGTCTCATGGCTGAGATCTGTATGTGCTTGGCAATGACCTTCGTGCCAGTGCATCTCTCATCCTGAATTGATCTGCTTTGGTAGCCTGCCCTTGTTGTCCTCCAATTCCAAGAGCTGCCAGAACCTACATCTTCTGCTTTGATTGTCTCTGCCAGGCAAGGGACAGATCTGTTTTCTTTGAGGTGGATTTTTTGAGTATTGGTTTGGGTTGTTGTGGGTTTGAGTCTTGTTGTTTTGGGGTTTTTTTTGAGGGTTCAATTCACTCAAGTGGGTCTAGAATTTGCCCCCATACCACTTTCACTGTAATTTTTGTGTTCCTTTATTGAATTGTTGTTTGAATTGGCTGGGAAGTTGCTTGAAAAGCAGCTTTCGCTAACATAATCCTAAATGTGTGGATCTTGCTCCTTCTTGTCAAATCTTGCCTGTTCTTGGCTTGTAAACAGCTCATGTGTTAAAGACTGTCTCTGTTTTTTAGGGGGCCAAAATCCATCAAAGCTTTAGTGCTTTTACAATGAGACTGAGGTTCTTGTAGGAGCAAATCCTGGGTCTGTCCACAGCAGGGCAAAAAGTGACCACAACCTCTTTTGTGTGTCTGCCTTGAAACATTCTGTGGTGCATTAATTAATGCCGTGGCCCTTTGAGGATCCCACAGTGCTGATCGTCTTTCTCGTTTCTAGAGCGCCAGGTCTTCCTTGCAACATGGAAGGATATTCCAAACGAAAATGAGCTTCAGTTCCAGATTAAAGACTGTCACCTGAATGCTGGTGAGTAGCTTAATTCTCCCGTGCTGAGAGCACTTTTGATGTATGGCCACTAAACATCACCTCATTAGTATCACCTCGTTAAAATAACCTTATGGTTAATGAATAGATGACTTTTGAACAGAACAGCCTTGGCTTATGAACAGAGCAGCCTGGGATCCCAGGGCTTGTTTCAGTGAAAAATTTCAGCTGGGTCTCCATAAAAGCACATCTAAAATCCCAGGTCTTTGATTTTACCAATCTGTTTCTTCCTTTCATTCTGGGCCTTGTATTCTTGTTTTCTCTTTTATACTTTGCTTCCCTGCAAAGCTGCTCTTTAAATAGAGCTGAATACAGTGCTGGGGTTGTTCAGCAACCCTGTTCTGCTGCTGTGAGTTTTGGACAAGGTGTTTCAGCCCTGGCTTTAACCTACTGCATCATCCTGGGCCACTCACTTCACCTTTTGGCAGCTCCTTTCTTCTTTCTGTTGTGAAAGAGTAACCCTGCATATGCTATAAGATGGTGTGATGTCTGTGGAGGACAGGCCATGTGAGAAGAGCTTTGGTCTGCTGTTGTTAGCTGAGATATTGATGCGTTTTGATGAAATTTGGTCCTGTTCAGTCTGTTTAGCCATCTAGTTACCTCTGTGAGCATCCTACTTGTACGTATGACCTTACTACTGCTGAAGGATGACGGAGTGTAAAAGAGTGGAATGGGGCCAGTGTAGCAGCTTTGCTCCTGTTCAAAAGGTTCTGGACAGGAGCCAAGTGATTCTACCAAAAGCTGCTGTGTTTCACAGATGAAAGAAGTGTCCCTATTGATTACCAACCCTGTAACCTTTTTGTTCTCTCATGCCTGCTATTACACAATGAACACCCTCGTGCTTCAATTGCAGACAGAAACTATGGGTCTCTTTGTACTCATGATTATTACTATTTTGGAATATAAAAGATGGAGCACGGAAGAGGAGGAAAAAAATAGCAGCTGTTGGACCTTATGACTTGATTTCACTGTGGGGTTTCAAATGAGAACAACCTCGGTGCCTCCCCCAGCCCTCCCTCTGCTCCCGGCTGAGCTTGGCATCGCCTCTCCCCCTGCACTGCAGAGCTGCTGCTGGTGGTACCTTCTGCCCTGGCCATGTCCTGACTGCATCCAGGGCTCTTCATCGCCAATCAGAAATGCTAGAAGCTTCCCATGTTTGGTGTCGGAGTGCTGGCTAGCAGAGGACGTGGGTTGGGAGGGAGAGAGGAGGGTGCGTGGCTGGGAAGATGAGCCCTGGCGATCCTGCAGCCTGGCCTGACCCCTTCCTCCCTCCGGAAGAAAATGCTATAAAATGTGGAGTGACAGAACGCTCCCCATTCCGGGAGGGTTTGCCAGTCCAGGCCTGCCTGAACTGGAGATACTCAGAGCAGAACATGTTCCCAGCTTGAGGGGAGAGGACGGGAACACCGGGTGGTTTCTCTGCAGTGGGATCTGCAGGCACTGCCAGGCTGGGGCGGGAAGAGCCTTGGCCGCAGTGCCTCTCCCGAGAGCGATCCGTCACTCGGGATGCTCGGGGGTGTGTGGGATCTGCCAGCCTCTCTGGCTTGTATACGGCAGAAAGTGGGTCATGTCTCATAAACAGATTTCAAACCCTTCCATCCGCTGAAGGTTCTGTTTCTGGATTTCCGCTGCCGACACCTCCTCCCTCTTGCGACTCCACCGGCCGTTCCCTTCCTTGACCACCTGGGTTTCGGCACGGAGCAGGCCAGTAGCTTGCAGGAGGGATAACCAGGGAAATCCTGTGTGCTTGTCTTAGTCCTTTGGATTTTACCTACCCTGACTCAGTCTGCTCACCTTGATGTCATCTGAGCAATACCCTCCTCTAGTTTAGACCATCCTAAGAGCATCAAACTTTGCCTGTACAAGGATCAGCCAGAGCCCAAAACCCGTGGAGTGCTGGGCTTCCAGCATCCTCAGGGATGGAGGCTTCTCACAGCATGGCAAGCTGCTGCACACCATGGCAAAGGCAGAGTAAGCTGGATGAGCTCTGACAACAGTTGAATCCATCTTGCTACTAGTTTACTCCAGAGCAAGGGTGTGTCTGGCCACCTGCCACAGTCAGGTGATAATGTTTCAAGATTCACAATCTTGATCGTTTAAATCCATTGAAAATAGTAGAAAAGACACCCCCTTTCTTCTAAGGAGAGCAACTCCAGGTATAAAACCTTTAGGAACTTGATCCCTGTGGAGGAAAGACTGGTTCATGTTCCAAAGACTCTCCTAGGAGAGGTGTCTAACCAGTTAAGCTCTTGATTTGGGCTCAGTTGTTCTGTTGCTCACTGATGACACACCACCGCGTGCAGCTCATGTCACTGCACAGATTAGGGTTCACAATGGTCATGTGGCAGAGCTGCACAAAACTCACTCCAGATTTCAGCAACTCCTCTCCAAACGTGAGGAGACGCTGGGTTTGTGCAATCCTTCAGCACAGCAAGAAGCTCGTGAGCACCGCTGGCTCCGCAGAGGTGTGAGTCGTTATCCCTCCTCGCATCTGCTCAGATCACTGAGTCATGCCCAGGATCACTAATTCATGCCCAAGATCACTAATTCACACCCAGGATCAGTAATTCATGCCTAGTGTGTGCCCACCCACTCGGTGGCGAGTGCTCAGGGACGCACCGTGCCATTCATGCTTCGGTCTCACCGATTCCAGCCTGGTGACGTGAATTCAACTGTGAGCTAAAAATACCTCTGCTCCCAGCTGATGTGCCCGAAGGCAGCTCCACCAGCTACTTGGAGCTGTGGCTGCAGCAGGATTTGGATGGAGCAGAGGGTGCCAAGCTGGGCTGCTGGGCAGAGGCTGATCAGGAGTGTGGTCCCTGCATCCTCTGTACGTGTCTTTCCTTCTCCCAGCTGCAAACAGCCTTCAGTTCCCTGAGTGTTCCCATCTGTGCTGCTTCTGCGCCGTGTGAGAAGTGGAGCTTAAGTTCTGTGTGGACACACAGGAGCTAACCAGGGGATGCTGCTATTCTTCAATGAAGAAACTGAAATTTTAATTTCTTTCTCTCTAAACCAAAGTGAGATAGGCTTGGAACAGGGATTTGTGAGCGGCTGGGATTTTATCTGTCAGAAAAGCAGCTTGTGCGTTTCTTGTACATCCAGGGCTGTCTGTCACCGTGCAACAGTCACCTTACAGCACCTCCTATGCAAACTGCAGACTTTTCCTCAGGTTATTGCTTTTCTTCCTTCAAACAAAAAGGAGATAAACACAGTCAGTCAGCGGAGGTGCTTCTGTGGGAGTCTGTGCCTCTGTAGGTAAAAGATCCATCCTGTGCCCACAAGGCAAGCCAAAGAGGATCGATTTGAGCTTTGATGGCTTGCAACAGGGATGGCAAAAAAAAAAGCTCCTTTGCCTGGCAGCTCACCCCAAAACAGTGCACAGGACAACCAGAAAATCTTGGCTGCTGCAGGAAGCCCACAGCACGGCAAGCTGAAACCAAGGGTAAGGTCCAGGCTGTGGGATGAGGAGCAGGTATTCTTAAGTGGGCAGAGCTGGCCACTCTAATTTATGTCTCCAGCATCTTAATTTCCAAAAAAAAGCAAATCCTGGACTTTTGAAGGTATTCCCACTGTTCCCAGTGACTCAGTGAGAGATGAGTGCTTAATTCTGGATTTGGGGGTTGGATTCCCAGAGGTGGGAGCTGGCGCTGGCCTGAGGCTGTTCCTGAGGGCTGTATGGCCACGGAGGAGCCAGTCTGGAACTGTATCATGGGACCAAGGTGTTCTTAGGATGCATGGCACATCTGAAATTCATTAGAGCCATTTCATGCATCTGCCTCTTAGGAAGAGGTTGGGATAGTTCCGTGGAGAAAACTTTATTCAGAAATAATGAAAACACAAGGTCATTGTTACAGCCCAGCATTCTCATCTCTTATGAATCCAGCACTAAATTAATTGATTTGGGGAGGGTTTTAATGAACATTCAAGAATCTAGTGCATGAAAATAGATTCCTAGTCTGTTATAGCTCTGATACTCTGGGTGCTTTTGGTGCACACTAAAGCTCACTTTGACTTGTTTACACTGTTTTTTCAATGTGCTAAGTTTCACTAAATTTTAAAGGATCGCCACATTAGGATATGCAAATCAGATTAGCTAAATGTTTTTCTTTTTTTTTTTTGTAATTCTCCTTACCCAAACCCACAGAGTAAAAGAGGACAAGCTGACTTGCACATGAAGACTGAGTGTGCCTCCATTAAATGGGAGGGAATTAGTTGCTGTGCTGTTCAGCAGTTCTAGGAATTTTGGTTTTACTTGCTTATTACTTGTCCACAATTTGGTGTGAAACAGCAGCTTTTGTGTTTGGAGTTGAACGTGGCTTTATTGGTATGCAGTGGTCACTTTGTTTTTCTCCCTTGAGTAATTTGCTAATGCCAGAACAAAGAGAAATTGGATTTTTTTGATGAAACAACCTGGGGGACAATCATACACAAGCTTCCTTGGTATGTTGTTTTCTTCTGTATGTGCAAATCTTGTACCTGATAGTTTTATAAATTACAGCACTAGTGCATATTACATGTCTTGAAAATTAATGAACTGTCATCATATTGCCCCAGGTGCCTCCCCACTGCATCAGTCTGCATTTTGTATTTGAATGCAGTTCTTGGCTGGATGCTCAGAACCATTGAGGTGGTGCTGGAAATGGCATGGGAATGTTCTCAGCTACCACAGCATAAAATGTAGTAATTAAATTTTCCTTTCTGATATCCAGGGCTTGTTGCAGAATGCCACCAAGTTCAGAAAAGGTGTATTGTTGATGTTGGCTGTGAATTACGCACGTCCTTTGCAAAAACCCCGTGGTTGCCAGTTGGTCATCTTGGCTGTTTGAGTTCAGAAGTGAAGTTCTTAAGCTGATGGGTAGAATATTTAAGCATGTCCTTTGCTTTGCCCATAAGGAAAGTGCAGTTAAAAAGCATTGGGTCACTTCAGTGCAAGGGAGGAGAGGTTGTCCAGCTGTTCTCCCCTGCATGCCTGTGTTTCCTTGTGCGTTATTTAATTGCTGATCTGAGGTAATTCTGTTTAGAAAGGAAAAGAAACAAACCCAAAAACCCAATCCTGAAAGATGAGCTGATGTTAGAAGTTTCCCTGGCCCTAGTGATGGGCAAATCTCCCTGTGTCCTTACGTTTCACTTCAGGAAGGTTGTGAGAACAATCCCTGAGCCAAAAGAAAAAGCCCTGCAGGAAGTTGCTGCGCAAGGTCAGGTGTGGACTGTGCATCTGCCAAAGGACTCATGCTCTGGTTTGCAGAGTCACCAGTCCCCAGGGTCACTCAGCCCTCCTCCTGCCTCGCTGGGGCTCTGGTGGGTGCTGGGCTCTGGCTGTGCAGAGCTGGGCTCAGCTCTCTGCTCCCAGCAATAACTGCCTGGGTTTATTAGGTTTTTTTTTTAAAGGCTGTGCTGTCACATGGCATTAGCGGTCCTGCCTTCAGCCAGGCACAGCCTGGCACTGTTGCTTAGCAACTCTGATGATCTCCAAAATCCAAATTCCTGATACTTCAGAGTGCAGGAGGGACAGGAGATGCTACCTGTGGGGAGAGGGGGTCAGCTCTGGCCAGTCCCCAAATCGGTGCTGAGAGAGGTGGCAGGAGGAGTTGGACAAGCCAAGCATCAGCTTCAGCCTGCTCACGTTGGTGGGGGTGCCTGGCTGAGGCAGGGCATGTTTTGGTTGGGCTTTTTGCTCTCTTTAGAGGGTGACTGAGGTCAGACAGGGAAGCAGAAAACAGGCTTTCCTAGGAATTGCCCTGCCTCACTTTCCCTCCTTTTATCCCCTTACAAGCATGTTCCTCCTTCGAAACCTGCCCCTCAGCAGAGGCTGTGGATGTTTAAATTGCAAGAGGAGCCATCACACAAGGGGTTTGGCATAAGAGCTGCTGCTCTGCAGCCCCATCTCACCCACTGTGCTCCCAAAGCACAGCTCCCCTCCTCTGCCATCACACTGTGGGATGGGGTAGCAGCCTCACAGCTGCCAAAATTACAGCTGCTCACTTGCAGCTGTGCTTCCAATCCTGCACCCCTGGTCCCCAGGGAATGCCTTTACTCCAACAGCATCCCCCAGTGGAGGGGATACTGCTGTGGCAGTAGTTCCACCTTCAGGATACATGTCCAGGGGGGTGAGTTTTAACCATAGCCTGTTAAAACTGGGCAAACAAAATCCCGTTTAATTTCAACGTCCCTCTCCGACAAGGATGTGCCCTCTGAGCAGGTGCCTGTGCTGGACACTGAGCCCTCACAAAGCCCTGGAGGCTGCTCTCGCTCTGGGGGAATGAGGAGATGGGAATTTAAGCTTCCTCCTCGCTGGGTGATGTCTCTCCCAACCACACTTTCTGTGAGGGGACTGCTCTGCATTGCCTGTTTCCTTAGTCTGGATGATTTTGTTGTGTAGAGGAGGAGTATGGGTGGGAGGAGGAGACAGGGAATGAGGGGTTTTAAGCAAAAGATCTCATTAGTTACTTATATCTGCCAGTTTCCATAGTAACTGGGGAAGAGAGGAAACCTAAATCTGAGTGTGTCTGGGTAGCTGGATGCCTGAACCGTCCTCGACCCGTGTGTAGCTGCTCTGAAGCCTGGGGAGCAACGGGGCTCAGCGAAGGGTCCAGGCTGCCCATGGAGCCACTCCACAGCTCTGGTTATCAGCCCTGCCCTGGGGAGAGACAGCGGATCCAAGTCTCTGCATCAGGGTATGGATTTGTGGGGCCCTTTCTTTCCTCCTTCCACCATTCCCTGGTGCATGAACAGGCTCTGCTGTCCCCCCTCTAATCCCCCCGTGTGCCAGCACAGACTTGTGTCCATTCTCAAATCTGGCACAGGCAGATCTTGGTGTTTGTAGGGGCAGGGGTGGATTAGAGCTGCAGGGTTACTTTGCTGCTTCTCTGCTGCTGTCCTGCTCCCTGTGCTCCTTGAGATGGAAACTACATTTCCAGTCTCTGGGCATTCAGTGCAAGCTGGTTTAAGGCTGTTTCTCTCCCTTGTTTTTTGTCAAAAGTGCCCAACCTGCTAGTAATGGCCCAGCAGGGAGTTAAATTTCTCCTGGCAGGGAGTTAAATTTCTCTTATTGGACACCAGGAATGGGAATTTGCCAATGATGCTTATCAGATGTGGTGTCTTCCTCCCTGAGCCTTCTACCCAAAGTGTGGATGTGCCCCTTTCCTGGCATCCAAAGTCTGAGCTTTGCTCTTCTCTGTGCTGAGAAGCTCCTTGGCATCCAGAGATTGCTGGTGTCAGCCTTTGTGTTCTGTGTATTTGCCTCTGTTCTGGTTTCCTCGAAAGGTCCCGTAGAAATAATGTGTGTCGTGATGACATCCATACAGGTCTGCAGGTGAAATCACATATCAGCTGAGGTCAGGCTGTGTGATAAAACTCTATCACAGCCTGTGATGTCTAGAGACATGTCTGTGGGTTTCTACCTTTCAAGAAATTGCTTAAAAATAAAGGAAAATATTTTTACTGCCTTGTATGACATTGATTTGGCCAGAAGTGTCTGCGTGTGAGGGAAGCAGGAGGGAGCTGTCAGGGTTGGGACAGGACCTCAAGGAGTGATCTTTGTGCTTTTCCAACTTCTTCTTCTGACTTTTGGCTGCCTCCAGGTCAGCCTGCCTGCAGCTGATCGGGGGTTATGGATAAAACAGAGTGATCTTACCCTCTGAGCTGCCTTGAGAGTCTCACCTTGATAAAGGCAGTAAGTCCTGAATGACCCAGAGCAGTAAGTGAAAGCCCTGTAAAATGGGCAAATACTTAGCAAGCCTAAAAGAAAGGAGGTAGGTCCATGAAGCACACTGGAATTTTTATTCCTTGTGTCATGTTTGCTCCTGTCCCCAGGGAAGAAGTCAACGTTTCCTTGTGTGCTTGCATCCTGGGAATGTTCCTCTGGGCTCTCCTGTCACCGCAGATGATGAATCTGAATTAACAGATGTGGTTTTTTTCTTCCTTCTCTCTGAAGACACTGTCTCCAGCAAACTGCAGAACAACAATGTCTACACCATTGCCAAGAGGAACGTGGAGGGCCAGGACATGCTCTACCAGTCTCTGAAGCTCACCAATGGCATCTGGATCTTGGCTGAGCTTCGCATCCAGCCGGGGAACCCGAACTACACGGTGAGGTGTCGGACCGTGGAGGGCACGTGGTGCAGGCTGGGATCCTGCTAACTCACCTCACATGCAGAGCAGCTTCTCCCCGCTCTGCCTAACGTGCTCATTCTGGGGGAGATCCTGTTAATTTGCCTGGGGGTTAGGAGTGCCCACAACTGGGGAAGAAGTGAGGAACATCAGAGTTACGCTGCTGTGTTACCAGAGAGCTGGGATAGTGCCCGCTCAGCAATGAGCAGTTACTTGCCAAGGTTACCCGGAGATAAAGCCAAGAGATATTAGCGAGAAAGCACAGCCAGGATGCCCTTCCCCCTCTCACTGACGTGGGGTGATTTATGCCCTGCAGCAGGGACCAGCTCTCTGGATGTCAGAGCCTCTTTGGCCTCGTGCTGGCATCAGCCTGGGGCTGGTGGGAAGAGTGTTCTCTGTCCTGCCTCCTGCACCCCTGTAACTGTTCTCTTTGACTTTGCTCCCTTTCTGAGGGCCTGTGTGTCTGAGCATCCTGGTATTAGAGGATTTATCTCCCGTTGGAAGCTGTGCCAGGAGCTTCAAGAAAAATCTCTGGTCACCCACGGGGTGAAAGCAAGAGCTGGAAGGTGATTTAAAGTGTTTGCACAAGGACTGATGGCACAAGCCTGGTCTCAGCCTGATCTTTGCTTTAGAGAGGGGTGACAGCCAAGTTTGTGTCTGTCAGGGCTGAGCAGCAGATCGTTAGAAGCCCTTGGGTTTAGTGCTGGGATTTACAGCATGAGGATGAGCAGGTCCCTTGTCTCAGTTTGGGGCCATGTCCCCTTCCTCTATGCCTGCTGGGGCACCTGCATTTGTTAAGGAATTTGGGAACCCCTCAGTGGGAGTTTGCATTCATGTACCTCTGAAAAGGCAGCTTGGGGTTGATGATGAAGAAAGCAGTACCAGGGGAAATATTCTCTGTGACTGTCATCATCCACATCCTTGGGCTGTCCAACCCATCCTTGTAGGTCAGACATTTCCAGTTGCTTTGTGGACACTGGAAGCTCCTGCCTCCCTTTGCACCGCCACTAACCTCTCCTCTCCTCTCCACAGCTCTCCCTGAAATGCCGAGCTCCCGAAGTGTCCCAGTACATCTACCAGGCCTACGATGCCATCTTGAAAAACTAACAGGAGATCAGCCTGTGCCTCACCCTGCGGAAGGAGGGGGGGAAAAAGGGGTCCCCAAATCCTCCTTCACCGCTAGCGCGGGGGGAAAAGCACTCGTAACTGGAAGCAGCTGTATTCATGTGTAGGATTTCAGTCAAAGGCACTGATTAAACAAGGTAGCAATTAGTATCCACGTGCTAACGATGATAGGGAACAAACCCCTTTGGTATTTTTAGCGTCCATGGAGTTTGTAACCACTGCTTCGACTACTCCCATGTCCCCCTCGCCCCCCACTCATCCTTTCTCATGGGCTTCTCCATTTTGTGCCAATGTTCAGTGTTTTCTAAATGGCTTTAGGTGTAGTTTCGATTTTGTAAAATACCGCTCATTGGGGAAAAAAAAAAACAACAAAAAAAAAAAACCAACAAACAAAAACCACACGTCCACTCATTAAAACAAGGCAAAAGTGTCGAAAACATAACACTGCACTTTATTTTATATTTTTATACATTTTTTTGAGTTTTTCTATTGTAATTGGCTCAAAGGGAAGGTGAATCCAAGGAAGCATTGGGAGCCCTGCAGGGACGTCGGGCTCTAGCAGGGTGAGCACGGCCTCGGGGAACCAGGAACAGAGCCATCAGTTCGGTCCCTAAAGAGGGGTTTTTATTACACTTGTGCTGGCAGACTCGGCACTGCTTTGATGGTGTGTTTTCACTCCAGCCATCTCCCTGGCTCATTAGCTGCTGATTTGAGGAGTGAGGCTGCTTTTGCGTGGGGAGGAGCTGCAGGCCTAGATCAGTGACAGGACAGCAGTGGATGAAATGAAGGAAATGAGCCCATTCTTAGATCAAAAGGCTCGTGCCAGAACTCCAGGTGTGGTCTCTGCATCCTCACCCATCTGCAGCCCCTCTTTTCCTGTTCTTTCTGTGCCTGCTATGGCTGAACTGCCTTCTCGGCCGTCCTCCGAGCTGTGCCCCCTTCACCCGGTGCTGTGCTGGCCCCGGCAGTCCCTGAGGCTCCTGGTACATCCAGATGTGGCAGTGCCACTTCCCTGACGGGGCTGTGGGTGTCAGCTGTGCCCCTATGGAGAGGGGCCACTGCTGGCAGTGTCCCAGGATGCCAGGGGAGTGGAGAGGCTCTCCCTGTTCCCGTGCTGTCCCCCAGAACCCAGGCTGTGGCGTGATGGGAGATGGTTTGGGCTTGGCAGTGTTTGCTCCTTGCCAGCCTGGGGGCCTTCAGTTTCCAGCTGGGCTGAAACCTGAGCAGATCATGGAGCATCTCTCCCCTTTGCAGCTCAGCTCTTTGTGCCCAGAGGCACACGGTGACAAGGGCCAGCCGAGTTCCTGCTCTCACCCTCTGTCCCGAGCAGCTCCATGCCCTGACCCCTCTTTTCTGACCTGTCCCTCGGGCCAGGACTGCTTCCCTTCCTGTCCATGGCTGTGGATTCTCCCCATTGCAACCACTAAGTGCTGCAACAGCAGCAGTGAAAGCAAAGCCTCTTGCATGTCCCTGCTCCATCCATAGCTTGTCCTGCTTAATCCAAGTCCCTATCCAGCCCTCCCCAGCATGCTTGGACACCATTTCCTCCCCTGCTAACAGAGCTCTTGCGTGTAGCAACCCCCACGTCGTCCTTTTAGATGGCACTTTCAAAGTCAATAAATGTTTTACGGTGGGAGATCGTTCATCAGGGCTTTGGCACTGTGTGCAGCCAAGAAACCAGTGCTGGGAAAAGGTCACAGTGCTCTGGGAGAGACTCCAGCAGGGCCCAGGAGCTGCAGGACCTGAGGAAAGTGATGTCCCTGTGTAGGAATCCCTGTGCTCTGGCTGGGGAAAAAGTGGGGCAGAGCTGGAGCCATCCAGCCCTTGAGCATGTGCTGGGAGGTGATTTGCTCCCAGCCCTGTGGGTGCACTGCAAAAATCATTAGCAGAGCAATTAAGGAAACGCGGGTGGCCCTGAGCGCGATGCTCTGTCAGGGCAGGGAGGAGAGTGTAGCTTCGACCTGGGGAGGGGATGCTGAGCACCCCCTTCTCTTGCCAGATTTCTTCCCAGCTTCCTGGGTGTGCAGGTGTCTGTGCCACAGGGCAGAGCCTGGGCTCCTGGGTGGCATTCCGCCCTCCTCTCCTGCCGCTCCGCTCGCTCCCGTGTTGGCCGCGTCGTTGTGTTGCTCTCCAGGCTTTACCTGCCGTCCGTGTCAATAAACTCATTTCCACGATGCTGTGGCTGCGTGTGGCTCTGTGGGGCTGGGGAGAGGGGCTGCTCCCTCTGATGTCGGCTCTGCCCATGGGAGCTGCAGGGCTGCAAGGCTGGGTTTGGTGGGAAGGAGACTCTTTGCTCACCGGTAGCTTTTTGGCTTCTTTTTCCACCCCAAATTAGGGGCTTGCAGGGTGAGGAGGCAGCAAGTATCCTCAGTCTCTGACTGCTGCTCTCTCCTCATCTCAAAGGGCAGTGAGGACAGGCTCAGATGAGGAGCAGAAGATGGATGTACCCATTTTGCCCTTTTGGGGCCCCAGGTGAGCTGTGTGCAGTGTGACCTGTTTTCCCTGTGGCAAAATGATAAAATCCTGGGTCAGTGATGCATTTTGGACCACTTTGCACTGGTGCTGTTGTTTTCCACAGGGCTTTGCTAGTGTCTCAAGCAGGTCCTGTCTCAAGCAGGATGGATTGGGCTGCAAAATCTGTGTACAGGACTAGAGCCGCGCTCGGGTAACCCCAAGCTCAGTACTTGAAGTGGCCAGAAATACAACAGAACAAGCAGCAGGTTTGGGAGGTGTTGCTCTGGAGCGGAGCAACTCTTTCCCTCATCCCTGCCCAGCTTTGGCTTAGCAGCACTTGGAGATTTGGGCACTTCCACCCTCTGTGAAGGGCAGGTACTGTATCAACCCCTGTTGCTCTGCAGTGGGATGGTTTTGTGTTAGAAGCAGGTGTATGTGCCAAGTAACAGCAGTGCCAGGCTGGTTTGGGGTCACTGATCTTGCTGTTCTGTTTCTTTGTGCATCCCTGGTGTGCCTGGGGTGGGATCATCATTCCCCACTGGGGCTCACCTCCTGCCATGGTGCTGGCAATGAGCCTGGAGCAGCGTTTGGCCCAACAGGACCAAAAGCTGCTGTGAGATGCTCAGGGCTCTGCCCTGCCAGCTGCTGTCCCCGCACATCCTGTGGCAAAGGGAAAGGTTTCTCCCTCCCTCCCTGTTCTGCCAGGGGCTTCTCATGAAGAAATGGGACTTTCCTGCTGCTCTGGATTTGCAGCCACACTCGTGCCCTGTAAACAGGGACACACCAGCCCCGGGCTGTGCTGAGCTTGTGAACTGGGATTGCTTCATTAGCATTGTCAGCCCCCAGTGCTGGGAGCTCAGAGGACACGGGTGATGCTCCCTGGGCTGGGAACTGCCACGGGGGTGGATGGTCCCCGCAGCCTTCCCTGTTCCTCAGGCCCACACCATGGGACAGGGACCTCCCAGGTTGCTCCCTGCTACTCTGGCTGGAACTGGGGCCAGCCCCACTGTTCTGGGTGGCCTTCCCAAAATCCCTGCTGGTCCTGTGCACATCCTGCCTCAGTGCATGTGCTGAGGGCCAGCACTGGGTGACAACAGGTCCCTGAACCCATGATGAGGTGTGGGAAGAGGTAGGGACTTGGGTGAGGATTTTGGAGATTGGGGCTGAGGCTGGGGCTGACTGCAGCCCCTCCGAGCCATCAGCTCTGCCTGTCCCCTGCTGCCACCTGCATGCCAGGACACGAGAGCTCTTGGATGGATGATTTTAGGTTTGCATCAGACTCCTGTCGCTGAGGCTGGGATAAGCCTCCCAACCAGCGGGGATGTGCCAGGATCCAGCCCCACTCCCCTCCCCCCTCCCTCGTATATTAAGTTTCACACATAAAACTGCAACTGAAGAGCATCTTAGAGGCTGAGCTGCTAAAAATAGCCCCGAGGCTGGAGCCTGAATTGTGCAGGAGAGTTCGTGTGCAGCCTGATCCCTTCCCTCTCCCGAAAACATTCCACAGCTCAAGACTGCTTTATGGTGATCCGGGGAAGGGGAGCAGCATCTAAGGCTGGTAATAACCCCAGAGACACATTCCCCTAGCTGCGAGCACCAGGCAGCTCTGCGGGGAAATAACTCTCAGATCTCCAAAAGCCTGGGTGTAATGTGGGACAGGGCAAAGGGGCTGTGACCCCCATTGCCTGGCGCTGATCCCAGTCCCAGCCTTGGTGCAGGGTGGCACAAAGGCAGTTGTGTATTTTGCCAGCTGCCCTTGTGTGTCTCACCCAGCCGTCGGGCTGTGTCTGCCGTCCCCTTGTGCCCCGGGGAGGATATGGCATTGCATTTCCACTTGCACCCTCTCCTCACCCTGCACAGGAGCCCCCGGAGATGGTGTTTTTTCCAGCCAAAGGTGCTGACAAGGCTGGGGGGAGCTCAGCCAAACCGTGGCCGGTGTTTGGGCTCAGCCAGACCCACAGAGGCTCCCCAGTGCCCACCGGTGTCACGGTGAGCTGGAGCAGGGTTTGGGGTCTGCTTCGAGGAGCAGAGAGGTGCAGGGAGCCCACCAGCAGCGTGTCCGGGGGGTCTGGACCACGCTCCCGGAGGTGTGACCAGCACCTTCCCTCTGTCCAGCACGCAGGTAAATGCTCCGAGCAGGGTGACCCAAAATGCAGACTCTGCAACAGAAATGTTCTTCTCTGGCATCATCCTGGGCTGAGAGTCCTCCCCGGTGCCAGTGGGCACAGAGAAACCCCCAGGGGCTGGCACAGCGAGAAGGTGAAGTGATGTGCCCAAGAGCACAGCGGGCAGTGGTGTCAGAGGAGGGAAAGACTCCCTGGGAGGGGTCCTACCCTCCTTCCCCGAAGGCGTCTGGCCGTGGGGGCTCGTACAGGGTGGGCATGAGAGCGCAGATGCCGCTGGGCTCCGGGAAGGGAAGGGGTGACGGCGCTGCACCCAGCACAATGCAGGGGGGACATGGGAGGGTCTTTTCCCATCGGCACCTCCCCAGAGCCCCGGGAGAAGCCGGTGTCCCTCCTGGGTTCCTGCGGCTTGCTCTGGGCATTCCTTGCCTCCTTTCCCGGGCGCTGCCTCCTTCCCTGCCTGGCCACTGCCTGTATCCCTCCCCGGGCATCCCCTGCATCTCTGCCTGGGCTGAGCGTCCTTCCCTCCGCGGGCGCTGCCTGCATCACTCCCGGGCATCCCTGCCTGCATCCCTGCCTGAGCTCTGCCTCCCTCCCTCCCTCCCTCCCTCCATCGCTCCCCAGGCGCTGCCCGCCTCCCGCACGGGCATCCCCGCCATCCCACCGGGCGCTGCCTCCATCCCTGCCCGGGCAGCGCCTCCCCCCGCGCCGTGCCCCGGACGGGCTCCCCTCTCCCCGCCGCCGCCCCCCGGTCTCTCCGCGCCGGGCGGGGGCCGGGCCGGGCCGGGGCTCTGCAGCGGGGCCGCCCGCCCCGCGCCGGGCTCGCCGCATGGCTCCTCCGCCCGCCGGGGCGCCGCCGGCCCGGGCCACCGCTGCAAGGTACGGGGGGTCCGCCGGGCACGGGGGGGCGGGGGGGCAAAGTTACCGCTGGGCAGAGCCGTGGGGGGGACTGGGATGTTGGGGGCATGGGGGGGGCCCAGCGAAAGTTGAGCGGCGGCGCTCCCCGCTCCCCTCCGCCCCGCCGGCACGAGGGGTGCGGGTGTCCCTCCCCGGTGTTCCCCCCACCCGGTACCCCCAGCCCCAGCCACCCACCGCGGCCGGGGGTGCTGCGCTGCCCGCCGCGGCCAGAGCATCCCCGGGAGGGTCGGGGCGGGATGCGGGATGTGCGGGATGTGGGATGCGGAGTGTGGGATGCGGGGTGCGGGATGCTGCCGCCGCTCCCTCCCCGTGGGGGTCCGGGCTTGCTCCTCCGAGTGCCCCCGGCGTCGCAGGGTGCCCAAGGTCGCACCGGGGGCCAGAGCCCCCTTCCAGGAGCCCCCTGTGAGCCCCCACCCGGCCCTGCAACCCACTGAGCCCGGCCTGGTGCTGAGTGCCCGCAGCCCCCCGGCTGGTCCTGCTCCACCAGCCCACCGTGGGCTCCCCCAAGGGGTCCCCCCACTGCACCTCAGATTCCCACAGTGGCTGCTCATGGGGCTGGGGGCCTCCAGGTCGGCCTCAGATGTTTTGGGGTGCAAGTTCACTTGCTGGGGCCCGTGAGTGGTCCCCGTGTGCCAGCACAGAGGGAAACAGGGGTTTTGGGGTGGCATAGTAAGGCTCAGCCTGTGCCCCACTTCCAGGGAGCCCTGCAGGCACTGGGTTTCCAGTTGTGTTGCTCCATCATCCTCCAGCCCCACAGAGGAGCTGGGGAAGCTGCTGCAAGGAGGAAGGGTTTGTGGGGACGGGGTTGTCCCTGCAGCAGAGATGCCCCCTGGGACTTGCAATGACAGTGCTGTCTGCTGGTGGAGAAATGCCCTGGCAGGGTCGGGCATGGGGGCTCCTGTACCCCCTGTTTCCCTGCATTTGGCATGGAAACACTCCTGCTGCCAGGGCTGGGGGCAGCCAGCACCCCAGGGGACAGCCCCAGCAGCAGAGAGTGATAGGGTCCCCAGTCCTGCTGTGAGGGGGGTGAGGATGGTGTGAGCCATGGCCCAGCTTGGGGGACTGCAGGAAGCACATCCATTCCAGCACCCTGCAGTGGGAACCTCTGTGCCCAGGCTCTCCCTGGGGCAGATAATCCCCAGAGAATGAGTCAAACAGGATGTTTGAACCAGACACTTTCTGCTGCTGCCCTGTGCTTTGGGCATGGTTTTCAGGGAAAATGGATCAGAGCATCAAAAATTGGTCAAAACATTCACACTTGGGGATGAAGCACAAGCTGCTTCCTAGTGATGACAGCAAGCAAAAGTGGGACTCATCCCCTCACCCTTGCTGTTCCCATCGCAGCTCCTGGTCGGGAGCCCACTGCCAGTGGGTGTTTGGACTCCTCAGACTCAGACTCAGCTCCCAAATTCCCATGTGTGGGTTATCACCCTGTGTCCCCCCACACGTGTGGCCCTGCCAGCAGCTTGTGGGCTCACCCCGTCAGCTGGCTCGGAAATTAGTCTCCATCAAGTTAATTGCCCAGCCGCTCAAAGCCTGAAATTAAACGTTAAAGCTGTGGCTCGCAGGCACAGGGCAACCGCCCCCCGCCCCAGCAAAAGGCAATTCCAGCTGTCCAAGCAGAGGGAAGATGGATTCCCTGCCTTGGGGCAGCACTGGGAAGGAGCAGCCTGTGACAGTCCCCACGGTGCTACGGAACAAGTCCCCAGCACAGCCTGGGATCTGCTGCTGACAGGCTGAGCAAACCCTGAGCCACAGACACACCCTTTCCTGGAGGTCTCCTTGCTCTGGTGCTGAAAGGGAGGAATGTGCCTGTGAGAACCTTCCTGGAATGAAGTTCACTCACATCCTGGCTCTCTTTGGCTGCGTGGGGTGGGAGGCTCCAAAGGAGACCCTGATGTCCCGCAGTGCTGGGGTCGTTGTCCAACCCTGGGGCTCCCCGGTATAACCCTTTTGCACAGGCTCCTGCTTCAAAAAATATTCTCTGAAGTAACAACAGCGTGACAGCAGGGCGTCTCTAGGATCTGACCAGCTTCTCCTTGGCCTTGCAGTGACGGGCTGTCCCGGAGGGGAAATGCATCCTGAATGGGGCTGAGGCCCCCTGCACGGGAATATGCAGCCTCGGCACCGCGGAGGCAGCACCAGGGCAGCGGCCGGCGCGCGGCGGAATGGTGGCAACGTTCAAGATCGCCGTGCTGGGAGCCCAGGGCGTGGGCAAGAGTGCCATAGTCCGGCAGTTCCTCTACAACGAGTTCAGCGAGGTCTGCGTGCCCACCACGGCCCGCCGCGTCTACCTGCCCGCCGTGGTCATGAACGGCCACGTCCACGACCTGCAGATCATGGACTTTCCCCCCATCACCGCCTTCCCTGTCAACACCCTGCAGGTAGGGGTGCTCCTGAGGGGACCTCCACCCTGGGGGGTCTCTGGGACCTCCCTGGGGTTTCGCTGTGTAACTCCACGGGGTCCTGGTTCCTCCTCTTAGGGGGATGCTTCTCCCTCCCTGTCAGGGTTTGGTTGCTAAAAGCGAGGGATTGTGTCCTCATGGATACTGGCTGAGCAGGTCAGGATAAAGTGCCTTTTAAAGCTTGGTGGCAGCAAATGCAAGAGACTGTGTTCCCACTCCAAGGAGCGTGGCTCTGGGATTGCCCACAGCCACATCCAGCTGAGTGGTGGATCCCGGAGCATTGGGATCCAGTTCCATGGCTGTCTGAGAAAATGCCAGAGCATTCAGGTGGAAATCAGGGGTTCCTGGAGAACCAGACCCTTGATGCACCCACTGCCTAAGCCAGGCAGAGCAGGGCTGCTTGTCCCCTCCTGGGAGTGGCCATCACCCCCCAGCATTGCCTGGGCTTGTTCTTGGAGTGCTGAATCCACCAGCTCCTCCTCAACCCCTCAGTGCTCTCAGGTGCTTCCATAGCATCCACAAAAGGCAGTGTGGGGCTGGAAAGTGCTGACCAGTGCTGACCATTTTGGAGGGGGGTAATGGGGGAAAAAGGGGATTTTAAGCTCATGCCATAGCCCCATCCCAGAGGCACAAGTTGTGTCACTGCTGTCGGGAAAGAAGCTGGAGGTGCCCAATCGCAACCGCAGCCACACTGGAGGGCAATGCCATCAGTGGGGCCACCTCAGTTAATTACAGTGTTCCTGTGCCCAACAGGGACAGGGTTACAGGGGCCTTGTATTGCTCCAAGAGTCCCTGTGCCATCGGGCAGGAGGTGAATCAAGTGCTCCAGGGGTGAGGAGCAGGTTTGAAAATTAATCAGTGAGTGCAGGGAACGAAAGGTCAGCCCGAGAGACAGCAAAGGGTAATTTATTGACACGGCAGCCAACGGTAACACACTCGATTAACTCCCTGCCTTGCTGCACTCAAGTGGTGGGAACAGATGGAGGTTTCCAGGGAGGAGAGGGTGCTCAGGAGGATTGCTCCCAGGGGAAAGAAGAGGACCATGGTGGAGGATACGGGGCTCTGCCTGCTGGGAAACATCGCTGGACTCTGCTCCGTGCCCAGGAAAAGTACCTCTGCAGTGATGTCCTGGGAGAGGAGCAGGAGCCAGTGACTCTCTGACATCCTGCTCCAGCAGTGCAACCCTTCTACAGCTCAAGCATCCCGGGAAGCCTGCACTGCATGAGGAAAACCATGCTGACATCACAGCGCCGGAGCAATCTGCACCCCGGTGTGGTGAAATAGCTGCGATCTGTTAATCTCCCAGGTGTATCAGGACTCGGTGTAACCCGAGACGCTGCTGCTCCACCCGCCTGTGTCTCTGAGACTGAGGACCGCCCCAGTACCTCCTCCCCTCGGTGGACAGAGAGGGGCTGTGTCATTCTGTTCACTCTGAGCTCCTTCCTGTGCAGTCGTCTGCGATGGAGACCAATCCGCACCCCAAAACCCTCTTTTTCCAGTTCCCTTCAGTCCTAGGTCTTCTCATTTTGCTTCATTCCAGTTATAAACTCAGAAAGGGCTGATTCATGGTTCTGAAGGGGTTTGCTCAGGGAGAAGTGATGCCTTTCCTCCTTGGAGCATCCATCTCCTTTCCAGAAGCACTCAGGAGGGTTTACAGTGCTGCCCTCACAGGCTGCCATTCCTAGTCCCACTGCTGGGATGGGAAAGTGGCTGGAAGTGGGGCAGATTTTCACTTACAGCATGGGAAAAATCCTGTTGTTCCCAGAAACCCAAAACTTTCACTACAGCATGTATTTCTTACAACTCCAAATTTTGGATTTGGAGAGGCCACCCCTGCCTCCCTCTGCACTGGCTCCTGATCTTTTTCACATAGACCTGGTTCCTGAGCAGCCACTACTCCTCTCTTGTCCCTGTGTCCCCTCCAAACAGACCTGCCATCACCCTCCCTCTCTGACCCACAGAGCTGCTGGTCCATCACCCTCAGACCCATGGGGATGGGGCTCAGCATTCTCCTCACCTGCCCTGCCCAAAGAGGAGGGTACATCACTAATTGACACACCTAATTAGGAGCTGTGCAGGATGAAGCTTTTACATCCAGGGCAGGGGGCTGCATTCAGCCCCACTCCCAGCTCACCACTGTGTGTTAGGCAGGCTGTAATCCTTGCTCAGGAGAGGAACTGGGGCTGACAAATCTTGTTACCTCTCCTCTGGATGAACAAGGAGGGATAAGGGATCTCTGGGGGGGGGGGGGGGGGGGGGAGGGGGGGGGGGGGGGCGGGCGCGGCTGTCGCGGGGGGGGTCACAAAACAGGGGGGGGAGGGGGGGGGGGGGGGGGGGGGGGGGGATGGCTGAAGGGCTGTGGGTGCAGACGCAGCTGTCGCAGGGACAGTCACAGAACAGAGGTGAGATGGGTGCTGGGTGTCGGAGCTGGAGAGTGTTCAGCCCCCTTGCTGCCTGCTGGCAGCAGTGTGGGGCATTCCCTGGGCCCAGCAGCAGGGCTAAGCCAGGATTGATCCCTCTCTGCACCTTGCAGGAGTGGGCGGACGTGTGTTGCAGGGGGCTCCGGAGCGTCCATGCCTACATCCTGGTCTATGACATCTGTTGCTTTGACAGCTTCGAGTACATCAAAACCATCCGCCAGCAGATCCTGGAAACAAGGTAGGCACCACTTTGCAGGATGATGCATCCCGTCCTGCAGCTCTCAGCAGAGTGGTATGGCTGGTCCCAGTACTCCCCTGCTCTTGGAGTTGGAGATGAGATATCGGACTGGGACAAAACACCTTTGCAGGGCTGGAAGCCCAACAGCAACATCAAAACTGGGACTGAGGGCAGGAGAAGGAGCAGGACCCTGGGCAGGTATCCCCTGTGGGTGAGGGCAGCCATCCCTGGGAGACAAGCTGTGGGTGGCACAGTGGGTGGCTATCCATGGAGAGGGACAAGAGGATAGGACAAGGGGAGGCACATCCCACTCAGCAAACCAAAACGAAGAGCCAGTTTGGGATGGGTTGACTGACTGTTGGGCCAGTCATCACACTGTGCCAGTCATCACACTGTGCCAGTCATCACACTGTGCCCCCGTCCCCTTCTGTCCCCCCTCACCTCCCGCCCTCCTCAGGGTCATCGGCACCTCGGAGACGCCCATCATCATCGTGGGCAACAAGCGGGACCTGCAGCGGGGCCGGGTGATCCCGCGCTGGAACGTCTCCAACCTGGTGAAGAAGACGTGGAAGTGCGGCTACATCGAGTGCTCGGCCAAGTACAACTGGCACATCCTGCTGCTCTTCAGCGAGCTCCTCAAGAGCGTGGGCTGTGCCCGCTGCAAGCACGTCCACACCACCATCCGCTTCCAGGGCGCCCTGCGCAGGAACCGCTGCACCATCATGTGAGCCCCCCCTGCCCCGACGGACCCCCCTTCCTCGGGCACTGCGGCTCCCCAGCGGGCACTGGAGTCTCTGCTCTCCGTGGGGGTGATGCTGCGGTGGGAACTGTGCTGGAGGCACCTCAGGGTTGGCTTCCCACTGGTGCGGTGACATTTGGGGACGGGGCACCTTGGGCAGGGTGATGTGGTGGCCAGTGGCAGGTTGGAGCAGTTGGCTGCCTGGAGGTAGTGAGGGGTGAGGGAGGTCCTTGACTAAACCCCCAGGCCCTCCCTGAGCCTCAGCTTGAGGCCAAAGCCGTTCCAGGGAGGGGGTTGTACATGGCACCGGAGGGTGGAGGAGATGCTTCAGAGGGCACCCAGATTTTGGCTGCCAGGTCCATCCTCGCCAGTTCCTGCTCTGGCAGCACAGGGGCAATGCTTGCTGCTGCCTGCCATCCCCTGCCCCTGGAAGGGAATGATCCAGCACCTCTATCCTGATGTGCTGGGGGTGGTTCCATCGCTGGGGCACAGGGAGACAGGAGTCCTGTTTTCCTCCCTTCAGAGCTAGGGTTTCTCCCCTTGGAGGACAGAGCAACCTCCAGCAAGAGGCCGGGTTACACGGGATCTCTTTTGGCTCAGCTGGGTCAGATTTCCAGGTGGAATTTCCGGACGAAAGCAAGAAAGGGGGAAAAAAGTAATAATAAAGCCCCCATCCTGCCCCTTACATCCCCAGGGTGCCGGGAGCTGCCTCCCCAGGGCTCTCAGTCCTCCTCTGCCCCAGCCCAGCCCAGGAAGGCTCCTCCTCCCGGCCAGCCCGTCGAACACCAAATAATCTCGGAACGCTCCTTGCCGGGCAGGTCACCCCTCCGCTACCTCGCGTCCCGGGCTCAGCCAGCGGCCGGCTTTGCACGGCTTCCACCCAAGCCCCCGGTGTCTCCCGGGCGGGTGGGCAGCCCCCTGCGCCGCCGCACCCACCGGCGGTGCCGCTAGCTCCCGCCCGCGCCGGGTTTTCCCATGGTGATCCTGCCTCCATCCCGGTGAGACGAGGCCCTGGGAAGAGGCAGCCTCCGAAGCAATAGGGAGCTGGAGTTGCATTTGTGGTTGCATTCCTGCTTGTTTGTTTTTTCTTTTTTTCTTTTTTTTTTTTTCCTCTCTGCATATCCCTATCAGGGAAGTGAGCCTCTCTCATTTAATTTTTTTATTATTTTTTTAATCTTTCAGCACGTTTTTTTCCCCCCAGACTTGCAGCTCGCCTGCGTCCTGTCCTGCAGGGCCAGGTGGCAAAGGGCAGCCCCTGTTAGGAAACGGTGGTGGGGCAGTGAGGGGTGAGCAAGGGGCCGTGGTTTCTCCTTGGCTGCCCCCTGTGAGGCACGGGGAAACACCATCCTCACCTCCTGAGGCAGGATCTGTGGCTGGTCCATCCTCCAGCAAAACCATCTCCATGACTCCTGGTGTAACAGGGAGGTGCAAGTATTCAAGGTATTCAGTGCTGCTCCGGGCAGTAAAGCAGAAGGACACCAGTCCCTCTTCCCCCCTCAGCCAGGTGTCCACGACCCAGCAGCATCACCGTGCTCTTGGAAACACTTCCTATGAAAGGCAGGTCCAACTGAGCTCCAACACGGTGCATCCCACCACCCCACCCCTGCTCCGGGGGGGGGTCCCCCTGCTCCCTCCCTGCTGGGGAACCAAACCCCTTGATCGAAAAAAAATAAGAAAAAAAAAAGAAAGAAGAAAATTAAGGGTTAAAAAAGAGACAAAGCAACGGGAGGACACGATTCCATCTCAGCCAGGAAGGGCAGTGGCACTTGTCACCATCCCTTGCCTTCATGGCAAACCCAGCTTCCCCAACCGACCTCATCCCGTCAGGATTTATGAACACGTGCAAGTCCACTTGTAGACCTCTGGCTAGCTTTATCCCTCCAAATTGTCTGAGAAGGAAATTCCTTGGTAAATGCTAATAATAAAGCATTTATAAAGTGCTCCGATGTACACATATCAACGACTAAGCCAATACATTGTTTGTTACAACCCTGTAGCCTGCAGTTTATAGCACAATTAGTTACAGGTTTTTATAGCATCTCTTTAGTATTTTGAAAAAAAAAACAACAAACAAAAAAAAGGTTATAAATATAATTGTTATATTCTATTGTACTTTATAGACAGAGGAAGTTATATTAGTAATAATAACTCTCACTGCTTCGTCAGCATTTCCCAGCTCCCAAGAAAACGAGGGCTACAAAGAGCCGCTTTCCCAAAAGCCCAGGAGGGGGTAGGTGGTGGTATCCTGGGTGGTGGTACCCCGGGTGCAGGCAGGGACTCTGAGGCAGGACGTGTCCAGGCACGCAGCAATCGGAGCACTCAGGAGCACAGCAGCAGCGACAAGCACCTCGTGCCTCACTCCTACTCACACCTCTAGTACAAAGTGTTCCCACTTCCCCAACACCACCCTGGTCCTGCTGAAAACAACCTGCTCCTGGGCCTGGGAGAGGCTGGGATGTCCCCGCCGCTGTCGCCAGGACAGTGCTGTGTTTCTACCCCTGTGCGTGTGGAGGTGATGCCTGGGTTTGGCTCAGCCCCACCAAGGATGCTTCCCTCTCCTCCTCCTCCTCCCGCCCCGGTGAGCATCCCAGTTCCCTGGACTTGGCTTTCCTTTCCCTCCTGGACTTCTTGTCGGAGATTCCCAAGGTGTCTACACCACCTCTAACGCCCTGCAACCCTTTCTTTGAAATCGAATTAAAAATCAGGTCTGTCCCCCCTTGTTCTGTACCCGCCTCAGGAGTATTTTTGCAAGCAGGTTTTGCATCCCCAGGGCTCACCTTTGCTGTCTCTGCAGGGGTGTGGGGCTGGCTTTGTCCCCTCTTGGAAGATGGGGATCCATGGCCCCCGCAGGGCTCCTGGAGGGACATTTGTTGTGCCCACAGGGAGCAGACTGGCAGCCGTGACTCCCCCATCAGGATTATCCTCTCTCCCTCCTCACCCACACAAAAACAAGTGTGGAAACAGAAGAGCTTTGGTCCATCTCTATTGCACAAACAGCATTGCTGGGTCCGTGGTGCAGGTTGAGGGTGTGGTCCCATGACCCTCAGGGACAGCCACCACCCCCGAGGTGACCATGAGCCCTCTGGTTCTCCCACCTTCACCCACAAGGAAGCTTGTGGGGGTCAGCAAGGGGCTCTTCCAAGTGATCCCCCAACCCGAGTGACTCAAACGCTCATTAAGGCTCTTGGAGTTGTGAGACGTTAAGACTCATTAGTCCCATGGTACAGGCGGGGAAGTCTGAGGTTTGAGATGTTTTACACCTTTGGATGCCAGGGGTGGGGTGTCCCTGCTTTAGTGGGGGCTACACCCCTCTTCCCTGCAGAAAGCACCCCATGCTCTCAATTCGGGGCTGGATTTTTCCACCCAAACCAGCACAAAAGCGCCTGTTTACCCAAAGAATTACCAGTACCAAAAAAAAAAAAAAAATCCACAGGGAAGGAGGGCGTGTAGCTCCGAAGAGCGAGGTGGGAGGACCCCCGGGCTGCCTGGGAGCAACCCCATCACGCCGCCCATGCCAACCTCGGCCACTGCAGCTCCAGCTTCAGCTGGAGTAGGGGTCCGTCCGTTTTTGGAGTAGGGGTCCGTCCCCACCGGCACTCGGGGAGGGCTCAGACCCAGGACTCCTCATCATCCTCGGTCAGCCAGGCGCTGCAGTCGGCCGGGGAGGGCTTGGCCGGGGGCCGTGTGCTGCCGGGCGGGGGGGGTCTGGGCGGCCCCGGGGGGCGATGCTGGCCTCGGCGGGCAGGTGGGCGATGCCCCAGCGGGGTGGGGATGCGCGAGGGGCGCTTGCCTGGCCTGTGGTCCCGCCGGGGACGCACCTTGGGCCGCAGCTTCAGCTTGTAGATGGAGGGCACACGCTCAGGCTTCTTCAGACACCGTCGGGGTTTGGGGACGTTGTTGGCCCTCACTCCTTGTGGGGTCTGGGACCCCACTCCCGGCCCCTCTGCTTCTTCCCTGGCTGGGAGGGTGGTGGGCTGTGGGGCAGCTCGTGGTGATGTTTTGGGGACCTGTCTCCCCAGCCCCACAGGGCACAGGGGATGCTGCCTGCGGGAGAGCTCCTCCACCACCCTGTCATAGCCGGGGGGCTGTCTGTGCCCCCAGCACCCCCGAGGACCCTTGCTCCCATCACCAGGGCCACAGGCTCCCCTCGGTTCATCCCCTGGCACCCCAGGTCCCTCAGCACCCCCAGCCCTTGGGTTCAGGGCTGAGTGGCACTGCTGTGTCCCCTGGGGACCACCCCCAGCAGCACAGACTTTGCATCCCTCTGCAAAATGGGCCAGAGGGGTGGGGGGCCGGGAGGTGGCCGGGCTGGCTTTGATGGGGTTTTTAACACTGCTGTTCTGTTTTGGGGGCTGGCTGGAGGAATTTCGGGGTGAGGGGGATTGGCCCCGGCTCAGAACTCCCTGTCTCCCTTCCCGTGGGCTTTTCTGTCTCTGTGAGTCTCCCTGGGCACCTCGGTGTGAGGAGGGGGCACAGCCCTTGAAGGGGCTGGGGGCACGGGGTGTCATTGTGGTGGGTACCCCTGTTTCCTGTGGCCTGGCAGCCACCACAGGTGATTCTCCTCTTTGCTGGGTGCTTCTTGGACATGCTGGTGTCACTCGTGGGCTGGGTGTTGTGGACCTGCCCCGTGCCGGTGCCATGGGAGTTTTCCCTGGGGTGCTGCCATGTGGTGCCTTAGGGACCCCCACACCGTTTGGCAAGGTCAGCCGGGAAGGGGTGGGTGCCCGGCCCGTCACCCTGTGGCCAGGGGAGCTGGGTCGAGCAGGAGCCCTGGATGGTGGTAGTTGCCTCCTCGGAGGGGCAGCCGGTGGCTCCCGCATCCTGCAAGGAGAGAGAGCGAAGAGGAGCCGGAGAGCTGCTGCATCCCCCCACCCAGCCTGGTGTGGGCACATTCAGAAGGGAGGGGGGAAACAAAATTCGAGGATGTGAGGAAAAACTGCTCTGAAACCAGGCAGTTTGGGGCACGAACCATCTCTGCACCACTTACCTGCCCAAAGGGACCCTCCGGGGCTGTGCTGGCTCCCGGCGAGGGCTGGCACCCTGTGGGTGACCCGAGCTCTGTGGTGAGGGGGTGGCAGGGGACTGGGGGCGAGGAGGGACACGGGACCCCCAGGTGACGGGGGGCAGGGGGCTCTGGGAGCGGCTGACCAGCAGCGTGGGCTGAGGACCACGGGCAATCGCCTTCGAGGCCGGGCACAGCCAGACCTCGTGCTGCACTTGCTGCTGCGGGCTCCTGGTCTTCCAGGCTTGTTTGTGAGCTGTGAGAGAAAACGGAGAGGGGTTCGGCACCCCTGTCCCCTGCACTCACCCTCGGGTGCAGCCCCCCAGCCATCGCTCAGCATCCAGCCCCTCGAGGATGCTGACAGAAAGCTGAGTTCCTGGAGAAGGGGCTTTTGGGGTCTGGCTGCATCTGAAAGTCTTCCATGACCTCTAGTGGCCACCGAAGCCAAAGAGAGTCCCCAAAAACAGATATTCCCCGGCAAAACAACGAAGCACGGCTGTACAAAAGCCTCCTGCTTCCAGGAGCCTCCTGCTCCTGAAAACGGCCACAGATACATCGAGACCCACGACAGACACCCCCCCGCCCTCACCCAGCCACGGGGTTTGGGGACGCGGGGACTCACAGAGGGAGGTGCAGCGACACGGGTCGTGCTTGTCCAGGTAGTGCTCCAGCGTGTCCCAGCCGCCCCCGACCCGCACCATGACGTGCTCCCGCAGGATCTGCACGGGATGCCGTGTACCGTGAGGCCCGGAGAGGTGCTTGGGATGGGACACCCCCCACTTTTTAATCAGCGTCAGGGTGACACACTCAGCCGGGCTTGGAGAGCAGTGGGCTTGCCCTAAGTGCCACCAGGTCTCCCAGGGGACAGCTTCATTCCCTGCTCAGCTCCTGCTGCCATTCCAACAGGTACCTTTCATCACCCCAAGGAGAATGGGGACCATTTTGGAAAAACCCTCTCCATCGTCATGTCCTGAGTTCTTTGGCCAGGCTTAGGGATGAATCCAGGCAGGGACAGAGCTTCCCAGTGTTCCTATTGCTGGGTAAGACCTGGCTCTGGCTTGGTGAGGGACAGACTGTTTTGCCCTGTGTACATGGATGGTTACATCCATGCAAACACTGACAGCAGGGCTGAGCTTCCCTGCTGCCCTGCTTTGGGAATAATGGTCAAAACACCCACACTGGCCCCATTTGAGGGATGGATTATGGAAGAGGCATCAAGGCAGTAGAGAAGGATTCCTTGTGCCTGTGCCCCAAAAGCACTTGGAGCAGCAGCCTCACCCGGACAAAGATGAGGGTGTCAGAGTCGCCCACGCGGTATTTCCCTTCGGATATCTTGATCATGGGGAACTGAACAGGGCAGGTACAGCGGCTCACCAGGTGCTGGACCTGCGGGCAGCAGGAATGGGTCCTGGAATGACCATCCCCATCCCCATCTCCATTCCTATCCCCATCCCCATCCATCCCTATCCCCATCCATCTCCATCCCCAACCATCCCCATCTCCATCCATCCCCATGCTCATCCCCATCCCATGCCCCTCCGCACCATCTGGTCGAGGTTGTTGAGGTCCCGTGGTTTCCTGGGGGGCCGGGGCAGGGGGGTGTCTGTGGGGGGCAGGTCCAGCTCCTGGCGAAGCTCCTCCTCGATCTCCTCCTCCATCTGCACCAGGGTCGGGGCGCTCATGCCGAAGCGGGAGGCGCGACGTGCCAGCTCCAGCAGGCACAGCACGAAGTTCTTCTCGTTCTTCCTCAGCACCAGGTCCTCCGTCTCAAACATCAGCACATCTGGGGCAGGGCAGGGCTGGGCTGAGCCAGGGCTGGCACGTGGGGATGGGGACAAAGGGGACGGGGGCACAGATGGAGTCAAAACCCGCCCAAAGGGGTGCTATTCACTGGAGCCATCCCGCTGGGAATATGGTTGGGTTCAACAAGAGCTGGGATAAATTAAAGGATTTAAGATCTTCTTGGGCATCTACAGCTGTTTCATGGCATTGCAAAGCCACAAAACTCATGTCTGGGTGCCTTGAGGGTGTGTCACTCTGTGCCATTCCCCTTTCTGGGCATCCACTGGTGGTAGGACAGGCTGACAGACCCTTTGCTGAGCCAGGATTTCTCCTGCTCTCCTTACAGCTGGGATCATGCCATGCCTGCCAGGGACACACTGGGCCATACACCCTTTCCTTTTCCACCCCTCCAGTGCATATTTGCACCCAAGCAAACACACTGGGTGTGTGCCAGCACCTTGCAAAGCTGCTGCCAAGCCTGGAGGAGCTTGTGCAAGGAATGCCAGCTCAGGGATGCATACACAGGGTGCTGCCCCATGCGGGGGTGGCACTGATTTTGGGGGACACACAGGAAAACACCCAGGGTGATGTCAGGAGCATCTGGAGGGGGTTGCACATGGACACACACGGGGCAACAGGAGCTTGGCATCTTACCTTTGATATCCATCTCCTTCCTGCACCACTGGATGAAGTTGGAGACGTTGTCCCTGGCCTGGAAGGTGCCCGGCTGTGCTGTGAGGTTGCAGGTGACACCGGCAGTGGGCAGGCGGAGGTGACGGGCCACGTCGGGGTAGGTGCGGGCAAACTCCCCGGCCACCTGGGTGACGTTGTTGGCGTGGGAGCAGAGCACAGCCCCTGTTTCCAGCACCTCCACAAAGGTGCCCACCTCGATGTCCAGGTCATACAGCTCCTTCAGCCACTCCGCCAGGTCCTCCTTCATGGCGTACAGGTACTGTTGGCTGGTCGGGTAGGGACGGATGCTCCGCACCGCCGGGCCCGGAGTCCCCCACATTCTGCCATGAGACTGGGAGGAGATTGAGGGAGAGGGATGATGGGGACATGGGTGATGGGGACACGGGGAGCTGCCCCAGCTGTCCCCCCAGCCCACCTCCCCAGCAGCCACACTCACCCGGTGCCACTTGCTCCCTGCCACCCGGGACGGTGACGCCGCTGTCCTCCTGGTATCCAGAGCCCTTCTGGGGTCTGAGGGCTGAAGGAAATCACCCTCCTGGGCAGTGGGTGTTTTGTTTCCTTCCCAAGTGCTGATCCCTTCTCCTTGGTGACAAGGGACTGGCTGCAAACACTCCCTGTTAACCCTTCAGCACCTGCTCCTCCCCAGCCATGCCAAGGGTGGATTTTCCCCCGAGGGCCCTGGCTCCAGGACAGGAAGGAATTAGCAGCTCATCAGCTTCCCAAATTGCTCACAACCACATGAGAGGGATTTTCTCCCCTTCCTGACACCCCTCCACCCACCTCCCCTGCAGGTGGGGTGACCTGGTGGCCCTACAAGATGCATCTTCAGGGCAACCTCAGGGTGAGGAGGGTTTATTTCCACACCCACCTTTGGGCTTTCTCTGCCCTGTGCTTCCTTGCAAACTTCTTCCCAAATTGCTCACAACAGCGAGGTCTATGGTAAAAGCCAAGCTCCTCCAGGGACAGCATGACTCCAGGAGTTGGGGCTTTAAGGAAATAACTACACATGAGTGGGCACCTCTGGGAATGTGGGATACTCCCTCCCTAACCCAGGGCTTGCAGAGCTGCAACAGCACCCAGGTACATCTGCAAAAAGCAAATCTACCAGGAAAGTGCTCAAGCCTCAGGACCGAAACAGAGCCTCTCATGTGCTCAGGGGGCTCTGTCATGGGCTTTGGGGGGCTTCTTGCTGTGTTGAGAGACCTGTCCTCTCCCTGGAGCCAGCTGCTGATGCTCACTGCAGCTCACTGTCCAGCCAGTGTCATTTTGGGGGAGGAAATGCAAGAATCCCAGCTATTCTGCCTGGGAATGTGTGGCAGGCTGGAGGAGTCTGTGTTTGGCATGCCCAGCCAAGGAGCCCAGCAGGAGAAAAGGACCCTTGTGAAGCTGGATTTCCAGCCAGGGCACCCATTGGGGTTGACTGCACAGCTCAGGGTGTGAGTTCACCTCCCCCAGGTCCCCCCCCACACCAGTGGGGTGCAGCTGATACAGCACAGTCACCCCATCCCTGCCAGAAATGCTGTGCTCAGCCCCAGCCCTGGTAGCATCACAGGACCCCAAGGCTCCCGATGGGACACAGCCACAGGAAACACAGCAGCAAGCCAGGGAGGAAGAGGAAAACTCAAAAAGGGGAGAGGATTTTAGGTTGTCCCATCCTCACCTTCCAGTCACACAGCAGATGGGATGCCTGCTTTCTCCTAAGGGAACAGGAAAGGGGATAATGGACTGCTGTTTCTTGGCAAAGCTGCAGGTGTAGAGTATCCCTGGGGTACAGCCTGGCCCAGAAATCCTCCTGTACATGGAGCAGGAGTGACACTGCTCTCCTACCATACTTGGCATCCAGAGCAAATGCCTTGACAGAAAGATCTTGTCCAGTGCCAGTTTTCCCCGTGAATCCTCCATCCCCCCATCAATCCCTCCATTAATCCCCCATCACCTCATCAATGCCCCCATTAATCCTCCCATCACACTGCAGATCCCATGGCCAGTGGCAGACCAGGGAGCTGGCTGGGGTGTTCCCTGTCCCTTGGGAAGCAAGGATCCACCTTAACACACTTCAATAGGCTGGAGGGCCCCCATCAGCATGAATTCAGCCTGGGGAAAAAAACCTATTAACACATCCCAAGGTGTGAAAAAATCCTCAGTAATTTGGGAGGAAGTAGGGAATAGAGTTTCCCTGTTTTCATCACCATCAGTGAGTTTACCGTGGGATCCATTTCCTCCCTTTGATCCAGCAAGCACAAAAGCTGAGGCCAAATTCAGCAATACCCACTCCAACCCCAAACACCCACAGGCATCTTAAACACAGCCCTGTCAGGAAACCGGAGATTGGTTTTAAAAAAAAAACAAACCAGAACCAAACTGGGACATGAAAACAAGCAGAAATCCCAATGCCATGTATCCAGAGGTTCTTTTTATTTGCCAAGAGGTTTCCAAGCCCCTGGGGACTCCCCACAAGCCTTATTATCATTCAATTCCAAATGAAAATGCTGCGACCCCGTTTCTTTGGCAACGCTGAAAGTCCCCTGAGATTTTAAGCAGATGAAGTGACCATGTTTGTATCTGTGCACGAAGGGCTCACTCACAAGTTTTATGAAGAACAGGAGGAGTGGTGGCTCTCCATCCTGCCAAACCCACATCCCAGCTGGCAGCTGGCCGCACCAAAAACCCTTGGGAAGTACCAGCCTTGGCACCCTGCCTGGGGCAAGCCTGGCTCCTGCCCTCTCTAGGGAAGGTTTAGGGTGAGCGAGTGGAGAATGTTGTGCTGAAGAGAAGAGTCCTCAGAGCTGCTGGCATGGGGAAAGCACCCTGGCATGGTACCACAGCACAGCACCCTGACACAGCACCGGCACAGCAGGACCAGCCCAAAGCAGTGCTGGGGTCTGAGTCCTGGGAGAACCATCAGTGACACAGCAGCCCACCTGTGTACGACCCCAGCACGGTGAAAATCCCCGAATCTCTCAAATCAAAGGACATTTTAATAAAGTTGAGCCCTGTCTTGCTCAGCACCGATGGCATTTGCTGCCGCAGAATTCCAGCCCTGGGAAGCCGATGCTTGCCCGTGTGCTGTGGGACACGATGGCCCTTTGTGGACATGACAGGTGACTGCACAGGAGCCAGTGGCGTTTCCAGGTGGGGAGCCTGCTTTGGGAAAGGAATGAGGAATATGCAGCCGTGCTGTCCTTGTGAGCCTGCATGCACAGACATGTCTGTCCTGCTCACCCTCTCCTCTTCCCCTCCTCCCCCAGTAATTTGTCAACCCCGTGTTCATCCAACTGTGGCACAGGGACTCAAAACCACACCAATCCTGCCTCTTGCAGAGACAAAGTAGAGCTACCCGTGAGCTGCACAGACACATGGTCGTATCTCAGCTGTGCCTCCCCTCTCTCTCCACCCCAAAGAGGCTCCTGCACCAAACCCCTCTGGTTTCTCCCCCCAAATCCCACTGTGTTGGTGTCTCCAGCTGGTGCCTCACCAGAGCTCTGGGATGTGAGCACAGCCCAGCAAAGCATCCCCGACCCCCCAGCCCTGGGGCTCTGTGCACACATAAAGGGCACAGCTTAACACCGATCCAGAGTTTTGTCCAAATGTCTCTTTTCCTTTTGTTTTAAGCAGGAAACATTCTCAGTCTCATATTTAAAAGCATCCAAATCCGAAGCCAAGCAGTGGCGAGGCACTTCTCTGTCTGGTCGTGGGAAAACAACAGATATCAACAAATATCAACAAAGATATCAAAAAGTAGCAACAAACCCCAGTCCTGCTTTGGAAAAAAACATGTAACGATATCCTGAATGTTAACAGAAATGGGTGTGATTGCAGTCTCTATGGCTTATGTATTTTTTGTGGTCTTTTAAAAAAAATACTGTTTCCCAAAGCCTCCAGCCCACCTGGCTGTGGCAGACCTGTCCCACTGCATCCATGCTGTGCTGGGACACTGCTCCACCATCCCATGGCTCCAACCATCCACAGGCAGCCGGTCTCCCTGCCAATCCATCCTCAGACAGGAACCCAGAGTCTAAGAAAGAGGGATCCAGGCAGCGGTGAGCGAGGTGGGGTTCAGACCCCCGTTCCATCCCAGCAGGTTCTGCTCAGAAGAGGACCTGCCCGCTGTTTGCATCCCAGCAGCCCATCCAGGGGAGCTGGGTGGCCCATTTGCCGGTGGCCACCACTCGCAGCTTTGCCCGGTCAAACTTCCAGAACTGGTCGTCCCGGAAGAAGTAGACGAAGCCGTCGCGGTGGGTGAGGGCCCCCGCCGTGCCCGGGGGCAGCCCCTGCCAGTCCCGCAGGCTGCGGGGGTAGTAGGGCTCCACAGCCAGGGTCTCCTCGCTCACCACGAAGTACTTGGGGCCCTTGAACAGCACCAGGCGCCGGAGCTGCTGGAAGAAGAGCGCGGTGTCCGGGTGCCGAGGGAGGCCGCGGGCGCTGCACTTTTGGGGAAAACCTGACTCCAGGGTGGAGCCCACGTAGCGCCAGCACCGGCCACCTGGGGAGAGACAGGGAGGGGGTCAGAGCCCACCCCAGAGGAGTCCATGGCAGGACCAGCTCCAGGAGATGTGGAAAGACTCAGCCACAGAGCCAGCCTTGTGTCCGTGATGTCCATCCCACTGGTGACCCAACCAGCACCACTGTGGGGCTGCCCCGAGGAACAGGCTGGGGGGAACTGAGGCACAGCAGCTCAGGGGTTTGAAGGTACAGAAAGGGACTGCCAGGGACAGAGCAAGGCCCCCCCCCCCCTTCCCCCCCGCTGCTTCCTTGAAAACCTCCCCCTGTTCCTACACAGTGAATGGGACAGACAGACCCGGACCTAACCTGGGCTGGGACAACACTGCAGCAGCAGGAATTGTGATGGGGACCGATGGTTTGGCCATCCTCACAGTGCCCCGTCCCCACAGTGCCCTGTCCCCACAGTGTCCTGTCCCCACAGTGCCCTGTCCCCACAGTGTCCTGTCCCCACAGCACAGGCAGACAAAAGCCCCTTTCTGCTCCTAAGCTGCAGCCTGACCCAGCCCTGGAGAGGGATGGAGGGAGTGGCAAGGGCTGGGGAGGCAGAGGGGCTTTGGCTCCCACCCAGCAGCAGCAACAAAGCCCCTTTTCTGAAGAACCAGCAACTGGTTTCCATTAAAAGCTGGGGCTGACCCTGGCAGCCGGGCTGCCTGGTTTGACCTTCCTCTCCCCATCCGGCTGTGGTGTGCTGCCAGTCAGCTTATGGATGGCATTCCAGCTCCAGGGGCAGCTCAGCCCCCAGCATGACACAGGGATCCGTGTGTGCCATGAAAACACCACACGCAGCTCCTCTCCACCACGTGTCTTTGGGGAGTGTTTTCTCCCTGAGACCCCACAGGGTCTGATGCACCTGGTTTGGTTTTGACACACCAGTGAACTCTGCTCTCCTGAACGGGTTGATGGGGAAACTGAGGCACAAGGGGGTGATGTGGCTGCCGGGGTGATACATCCCAGGCCATAAGGTTCATCCGTGGCAGGCACCGAGTCCAGGGTTTTGCACACCCAGGACACCACAGTGCCTCAACTCTGCACTGGGAGGGGACATGGGCAGGAGAAGGTGCTCCAGCCAGACCTGGACAACCAGCCCTGCAGGCAGGAGCAGCAGGAGCCACAACAGGAGCTCCCCCGCCCAGGCCTCACCTACCTTTGAAGAAGTAGAACTTGCCACTGAGCTGGGACCAGGCACAGGCATCGATGCCAGCAGGGAGGCCGGGCCAGTGTCTCTCCAGGGGCTGTGGGTCACTGGCGTTGCCACTTGCTGACACCACCCAGTAGTGGCTGCCCTTGAAGATGTAGAGGTTGTGATCCGCGTCTGTGAGGCAGAGGGAGGGTGTTCCGGGTGAGAATCCTCATTCCACCATCCCACCACTGCTCCCCACCTCCCCTCTCCTCCCCACGCAGCCCTGTGGTGCTTTGGGGATGTTTTGGATGTTCCCTTCTGCCTCTCCAGTCATCCCCTCAGCTTTCATGATTCATTGCCTTCGCTCCAGCCTGGAGAGGATAAAAGCTGATCACAGCTCCAGGCTCATCTTTCATGGCTAAGCTCCTGCAGTGATTAATTCTTGCCATGGTCCAAGTTTCAGGATGTTTTCCCTGCTCCTGACACACCCAGCCATCATTGTGCCCTCGAGATGCACTCTACTCCATGGCAGCAATGTGCATCAGTGATCCCACCAGTCCCAGGAGCACACACAGGGCTGTGGATGAGTCAAACTCCCCCCTTCCCACCACTGGAGCTGATCAGAGCAGAACCAGGCTGGGACAAGAGGAGGGGTGCACAATTTGGGTGAGGGTCACACTGGCCAACACCCACCAGAGGTTATGGCATCGAAGTAGGAGTGGCAGTAGTAGGTGTTGAGGCTCCTCTGCTGCTGGTCCCTGCCGTAAAGATCCGTGTTCCAGTCCTGGAAATGGGTGAAGACCTTTCCTGGGAGCTGGATGGCCAAGCCCTTGGAGGGCTTCCCTGGGATGGACCAAAAGGTGGTGAGTTGTGGAGAAGAGGCAGGGAATGGGCTTTGTCCAAAGCACAGGGTTGAGGAGCCATCCCAGGGCTCCAAACACTCCCTGTCCCACTCTCTGGTTCCTGTCCCCCTCTCTGTGGTGGTGGCAAAGACCCCTTGTTACTCCAAAAAACACGCACCAGCATTTCCCTGCTTGCAGACAAGCAGGCAGCAAGTCCAACCTTCCCTGCCCTGGAGGAGCTGGTGCCCACCCCATATGTCCTCCCTCATCTTCCTCCCCAGCCACACGGGGTGGGGCCCGCCCCGAGGGATGCTCAGGGAAGCCAGGCTCACCGTACAAGTTCTGGACGGCCAAGATGTCATCCCAGCTGAGGACAAAATCCTTGCTGAGTTTCTTGTAGTAGGGAGACATCAGGGCGCTCTTGACGGGGGAGTGCTCCAGCCCCAGCGTGTGCCCGACCTCGTGAGCCACCACGATGAAGAGGTTGCGCCCTTTGCCGCTGTGCAGGGACCAGCGCTCGGCGCTGTCAAAGTGGGCTTCCCCACGCCGGGGGAAGAAGGCGTGGGCCAGGGCACCTCCTGGGGACATGAGAGCCATCAGGGACCATGGGGCAGGGGGCACATGCAGCTCTGGTTTGCCTAAACGGGCACCAGTTTTAGCTCTGGTTTGGAGGGTGCTGTCAAATGGGGAGGGCTCCTTAGAGGCCACCAGCATGATCCTATAAGGAATATCTCAGCCACCTCACTGGCAGACCTCAGCTGCAGAGTTGGGAGGGAGGACCCCAAACCAGACAGCAAACTGGTGCAAACTGGGCTAAGAGGCACTGCTGGGGCAGAGCCCTGCCTCCCTCACCCCCAGCCCTCCTCCCTGCCGGGGAAGAGCCCACGTTGTAAAAGAGCAGCTTACGAGGGGGAAGCGACCAGCACCTGGCCCATCGAAGGCGTTGTTGAGTCCATCGTTGTGGTCCCCGTGGAAGAAGGTCAGGCGGATGTCAGCAGGGCCGTCCTGCACCTCCCAAAACACCAGGGAGGACACGTTGCTCCAGAGCTCGAAGGCGGCTCTCACGGCCAGGCGCACCTCGTGCTGCGGCAGGTACGGCGGCCAGTTCACCACCCGGTACGTCAGGTGCCTCTTGTACCACCTCCCACCTGCAGCGGGGGCAAGCTCAGCGTGACGATGGGCACTTGGACTTGTTCTCCCACCCGGGAGCGGAGGAAAGCTTCCCAATGCTGAGAAGTGCCACGGTTTTCCCAAAGCAAAGCTGAAAGTCCACTCAGTGCTACCAGCAACCTGGCACCCTGCAACACCATGAAATCCCACCAGAGCCCACCCAGAGATTGCCAAGGCTGGAGCTGCAACCAAATCCCAGGAGAGGGGCCAAAACGTCTTTGAGGAGAGGAGAAGCTGGGGCACACAGTTTGAACCCCACCCTTGCCTCAGTACACTCTCCAGAGCCAAATCCAGCATAAGGCCCTGCTGGAAGGTCTCCTGCCTGATGCCAGCTCCATGTCCAGAAGATGCAGCCCAAGCGCTGGATTTCAGGGAGAGAAAGCAAAGCCACCTCTGGAAACAAGTTAGGTAAAGGAATGGGAAGGGGTCTTGGCAGCACCTTGGGGGCACAACAGATTACTGCCCAAGGCTTCCTTAAAAGCTTTCAGGGGAGGCAGAGCCCTGATGCCACCAGGACAATGAAGAAGGGGACAAGCTTGTGCGAGCCCCTCTAAGCTCCCAACTCTCCTCCTGTCACACAGGAGTGCAAAGATGTGTGTTCCTGCAGCTGCTGTGCAGCATCACAGCCTCCTCCTCCTCCTCCAGCACCCCTTGGCAACTGTGGGGACCCCAGGGCCCTGGGATTACATCTGGCAGGGTGCATCTGGCCAGGAGCAGGACAAAAGCCATGGGGCCCTGGGGAGATGCGGGTGCCAGAGCCGGTGCCGAGGCGTGGGAGCTGTGACAGACCTCCAGTGTCTGCATCTGCTCCAGATGTGCGGGAAAACAGGGGGAACGGAGCAGGCAGCACGCTGGGGCTCGGTGCTCTGGGTCTGAGCCAAGAGCTTAGACCTGCCAGACATCCAACCCCAGCTCTGCCTCCTTCTCCCCCATTTCTGAGGAGCCCACAGCAGGGGAGACTCAGGGCCAGCTGGTCACACTCCTGGGGGCAGAATCAGTTCCCATTGCTTGACAGTGCGACGACAGCCCCCAACTCCAAACGGACATGGATGCGCTTCCACCAGGACACACCCTGTGTGGCAAAGGCTAAAACCTACCCGGATGGCTGCAGCCCTAAAACAAGGCCCTGGCATCCCATCCTTCCCTTCACGGGAGCAGAGCATCTACTATCAGAGGAGGATGGATGGCACTAGCAGGCAAGGCTGGGTGAGCCAAATGTGGCCAGCTCTTGGGAAGAGGATGGTCTGGCATTTGGCCCTTCCCTCTCTGCCTCAGTGCCTGCCTGTCCTGGGCTTGGGATGGCTCCTGCAAGGGCCAGACTGCATGTCAGGGCTTTGGAAGGAAAGTCAGAGGCTGGAGGAGGATGAGGGAGCTCTCCTGGGGCTGTACACTGCCAGCCCTGCCAGATGCAGAGACAGCCTGACACGGTACAGAGCTCTTTCTTAATCTTGCCTTCATTTTTCCCATGTCCTAAGCACAGCTGGCCCCAGCCCTCTTGCTCTCTAGGAATCCACTTACTCATCCACAAGCCCAGGAGGGAGCTCATGAGGGACAAGAGGCCCAACCCTGGACACACAGGAGCACAGAAGGATGCTTGGGGCAGAGCCAAACCCCTTAACAGGGGTGAAATGACTCTCTGGGTCAAGCAGTCCAGTGCTGGCAGGTTTTGTGGTTACTGCTGGGTGATTAACACATCAGAATTCCCAAAGCTCAGCAAAACCCAGAGATAACTTTGCTGTTTGCCAGCTCCTGCCCTCCAGATCATGGCATCACAGGCATTGTCCAGGGCCACAGTGACCTGATCGCTCCTTGGGACATGTCCTGGCTCCCTCAACAGCAGTAAAAAGACCCTAGAGAGCCAAATTTCCCCACGAGTGGGAGTTGCACCTCTAATCACCACTGACATCAAGACACACAGAACGACAGAAAAATAAAGAGGTTTAAAAATAAAGAGGTTTAAAAATAAAGAGGTGCAAAGCCCTAGTGGGCACTAAGATGGATGTGGTGCAGCCAGAGCCGCACCTCCCACCCACGGCAGCATCCCCCAGAGGCCGGGATGGGAGAGCTGGACTTGCAGCATTCCTGTAGCCCAGAACCCAGACGCCACAGGGTCCCCCCGGGGTCGGTGCTCACCGTGCCCCCCGGGGTCGGTGCTCACCGTGCTGTGCCGTGCGCCGGCGGCGCCGGGCGGCCGATGCCCGGCGTGTCCCGGCAGCTCTGCTCTCCCCGTCATCGGTGCCACACCGCGGCTGAGCCATCTGATGGAGCGTGGGGGCATCCAGCACCCCGCTGAGCGGGAGGTGGGTCACCCGCTGGAAATCCCTGGAAAGGGAAGGGAGATATCAGCACCCACATCCAGACCCCCCCCCCCCCCCCCCGGGGGGGTTTCAGTGATGTTCGTGCCGGGGATTTGGCCTGAGCCAGGGTTTTCACCCAGCAAGCCTCACACCCCACCACCAGCACATCACCCAGGTGATAAAACAAGAAGGATTTGGCTCCGCAACCATAGCTGACTTGTAAGTCATCTCCTAGCAGGGCAAAAGCAGACGGGGGAGCCTAAAAAAGTGACTTTTCCAGTTTTTAACCCCATTTATTCGACTTTGTGTTTGATTTTGCACTTGACTTTGCGCAGAGTCAGGCCAGGGATGCTCCCAGAGCCGATGTTATCTCCTTAGGAGAAGTCCAAGCAGGGGCTGGCTGCTCACCCCCCCCCCCCCCGACATCTCCCAGCCGTCCCCAACCTCGGCCTCCCCGCAGATATTATTGCAAGGGGAGCACCGGGCCATAAAAGGCAAATAAAGCAGCTCAGCAGGCGCCGGGTGCCAGCAGCCGGCATCCAGCTGCGGGAGCCGGGCACGGACCGGCCCCTCCAAAAAGGACCGGTTGTGCTTTACCATCGGACCGTGAGAGAGAGCCTCCAGCTGCAAAGAGACCCCTCTGGCTGCAAAAAGACCCTCTGAGTGCTGGCACCCTCCAGGCAGCTGCAGCTGCTGAGTTTTTCCCGCAGTTTTCAGTGACAGGCTCCCACCTCAGCGCCTCGGTGAACTCGGCGGGGCTGTGTGTGCCGGCCCCCGGCTCGCCGAAGTAGCCGTATTTCTCCAGGAACAGCTGCAAGAAGAGATGGGAGAAGTGCAGCTCAGAGCTTGTGGGTGGCTTGGGAAGGGGGGGGGAAAAAGGAGATGCAATGGCAAACAGTGCTGCAAACCCGGGGCTGTGTGAAATTCCCACTTATTTTTTTTCCTGAGACCTCTGCATCTCAAGCAGCCGCACCTCCTGTGCCCGTACAGGTTTATGTGTGTCTCCACCCCACCGTTTTTGATGGCTCTTGGGGTTTTTGGCCACGACAGGACGGAGGCGTAGGAGGAAACATTGCATCAGGAGATCAAAACACTCTGCTGCCGTGTCATCCACGGCCAGAGGCGACCAAACTCACAGCTCTGATCCCCTCGGCTCAACGCAGTGATTGAAATAAAGGCTAAAGTGCTGTGGACACGAGGAGGGTGGGGTGAGATGGGGTCAGGCTGCAGCCTCCCCCCATCCCCACGCAGGATGTGCTGCTGCAAAGTGGAGACACGCTGGGGGCAATCAGCTCTGCCAAACCATTCTTCTTCTTATCGGCCATTGACACGGATGGAGGTTGTCTCTCTGAACTTGCTCCAACACTTAAATTGCATGTTAAGGAAAATAAACGGCTTCCCTCGGCTCAGGCTGCTCCCCAGCTCTCGGGGAAGTTAATAGCCGGGGTCACAGGAATGCTCCACACCCGCCTGCCCCGCAGGGGATGTCTGCGGGAGACAAACAAGCTGCCCAGCATCCTGTTAGTGCAGCAGAGTCGGAGGAGTTACAGTAATGAATAATAAGAAGAATAAAAAGTGAAAGTGGTGGCTTCCTTTCCCCACATCCCAAAGGAGAGGTGTGAGGAGCAGCAGGAATGCCATGGGCTGACCCTGACAGCACGGCCGGTGCCCTCCGGGAAAACATGTGTTTTTAAAGCTGCTTCCCTCCCTGCTCATCTCAGGGCAGGGAAAAGGGGGTTGGGATGCCAACCTCAACCCAGTCCTCCTGTGGAGGAGGCAGCATCCCTTCCTGGGCCTGTCACCTGGCAAGGAGCAGGAATGGCTTACGGACATGGCAGTCCTTAGGTGTGCCAGGGCCTCTTCTTCTCCTTCTCCTGCTCAAACCTTCTGGTTGCCACTAACAATCATCTTCACATCACCCCCAAACACGTCACTCCTGCACCCATCACCTCCCCACGGGCAGGGCAGGCACATCCCTGTGTGCTCCTGCAGACCTCATCTCCTCCAGGCGCCGAGCTTGATCTCCTCCCTTACACCCCTTCTACCTGGAGGATCCCCCTCTGGCTGCAGCACAGCAAGGACTGGCACAGCTTCCTGCTGGGACACACTCCTCACCCAGCCCTAGACAAAGAATTTGGCCATGTTTCCCACCAAAGCAGCCTGTCTTGGCTGGAGGCACCAGCAGCTCCTTGCAGCAGCACCAGGCTGCAGCAGTGAGAGCCCAGTGTGGCCAGAGCCACCCAGACCCCCCACACCTGGTCAGGTGAGTCAGGATAAATCAGGCCTGAGCAAGGGCTGTGCTGGCAGGTGAGAGCATTGGCTTGTTCACTGGGAGAAGCCACAACACCTCTGCCCAAGGATGGACTGTACAGCCTGGACATGCCATCCCCACTTTGCATGGATACCAGGAGACAAAATACATTGGCAACTCGGGATGAGGATACAGGGAAGGAGGATATCTCCACTCCCTGGGGATGGGGTGGCTTGGAGCCCTAAGAGAGCAGTCTGGAGAGGAGAAGGTATCTAGCTCTCTTCCTCTGCCTTTGTGCTTTTATAAAGTTCTCCTCCAGAATTAGAAAATCCCCAGTTACATATATGGGTGCAGGGTGACGATCCCAGCGGTGACATCACCACAGATAAATGTGAGCTAAGAAGCACAAGGGCAGAAAATCCCAGGTCTCAAATCACAACATGGCCTAAACTTTTTCTACCACACATTTGCTTTCACTCAGCATCTAAAATGAAACAACCTGAAGCTGTTTCCTTGCCTGTAACCCAACACAGTCCCATTCATAAAGCATGAAAATGGTTTCTCCCCACCATGATCTCATGAAGGCTTGAAACCCCATCTGGACAAGTCAGGGTGCACAGCAAAAAAGCAACTGGTGTCAAGCAGCTGCTCTTGAGCAGCACCAGGAGGCACACAGGCCACTGGCTTTATAATTCCTGCCCAGATCTCCTTGAGCTTTACAAGTCCAACCAAAGCAGCAACTTCCCTGTGGTTTCTGGTCTGTGTCACATGGAGGTTCTCACACACAGCCACCAACTCTCCAGCTGCAAAATCATCAGGAAAAATTTTATTAAATTTTCTAGACACATCTACTGTCAGTTAAGGGTGATGGTAGCCCTGGAAACACAAAGCTACAGGAGAGGGATGTGCTGATTCTCCACTCTGTCAGGTCTTTATCACAGTGCAGACCATACAAAGCCCCCTGGACCGGAGAGTTTTCAGGGTGCAGGGGAACCCTAGAGTCTCATGCCACAGTGTTCTGTGATTGAACCAGCACTCAAGACCCCCTCCAGCACTGCAGAACCCCCCAGGGCCCAGCCAGTCTCTGGTAGGGCTGGATGGAATCCAGCACCAGCCCATTAAACCTCCCCAGAGACAGCAATGCAAAGCCTGGCCATGCTGGGAAAACCCCCTCCCTCCTGCCCTAGATGGGGAAATGCTCTTTTCCATACAATGGGAAAAGAAAAACAGCAGGAAACCAAGAGCTGAACATTAATATGAAATATGGCCAGCTCCCCCTCCACATGAGGGAGGGAGAGGAGGACAAATCTGGCTGCCTGGGAGCCAGTGCTGGGGCAGAAAAACCTTTGAAGCTGCAGCAGGGACGGCAGGAGGAGAGTCTTGGGGAGATGGATGGGCCGTTCCCATCTCAGGGCTCTGATGTGGAGCCTGTTACAACCCTGGAAATCATCTCTGCTGAGAGCTAAAGCCAAGGAAACACCTTGCCCTTCGACCACAGGCATCCCAGGTGGAAGACAGCCAACAGCAAATACAATTAGTCCTCCCTCCCTGGAAACCGGGATAACACGAGTGCGGAGACAGCAGGCTCCGGTCCTGCCTGCTCTCCCCTCCTGGGGGAACTTCTGGCTCCTTTCCACCAGCTAAGTACCAGAGAAGCCTCACACTGGGCTCCTGCTGAACGTGGTCTCTCTGCTCTGCCTGTTACAAACCTCATCTCTCCCCTCCATCCCCCGGCAGCAGAGGGAAGCGATCCCATCCTGCTGAAGGGTGGGCAGGAGCTTCATGCTGTGGTTACAGAGGATGCCTGTCTCAAGCTGCACCTCAAAAGTCTTTTGGTTTTAGTCATGAAATGGCAGCAACCCACCAAGGCAGCCCAGGTGTGTCCTCAGCCCTCGTCCCAGCAGCCCCAGGCTGCATCCTGCATCATCTCACCACCAAGATGGGCACGGTGGCTCCCACTTTTCATCCTCAGTTTCCCCCTGTACAGACACGAGGACAGCTGACCCCAGAGCATGTTTTGGCCTGGTCACAGAAGAAGCAGGGGCTCCTCCTGCTCACTGAGTCGCTGCTGCCTGGGAGCTGCCTCCAGAAGATGTCACAGCAATTAAAAACGCTCATTTGCTTCCACTCTCCCAAGCCACATCCCTGCAAACCCTCAGGCAGAGTCCTTGCGCCTCTTTTGTTTAAGTGTGTGTACAAGTATCTATATAAATATTATATCTACGGACATAAAGAGACACATAAGAAGGGAGATTAGCGAGCACAGAGCTTGGTTGTCCTCCTGCCGAAAAGGCAGCGAAACCTCAGCTCATTCTGTGTGTTAGTGACAGGGGGTGATTAATGCCCCAAACCCCTCCGGCTGCTGGGATGCTCCTCTAATTGGTCCTGAGGGAATCTCCTCTCCCACCTACCCCTCCTGAAAATCTACTTTAGCAACAAAATATCCACTTGCCACTGAAGAGGTGGGTCTTTTAAGTTCATTTTATTTTCACGCTTGACCCTTTGGAGCTGAGGGACAACAAGCCAGGACTGTATCACGTCTGACTAAAACCACTCCTGTTTTCAGTAACCGGTTGGGTGGGGCTCGGAGCAAACTGGTCTAATGGAAGGTGTCCCTGTCCATGGCAGAGGGCTGGAATGAGATGAGCTTTAAAGTCCTTTCCAACCCAAAACATTCTATGATTCTGTGACAATTCACTGAGAACCCCCAGCTTTGCCCCAGCACCTCACACCTGACGCCGATGGGCTGCACCACCCACCACAGCTCCAGCAGCACCAGAACCCCTGAACGCGACCCAAAGCTTGGGGAAAACAGGGAAAAACACTGGGCTTGGCCAAACCTTCCCCTGCGAATACCAGAGCGGCTGACAAACCAGTTTGGTCACGCAGAGACTGGTCGTGCTTTCATGTCTAAGGAGAGAAAGGAAACCAGACGCTTGTCTTGCCCCTCCACCGGGGTGGGAACCGGGGGGGGGGGACGCGACGTCCCCGCTGCCGCCGCCGCGGCCCCTTGCCCGGCGGGCGATGTTTGCCGTAACAAGCGGGGATTGTTTCGGGGGAGAAGCAGGAAGAAAGCAGGGCTGTTCGCGCTGCGGTGACTCACGGGGCTGTAAATCACACCGGGTGACTCGGAGCCGCTCGCCACATCCGCGCTACCGGCGGCGGCTCAGACAGGAGACCTCACGGGTGCTGCGTGTCCACGCAGAGCCCAGCGATGCCTCACAGGGGTGATGCCTCCTCCTCCTCTCCCCCGCTCTTTCCATTGCCGTCCCGAGGCTGAACAGGAGGAATTTTTCACAGGAAGAAGAATTTCTTCCCTTTATTTCAGAGGGAAGATGTGGGGTGCCCCGGGAGCACGCAGGGGTCCCAGCTGACCTCCCAGCCCAACCATGTGCTGGGTGGTACCCAGAGACCCTCGCTTCATCCAGGCTGTGTTCAGCATCCAACTGGATGCTCCTTGAAGGAGCTCAGCCGGAAACTGGAGCATTTCTCAGCACAAACACAGCTCAGAGTCCTAAATGTAAGTCCTTGGGTGGCTGAGGGGCAAATCACACAGGCCATGAGCAAGATAGGAAGGAGGAGTGCAGGACAGGGGGAAAAAAATTTAAAAAAAATCCTAAATGAGAATGTCCCAGTCCCAGAGTCTCACTCTCCATTCTCATTCACTGCCTTTCCTAATTCCCTCCCTATTCTTCTTCCCACTGCAACAGACCTGTAGCTTCTCACACAAATCTCTGCAGATTGTCCTTTGTCCTTGGCACCACCAGCACCTCGCTATGCTCCTCACTCCCAACACAGGCTGAGATCTCCCATGCCCTCTGTATTTTACACAGTTTCCCCAGGATTGGGGAATCTCGGGTATTACCACACCCCAACTGCTGCCTGAGCACAGCCCGGTCAGACACCAGCTCTGCCAGAAAACGTGGTCTCTCACATCAGACCCTCTCCTATCTGGAGCCTACAGATGATAAGATGATTTAACAGACAAATGTTTCAAATTAAATTTCTCAACTTTCCTTCTTTTTTTCTTTTACCCCCTTTTTTTTTTTTTTCTAGCTGCAGTTGATATGGATGCAGTGAAAACATGGGCTCAAGCCAGGAAAAGAACACAACTGGACATTTTCTCAGTCTTGTGCATCTAAGTTTACACAACCCATTGTTGCTAACTTTGGCTATTTTAAAAGCAATAAAAAAAAAAAAAGCTTTGGAAGGAAAGCCTGGCTCTGAAAGCCACAAGTTACTAGAACTATTTGATGTTATGTGAGAATTTCAGCTTCCTTCTAAAAGAAAATTAACTGCTCAGTTTATTTAGACAAGCTTTCTCACTCCATTTTCGTTGTGTGTGTTGTCCCAAAGTCCCTGGGCAGCACAGCCCATCCCACTGGGGAAACTGAGGCAGAGAGACAGGAAAGTCATTTGTCCAGCTCTCCTCACCTGGGATCTGTCACAATCCTGGGATATGCTCTCAGGCTTTCAGGGAAAAGTTCCCAGAAGTCACCAGTGAGGAATGAAAAGGCAGTTTGGACCTTTTTAAACCTCTTACCCTCAATCAGTTAGGGTTTTTTTACAGTGAATTTTAAATTATTGATTTTCTGAGCATAAAATCTTGGCAGATTTTTTTTTCTCCACGTGGCATGAGGGGCTGGGTTGAGGTTTGTGCACAGTGGGACAAGCACACTTATAAATAACCTCTCTGAAACAACATCTCCCAGCATAAGAAACCTACACATCAAAACAAGCCTCCAAGCATTTATGTCCACTTTCACAGCATGTGAAAAATCACAATTAATTCCTGAGGATTTGCTGACTGGGGTTTAAAATTAAGCATCTGTGCAAATCTACACTGGATCGATGCCCAAACAAGGAAAAAAATCCCCAACACAAACCTTTGCTCACCAGCCAAATCTCACACCTTGTCCTCCCAAAACAAACAGGAAGGGATGGTGGCACAACATGACAATGATATGGGGACAAACAAAAGAAATCCAAACAGAGGTGATGGGGAAAGCCCTGGGGAGAGGCAGGGAGGGGAAGGACTGGCATTTGTCCCCTCCTGATATGCTGGGAGATGGGAAGGTTTCCTCATGCAAGAGTTCTGTTGTTGTTGAGCTCTGTGGATGGGTGGGTTTGCAGAGACACATCAACCATGGGGACACCTGAAAGACAGGCTGAGAGAGCTGGGGTTGTTCAACCTGCAGAAGAGAAGGTTGCAGGGACACCTGGAGCCCCTTCCAGTGCCTAAAAGGGCTTCAAGAGAGCTGGAGAAGGACTTGGGACAAGGGCCTGGAGTGATAGGACAAGGAAGGATGGCTTTAAACTGAAGGAGGGCAGAGCTAGATTAGATATTGGGAAGAAAGTCTTCCCTCTGAGGATCATGAGGCTCTGCCACAGCTTGCCCAGAGAAGCTGTGGCTGCCCCATCCCTGGAAGTGTTCAAGGCCAGGTTGGATGGGGCTTGGAGCAACCTGGTCCAGTGGAAAGTGTCCCTGCCCATGGTAAGGGGTGGAAAGAGATGATTTTGAGAGTCCCTTCCAACCCAAACCATCCTGGGATTCTGTGACACAGCTCCACACACAGCACATAGAGGCACACACCTCGACATTCCAACACAACCCCGTGGCACAGGCCCATCTCCAGCTGGCACAGCCACACCCCGTGACACACACACACACCACAGGTACCCACGGCACACCTGCGGATGCACAGGCACTCACGGGCACTCACCTGTGGTGGGAATGTACCTGGGAGACAGGGGCACACCTATAGCACAGGCACACCGGGGCCACGGGCACACAGGGGACACACACACCTTGTGCAGGGGCACACCTATGCCACGGGCACACCCCGGGCACGGGCACACCGGGGACAGGGGCACACCGGGGACATCCCCACCCAGCGCAGGGGCACACCAATGGCACGGGCACATGGTAGGGACACGCACAGACCCGGGGGGACAGGGGCACATGGGCACAGCCGGTGCACAGGCACACCCAGGACACAGGCACATAGGGACACACGGACACACGGACACACGGGGACAGGCGCACACCCAGGACACGGGCATCCCACGCCGGCCGGGAGCAGCCGGCGGGCAGCAGCGCCCGCTCCCATCCCGCTCCCATCCCTTTCCCATCCCGCCCCGCTCCCGGTGCCGGTGCCAGCCCTACCTCCGCCTGCCGCCGCTGCCCCGGGGCCGGTGCGGGCTGTGCCGCCGCCAGCAGCCCCAGCGCCAGCGCGGCCCGCAGCGGTCCGGCCATCCCGGCTCCGCTCCCGCCGCTCCGCTCGGCGCCGGGAGCCGCCGCCTCTCCCCGCCCCGGCCCCGGGGGCGGCCCCAGCCCCGGCCGAGGGCAGGGCTCCGCCGGCGGCACCGGGCGGAGGGGGCTGTCCCTGCCCGGGGGCCCCCGCCCCCCCCCTCCGCGTCACCCAGCCCCGGTTCCGCTCCGGGGGGATGACCCCCCGTGCGTGCCCCGTGCCCCGTCCCCGGGGAGCATCCCGCTGCGGGTGTGTCTCTCCGGGCTGCTCAGGGTGCCGGGGCAGTGGCTCTGCCCAGTTTGAAGCTGAGGGAAAGACAAGGAGAAGGCAATTCCGGCTTTTCTTAAACCGGAGTTCATCCGCGGTCCACCCCACGCGGATGCAGAGCGCACGAGGGCTTGGGGGGCCGGGGGTCCCTCTCGGCCAGCACTTGCCATGAGCGCAGAAGCACAGGAGGCTGGATGGGCAACGCTGCCCCTTTTCAGGGGTCTGGCAAAACCCTCGGTGCTCTCTCAAGCTTTAGATAATAACCACGCACTCAGGTTTGTGGTTTACACTTAAATTTCCCTCCCAGGTGTGGAACGTGGAAAAGGAACCCCTGGACAAGGATGGGCTGTTTGCCACCCAAGGCAACACGCTGTGCCTGTGTCACAGCTCTCCTGCAGCTCGGACACAGCTGATGATCTTGTGCCTTCCACTGACAGGTCAACAGCTCTGTTTACTCACAGTAGTATTTTGTTTAACTGTTTTGTTTTAATTTGACTAAAGCAAAAGGATGTTTTGATTCTGCTTTGGTTCAGGGGAAAAAAAAATAGGATGTGACTTATATCTGCTTTTGTTTTCATGCCAGCTTCAACCCCACACCTATTTTAAAGCTCCCAGGCCTCTTCCTCCTCTTTTTAAACATGCCAAAACCTGAAGTTACAGGAGCATCTGTTGAGTGCAGCCTGAAGAGATCGGCAGGGATCCTGTGACACGTTGTTTTTTAGTTGGACAGAGTTGAGCATGTAGGGGAGGGAGGCAGGATTTGAAGGAGAGAGAAAGGGACCTGCATAACACGATAAAATAGGGAAGACACTGAGCTATGAGGAAAAAAATAAGGGAGAAATTAAGAAGGTGACATCTGGGCCAGTAAGCGCTGACCGAGGGGCTGTCAGAGAGCAGCTGGCACAGCCTGTGCAATGGTGTGAGGGGAATACTCAGCCCTGGGAGGAGGGAGAGTCAAGGGACGGCCGCTCCTTACACAGGTCAGCCTCACACTTCCTTTCAAAACAAGAGCGGCTCAGTCTGCAAATGCATCCGTGTTTGCGTGGTATCTAGGAAGCATCTGATCCATCTGCTCTTCCACTTAAGAATATGGATGATGAGAAAGTGACTGGCTCGGCTCCAGCAGGAGCAGGAAACTCCCTCCTCTGCTCATTGTAATGTGGGGAAGCGTCTGGGAGGGCACCTGCAGCCCCTGGAGCAGCCAGCTTTCCGACAGGGCACTTCCCGGGGCTGCTGCCTTAGTCCTCAGGGGTTTTGGCATTCAGATGGAGAAGAGATCAGCCCAGCCTTGGAGATGCCAAATCATATTTCTCTGCAGATTTTTGGCTGGGAGTACAAAGATGTTTTTCCAGCTGCTGTAATCGGAGCGGTATCAGGAACAGAAAAACTATCTCGTGGAAAGGTGAACAGATTTCCAGCTCTCACAGTGTTAGGTAAGAGCTCAGAAATGAGGCCAAGAAAAAAGAGTTTGAATCCTTGTAACTTCTACCCCAAAACTGAAACCTGACATGGCAAAGAGCTGACATAGTTCTACTAAAAAACATTCTCAAAAGAGCATGATAAATAGATCTATACAAGCTCTGTCTGCCTAAACATCCCCAGTTTCTTGGATTTCTAGACAAAATGCCATCTCCCTTGAATTTAACTCAGAAGGTCTCAATGCAGTTATTGAGCTTGATTTCCAAACCCTTTCCTAAGACACCTACACAACTTGAACTTGGAGATCCAGAGGGTTCCTAATTTAACACTATTGTATTCACCTGAAATCATCACGAAGCACTAAGTGCCATTACCACGGGCACGGAGTCTGGGGTGGGGGAGGCTGCTTTGTCGATATGGGCACAGCAAGAGCAGCTGAGCACTGCAAAGAGCTGAAGCCCCAGTGAGTCACCCTCAGAGGTGAGATCCAAGAGTTTATAAACCGACATAATGAAACAGCACTTAAGTGACGTGAGCTTTCTCTGAGCAGCTTTGAATGTTTACCACAACTGATAAGCAAATAGCAACACCATTACTCCTCTGTGGCAGCTCCTACCCAAGATGGATGTGATGCACAAGAACCGACAGTTAAAAACCTTTAATGCTTTGCACTAAGACCTGGGTTGATTTGTTCTGTTTCACCCACTCGAGAACAGCCATTCTTCAGGCATTTGCTGCTCCAGGATGGCTCACTGGGTGCTATGTCAGGCAATGTCCAGAATACTCATCCAGCTGCTGGAAGGTGGCCAGATCCAGGACCGCTTTGGATCAGATCAGAGGGGCACACTCACAGCTTTCCCTCCCGACCCCAGCCTGCAAGAGGCAAATTCTTTACCAAGGCACAAGCAGCTTACGTTCCCCATGCTTTGGCTGTCACAAGGGTGAAGCTTTTCTGCTCAGACACTGTTTTCTCAGGTACTTAATTCGTGCACAGTAAGTTCTCACAGGTCAAAGGACTTTCCCGTGTCCTCAGTGTGTTAGAAAGTCTGTCTCGCCCAGTATCCTGTCCCCAGCAGAGCCAGGAACAGACACCAGAAGGGTGTTACAGAGAAAATGCAAAGTCTGTGCAGACTTCCCTTGGCTTTACCTTTTGTGTGCAGAGTTCCTGGAAGTCAGTGAGGTCAAGAGGCTGCATCCAGCTGACGAGCCTTCCTACAAACACATTAATTTGCTGGATTTGTTTGAATCTCACCAGTTTATCTGCTCAGAGGACAGCCAAAACCATGGACCCCTTTTGAGGATCAGGGTGGCACCCGAGTTCCAGCAAACCTTGGTATGAGAAGTGGACTTCCGAGCAGCTTGGGGTGCGTTCTGACAGCTGTGTTTTATTACAACAGCTTTACAAGCAATTGCTACAGCAGCATTAGCAGCATCATCTACTGGGACAGCACCACACGAGCTCTTCGTTACCCTGGAAATGGGAATTATCAGTTCTAGATTAGGCAAAGCAGCACAGATGGAATCCTGCCCTCAAACCCCCAAAGACTTGAGTTACTGGCTTCAGTCACTGCTCCCATATCTCTCTTTAGGACTGTGGTATTTGAGCAACTTAAAAGTCGCATTTCTTCTCAGGGTGAGGTGGGTTTGGCTGCAAAGAGCCAGCACGGAAACTATTTGGCTGCCTCTGAGATTGTTTAGCTATTATTGTGGCATTTCAGCTCTGTAACGATCACATGCCTCTTTTGCATTGGCATCCCTCTTTTCTCCATGAAGTCCTTGTTGAGCTTGGCAAGTGCTAGATGTGTTTTTATAAATAAACCACCAGCATTCCATACGGGACTGATTCCCAAAACGAAACCCTCACTGCTTAGAAAGTGTATTATTGGAGGATAGATCATAAATAGAGATGAAGGCAGCAGAGCAGAGCTGTTCTTAGCTATGCTGAGAACAAACCAAACTCCTTCTTTCTGCTAGGATAGCCTCTCCTGGTTTTCCACCTCCTGATTAATCCACTGTCCTGTCCCTCCTTAGTTTGGAATTTTATTATATGAAGTCCTGCCAAATTCTCACAGGGCACCGTGAAGAGCTAAAATGAATTCAGTCCTTAATATACTAATTTTTATACGCTTTTTACTTTCCTTTTAACCTCAATTAAAGCTTATCCTGGTGAACTTTAGGCAGTTGTGGAGAAAAAACGCAGCGCTAAAGGATTTGGTGGAAGCAGTTGGAGGGCAATGACATAGTTAAACCATCATCTGGGTTTATCTCTTTTACAGAACATCACTTCCCGGGCCTCCCTGAACTAGTTTAACTCTCTCTACACCAAAAGCAACTAAAACAACCCACACTGGCCCCAGCACTGCCGGGTTTTGCTCAGCTCAGCCATTCCCAACCCTCTGCTCAGCTCTGAGGGCTCCGGGTGCAGCCCCAGCAGGGACACTGCTGTTCCCTGCTGCTGATCCCTGCTTTCCTTCCACTCCATCCAGCTCCCTCCACTCCTGGATGTGCCAGTGCAGCTGTGGGCAAGAGCACCCTCTAGCCTCTTCATTCCAAATAATAACTCCAGCTTAAAAACCATCAACCTCCAACTTTTCTAGCCCAGCAAAACAACAGACACTGAATTTGTCAACAGTTTGCCTTTCTGAAGCCTCACATGCCATACATTAAATTTTATACTGCCACTAATACACATATACCTCAAATTCCACTGTTTTAAAAGGAACAAGCTGCCCACAATCCTTGACAGAGGCATTTCCTGACAGAGCAGATGCTTCCCAGGAGAAACCTGAAAAAGGCCCAGCACAGTCACTACATTTACAGCCACGGGTAATGCTGATTTGAACTTGGTTACCATGACCATGAATGCACACCAAGCTGGGGAGCTGCCTTACAAACCTTAACAAAAGCCAGTTTTGTTCATTTCTCTGTGAGATATTGTGCAGCTCTGTGAGCCCAGTTGTAACTACAGACCCCAAGAACTTGTATTTATAGTGTTGCCCCTGGAATATTGGACAGCCAGACGTTCTTTCTCAAAGGCCTGTGATGCAAAGGCAGCACTGGGCATGAGCTGACTGGGGCAGTGCCAGCTTCCCAGCTTCCCAGCACCTCACCTGTGCAGAGGAGGGATAATGAACTTCCATTGTTTCTTCATCCTTTGGCTTCGCAGCTGAATCCCAAATTCTCACAGTTCATCTACTGAACCTCACCTGTACCTGATCTCAAATAAATCAGCTGCACACAGCACTTGTTTGCATCACCCACATTTCAAAAGCAGCAACTAGAGGTCCAGCAAGGTATAGCAAACCACCTTTTTCTTTCTTTTTTTAAGCAATCCCACCTTGTTTTTTGAGCTGTTCTGGCCCTTGGCAGCAGGAGAACACACTCACACTGAGCTCTGCCTTGCACCCAAGCAGGTGTGGGGTAGGACTGCAGGCAGCACAGAGTTCTGTCTTAGGGGGAATAGGAGAGGAAAGGACAAGTCTGCAAGTCTGGGATAGAGGGCATGGATAGCAAGGAGGCTCAGCACCAACTTAATTGCAGATTTTGTGAATGCAGAAAGCTCAGGTCAAAGCTGCAGTGCCATTTCAAACAATAAGGGCTTATTTACTGCTTAGGCCACATCCCAGGAATGCTGGGAATACGTAAGGAAACACAAGCAACTGAAGTAATTGTGAAACAGTAGGATTTCACAAATAAAACAATCAGCATTTATTGTTGTATTACAAAACACTTCATAGTTTGGCAATATTTTACAGTTTATCCTTTTCCTTCTTAGGGCCTGTTGAAAAGGTATGGGGGGGAAAAAAAGAGGAGAATGTTGAAATTAAGATTAAATTTCAATGTCTTGCTTAAAAAAAAAATCCTCCCAAACCACCCCAGTCCCTCCCACCAAAATAAAAATCTAGTTTCACTCAATTCCACTATCCAAAGAGGCCATGGGTGAAGCTGCAGGCAATTTCACTATCAAACGCATCAAGAAGACAAACAAAACATTCACAGTGGTCTTCAGTATGGTCTGTTGCGTTGATCATTTCTGAAGTCATTTCTGGAAGGGAAAGAGAAAGTTATAAGCAAACGACAAGTTAAGCAAGTAACAAACAGTCCCTTCAGTCAAACATCTCTACGCTGACGTCTGTGCGCTGCTCTGTGTTTAGAGAGCCTCGTCCAAACACGCTCACAAAACACACTCAACTGACAAACTGGGTTATTTTCTCCGGAAGCTCCTCTCTGTAGTTAATATTTTCATAGCAGAGTTGTGCCTGCACACATAAACAACCCTTTTCCCACAGTCCCTCTCTCAGTTCCACAGTCTGTTTGCTCCACAGCCAAGCACCTCTTACCTTCCTCCCATTTTGCCCCCATAGCCACCTCCCCGATCGCCGCCTCGGCCCCCGCGCCCTCGGTAGCCTCTTTCTCCTCCATAGCCACCTCTGCCACGGAAATCTGGGGCAAAAGGCAAACAGGCACATCAGTCAGGCTTTGCAGAAAGATGCAGGTGACACGAATGCTTTGAACACTTAAGAGATGTGGCTGTTTTTACACACCTCCTGGAGGACGTGAATCTTCTGGTCTGGGCTCACCACACTGGTTGCAGGAGTTCCTGCGAGCGAAGTTCATGTTGCCACAGGACCTGGAACAGACAAGGATTCCCCAGATTGAGCTGTGAAGAAACTCCAAGAGCACACATGAAGCACCCCTGCCCGATTAAAATGACACTTACGGGTTAGGACAAACCCAATCACCATTTTTGGGTTCCCCACTTCTACCCTGGAAGCCCCCACCTCTTCCATATCCACCTCGTGAACCTGCAGACAAAATTATAATCAGAATAAAGGAGGGGAAGTGTCTATGACCTGCACATGAGAAACATTTATTAAGGACTGTCACTGGCTTCAGAACCCAAGTGACAGACTTTTCAGGTGGAAGGAGTATTTAATTGTAAATATATCCCCACTGTTTATCATAAATTCTTTTTCAGCAGTAAAGGGAAACTTGATCTGCTTGAATTGCCAATGGGTAAATATAAACCCACTATGTGCATTAATAAAGTTTCAGAAAGATTTAACAACGTATAATGTTAATCACATATGGCCAGACTTAGTCACAGAACAAAAATTTAACAGAAAGCTGTCTGGATTAATGCCAGGATGCCTCTGACATGAGCACTGGGACAACAGTCTTGTTTTCTGCACTACAAAGATGAAGAACTTTTATACAAATTAAAGTTCTTGAAGAATCATTTTCAATCAGGCCTATCTGCCTGATTTAAAAACTAAAATTTGTTGACAGCCATTACCCAAAGCATGATTCCTGGAAAATGGGAATGAATATCCAGTGGACTATTGACAAAACTGTACATGCAGAGAATCAAGGACACTCTTTAATTAAAGGAGTCAGACATTCAACAGCTGCTCTGAGTCAGTAGCAGTTGAATAATGTACCCTGCTTAATACCAGCTGGAAACATCAGAGTATCTCAAGGCTTTGCTGTAACAAGCAAATGCTCACTGGGAATTCACACCTATGTACGTGGCACTGGTACAGCCTCAGCATCACTGTTACACTCTCTCTTTAAAAGCAACACCGAGACAAGATCTGGAGACTTTCCAGTTCTAAAGGAAAGCATAAATTCTGTGCTGTGCAAAAGAGATTACTGATTTCAGTTTACTCAACTTGGTTCAGTCCTTATTACTCCCTTTCCTGGCAGAATCCCAAAGGCTCATATATTTGATGAATCACTGCTTCAAAGTCAACTTCTCTTTCATAAGTCAATCACAGTTAAAAAGCATTTAACAATGCAAAAACAAGGATTCTACAGATTTTAGTCCCACCTCGGCGTCCTCCACCTCCACCTCCTCTCATGAATTCAGGCCTTCTAGTTGCAAAAGAAACTTTGATAACATTGCCATTGAATTCTTTTCCTGTGGAAGGAGAGAAAGGATCAGTACAGCTCCCAACAACACAGCAGCAAGCCCAGGAGAGCAGAAGTGATTTGCACACAGAGACTGAATACAAAGCTCTTGAGACAGAGGGAGGCTGCAGTAAATCTCTTGGTTTTGAAAGCACTGGTCCAAAGGTGAGATGGTAAACATGAGGTACTTGTTAGGCTCTCCATAAACCCACAGATATTTTAGTTTAAATGAGATCTGAAGGTTGCAATTTAAACAGACATAAGGATGTTTAAAAGATTTCTGGCCATGTTCAAGAATAACTAGTTTGGATATTCAAACTCTGTTTGTAATTCCAAGGCAGGCAACAAGGCTTTTGTATCATTCAACAACCAGCACAAAACTTAACTCCCAAGTGAGTGTATTTTAAAAGTTCATGTTTTTCAGTCTCAATTCTTCATAGACACAACATTTATCACAGAGCAAACACGACTGTGCCTTACAGAGTCATATTTGCTTTACCCTCCTAAACAAAAGTCAATTTGCATTTTATATAGCAAAATATAACCATCAAACAGCGTGCCATGCCAGCTTTTTTATGCAGTATAATTTCATACCAGATGTAGAGTATGTCCTTTTGTTTCTACCCAGTATCACTAAAATTCTGTGCACACACAAGGTGACAGGAGCAGGCACTTTTCCCTCACCCCCTCAAGTTAACTACTACCAGAGTATCACTGTTATTTCCTGCATCAAGTCTGAAGTGTTTCACATCAATGTATTTCTGGGATAAGCCCGTAATTTTAAAAACCCTTGCTCTTCACTGAGTATATACAAAGCACTCAGCACAAACTGCCATAAACATTCCCAAACTCTAAAAATATCAATACTAACATCACAGGGAATCCCTCCAGCTGCTAACACAGATTACAGCTCTGTTGGTCCGTACAAGAAGTGACATGAACACCATCTCTCACACTTTCTGCAGGGAATGACTGAGGTACAGCAGCAAACCTCCCCAGTTTCATTACACATTTTTGGTCTAAACCACCAGCTGCTGTTTCACCAAATGAGAGGGAAATTCAGCACACAAAAGATCCCATGAAACACAGGTATTTGTTTAAGAAAAAACACAAAAAAAACACCTAAAAAACCTAAAAAATCAAAAGCCACATAAGTAGCAGCACGGGGTCCCCAATGAGGTTATTGATTTGCTTCTTCCACTGCCTGTTAGATTCATAAATAGCAAAAAGAACAGGTACTCTCACCCACCATCAAACCAGTCAATGGCTGCTTTAGCAGAAGGAGGGTCATCAAAAGATACTGTTGCTTCTCCCTTTGGTTTGCCAGTATCCTTGTCTGTGTAAAGATTTATCATAGGCTTGCCAGTCTTTTTGTTGGTCTGAAAAGAAAAGTTGTACACTTGGCATAGGAGAAACACTGCTAAAGTCAGTTCAGAGCTAACACTAAGTATCTTTAGAAAGAAGATTCTCTTGGAGCTGGCCTGCAGAAACAGAGGGATACAACTGAGTGTTCTCCATGAAGTAATGATGGATGGGCTCAGTGTTAAAAAAAATGAGGTCAAGTGCCCGAAATCCCAATTTAGAACTGCAGAAACAGAAGCAGCAGCCTCAGAACAGAGGCACACATGTGAGGGTGTATGAGGATGCTACAATGGATAGAGTGTCAGGGTTATAAAGACTAAAGAAGAGACACAAAGCAATCTAAATGTCACTAGGAAAAAGGTGCTAGTGCTGCCAGCTTACAAATGAGCTGTCAACTGGGAACTCAGATAAAATATTATCTACAACTGCTGGGGAGTCAGAGCGAACTCTGCCTTGAATGATACCAGTACATTTCCAACACACCAGCTCCACAAGTTCTCTTCCTTCTGACCAATGACTTCTCATTTCACATACCTTTATAATACCAATCTGTTTGAAATAGTCTGCCACTTGATCTGTTGAAACATCCTCCCCGAGTCCTTGCACGAAGATGGTGTTGTTATCAGAGTTGTCAGACTCTGAATCTACGGAAAAATAAGCTACATTTACCATGTGTTCCTGTGGTAGCAACAGCAGCAACATTTAAAGCTCAGCTCTGTGTTGCCCAGTAGCAGACCCTTAAATCCCAAAGACATCTTGTGTGAAATAAAGGATGAGCAGGGAGCATAATTTTGAAGTTAGCACCACCAACTTCAAAAAGGCCCACGCAGCACCTTCAGATGCTGCAGAACATCAGAGAATACATTCGGGAGCTGACCAGCTGCCTGCCACGCACTCAACTTCTCCACGCAGCTGGACATCCCAACCCATCAGAGCAGTGTGTGTTTTAAATAACACAAGCTTAGCAGAAGTGTGATGGCAGTGAAAGTAGCTGCTTGGCTCAGGCAGATCCAAAGTTCATCAGCAAATTCTTACTTGCTGCATGAACATCCAAAAATTCCCATGCGCTTTAATAAAATACATTTCTTTCAAGGAAGACATGCTTTAGCTACATTTCTTTTGAGCCACGAGAATTGCAGCCACATCCATCTTTCTAGACACACATTTTATAAGCAGTGACCTAAGAGCTACAATCCACTCCCACTCACTGCTTGTTTTCTTACCAGCATCTGATCTCGGTCCATAATCCCTTTGACCTATGAAATGGATTTGAAAAAAAAAAAAAAAAAAGGAAAGAAAAAAGACTATTTTTAGCAAAGGACTTTCAAGTGACTTTTTTAGCAACAAGAAAATATATAAAGAATGTATGCAATGCATCTAAGATCTAAGACATTAACCAGAGACTTAAGAGAATATTTAGATTTAAACGTTCAACAGAAGGTGTCTGTAGGACGTTAACGTGTTCTTTAACTTGCAGCATGTGGCAGTTGCCACACTGATGCTGTGCTGGTGTTTGCTTGCAAATGCTGGTTGTCAGATCACCAAGCAGTTTCCCACTTTTTTTTTTCTACCTCTAGTACCATTCTAAGAAGCATTTGTAACAAAAATTAAAAAAAAGAAAAGAAAAAAAAAATCCGGTGAACGTCACTGTCTCCACAAATTCTTTCATGCAATTTGACAAAAGTAGAAATCCAGTTTATTGCTACAAGTTTGGCTATTAAAACTCGTGAACACACCAGCCTCACCAAAACTCTATAATGCTTCTACTAGATAGTAACAAGATATTGGTGGCTTTTAGATTTATAAAGAATTTCCACTGAAACATTTTTGGATACTCGGCACTTACCACCGTAATTTTTGAAGCCACCACGGTCACCACCACTGCAGAGGAAAAATTGAAGAAATGATTTCTTCCTTAAGTCTCTACATGCTGAGCCCAAGGCTCAATCTACAGTTAACTGATGACAAGTTGAGAGTTACTGTCTGGCAGCTAAAGCACCATCTCTATGTTCTCCTCACTACCCGCTCACGTTCAAAGATTAAATTACATGAAAGTGAATAATCTCTCAGGGTGCTGCACTGGAGAAGAGAAGCCCTAAGGAGTATTTTAAACCAACCCATCCACATGTTGTTGGTTCAATACTTTCTCCCATCCCACAAGCCAAAATAACTGCTATTAAAATTGGGGTTCAAACAAAAACGTTCTTTTCGTGAAGGTTAATGGGCTTTAATTGTAGATGTAATTGCTACTTTGGGATAATTAGTACTTTAGTACTTTTCTAGAAGTAAAAAAGAGCTAAAATTAATTAACCTCCATTTTTATGCATTTATATACAGGGGATAAATTAGCAGAATCAGCCATTCTCTGAGCAAGGGGCTGTGGGGACCTACTGTACTACAGCACTTGACATTACAGAGAAGGTGTGTGTATGTGAGCTTCAAAAGCAGAGGCCGTGAAGTTTTATTTCATTCATTCTGAAACCTGTGGCACAAAATGTAGACCAAGTTAAGAGATTACACACATCAATTTTCAAAGGTTAGAAGGGGATTTAAACAGGTTGTTATGCCTCCAATTATGTGCATGAAAACAAACCCTCACTCTTTTCAATGGAAAGGTTCGTACTTGCAGGATTTTTCACCACAGCATTTTTAATTGCATCCATGTTATGAACACAATATAATCAATACTCAAAGCCTTCAGGAAAAATACAACCACTGGATTTTTTTAGAAGGTCAATAACCAAATGTCAGAAAGACTATCTCATACTGTACAACTGCCTGCTTGTCCTCCCTCACGTGGGGGGGCAGAGCTGCCACCTCAAAATTAGGCAGGGTGACCTAATCCTGAGAGTTTTCACGCAAGATAAAGGCAGTGTGAGCTCAAACCCTGTTGCAGAGGGATATTCCAGCCTCTGGAGTTGTTGTGCCTCTTCACCAATGCACTTTATGACTAGAAGTCACTCCAGGTTTTAATTCCCTCTGCCCACACAGCACAGTCCAAACACACAAACATCCAGCAAAAGACAATGAAATAAAATTAGGGAGTAACTTCTTTGGTAAAGTCATGAATGGAAGGTGCTGATACTTAACATCTATGAGATAAAATCTGCCCAAAGTGAGGAACAAAGAAATAAGGTTCCAACAGGTTATTATCCAACCCGGATTAAGAGACATTCTTTGGAGGGTGACTGACATTCTGTGACAGTACCCAGGTGTTTGTCAAGACAGGTTACATTTTTACTGAGACTCTTCTTAAAATACGTTTTTGCTGCAGATTTTAATGCTGTTTTACAGAAAAAATCTGAATGCTAAATTGCAGTGTCATTTACTCATAAGTAATTCACTCTGCTCATTAAAGAGGCAACATGAATGAATTTTATATTCAACATCAATGCTGGTCTTTATTCAAGGCTGGCTGTTTTCAGTGATAAAAACACAATGGTGATCATAAAATTTACTGTAAATACCTTTCTGCCATCTCCAATTCACTTCAGCTAAAAAAAAGAACTTCATTATGACACAACAATTTTTAACAGGATGCCTGTTCTTCTGGGATTTTAACTCAGAAATAACAAGAGTGAATAATATCAACCATGGAAACATTATCAAAGTTTTCCAACCCCAGAGTATAGTCCCAATTCATCAGGACAGCAATATCCAGAACATGTTTTCTGATATGAAATTATACAGCAGCAGAGACATAAATTTGAAAAACATAAATCTAAAAACGTACAGAAAATAATTTTCTGTCAACAAATGCAGGACCTTACAGGAAGTGAATATTTTGTAAGATGCTGGGGTAAAAATGTGCACCATGATTCTGTGAAGTGAGAGCTGGATATATAAAATGTAAAGGAAGTCTTAGTCCAATGCCCAATTCCTACCCCTGTGCTACAGTAATTCTGCACCCTGCACTAACAAGTGCAATCCATAATTTTTAATTAGTTTTAATTAATGTCTATAGAAATATGTTTTTGCCCAATTATGTTTCAGCTTAGTCCCACATGGCCAACCCCACAAAAATCTGCATCAGTTCACTGATGATGGATTAATGTTTTCCTATATTTTTAAGTCACATTTTATGTGTGATTTATAAAGCTGCACTGTGTTACCTTCCAGAGATTGCTGGGCAAAGCTACCCAAGATCCCCTGGAATCAGGCAGATCTCCTGCAGCAAGTGAATTCAAACACAGAAACTGGCTGCAAGCAGCTGATGCCACAGTCTCAGATCTACCCCTTCCTGAGACCCAAAATTCAATCTCAGCAGCTGAATTAGTTATTAGTTATTATTGTCCTAAAACATGTGAAAATATAACTGCAGTGTTTCACAGCCCATTGCTTCACCAGGCCTGCAGACAGACAAAGAGATGGGTGACCAGATGGACTTTGGAGTTTTAACATTCTGTATCAGAAACATGAACAGGCAGCTGAAACTCAGCAGTGCCACCAACTAAGATAATAAATAAGAGACTGAACTGCAGGCAGCCAGAATATGATGAGGCACCACTCACAGAGACAAAAACCTGCTGCTGTGAAAGAAATGTCCAATGTTCTTTTCTCCTATACTCAGATTCATCATCACCTACTTGACTGTAAATGGAGTTCATCTGGATATTGCTTACTCCAGCTGGGAACAGCTCTTTAAATTAAAGGCACAGGTACATGGGGAGCTCAGCACAACAGATACAAGAAATGCAGTTTTAAAAAGTCATCACATACTGGCAGAAGTAGCACTAAGAATTCAGGGACCAAATTTCAGCCTCCAACACGTGTCACCAAGTGTGTTGGAGTTACACATAACAGTGTATTTTTACAGGGCACCAGTAGTCACTGACAGATGGCTTTTTTTTTTCTGCCTATATTTGCCTCTGTTCATGTATTTCCAAAGTCTCTGTAAGCTCAAGCATACCTACTACAAGTCAAAATATGAATTGTGAACACAAATCACACAGTGAAAAACATTTGCACAGAGCTGCAGTTTCTTTATATCCCACTAGTTCCCATTCCTAATAGCTGAGACAACAATCAAGCTGCATAGGTAGCTTTTTTTTTTTATAGCACATCAACATAAATCAGTACAAGAGTTAAAAAATAATCTATGTTGAGCAAAGTTGGGATTTCTATGACAAATCCTAACACAGTGATAAATCCTTTCCAAACTGCAGCTGTGTAGTTCACCAACACAGTTTGCACGAGCAGAGAGTCAAAGGCAAAGCTTCTTTCACCTGCTTTGTCTTGCTCCAGTATTTCCCACTTACAGGCTTAACCAGAACAATTCAGTCCCACAACCACAATAAACAATTCATTCCTTATTTTTCAGATGAGGACTAACAAAAAGGTGATTAATCCTACAAGGAGGCTTGGGTGAATTTCATTCTCAAGACCTGCCTTCTAACCAGAAGATGACACTCTTCTGCTATGGGTTTGAAAAGGAGAAAATATTTTACTTTTAGCGACAACACAAATTAGTGAGATCATCAATTTTTCGAGCTTCGAAGCAAAAGGGGTGGGAAAATTCTACTAAAATCCCAAAAGATGCAACTTAAGACCATTAAAAAAATTATTCCATCCCTGGAAGTGTTCAAGGTCAGGTTGGACAGGGCTTGGAGTAACCTGGTCTAGTGGAAGGTTCCCTGCCCATGGCAGGGGAGTGGAAGGAGATGATTTTTAAAGTCCCTTCCAACCCAAACCGTCCTGGGATTCTGTGATTACAGCACTGAAAGTATCTGTGTAGACAAGATTTTTAGATTATTTCCTGATGGCTACGGAATTTTCACAATTTAATGTTAAGCATTAAAGTGTGATCAAAGTAAACAACTGAAAATGATGGTTACTGGAGACTGACTTGATATTCCTACACAGATTTTTTCCCAGGAAATAAAAAAAAAAAATATCTTAAGAGAAACACCCCTCTCAAAAAAAAACCCCACCTGAACCCCACAATTTCAGAGGACTAAACATCATTTCATACCTTATTACAAGTTATTTTCCCCTTGAGTATACAGCTTGTTATTTAATTTGACCCTTTTAGACTTTTCTAACAAGCATGTCTGGTAAAATATGTATGTCAGCAGCAGAATCCTCTGTCATAATTATGCAAAAAGACTGAATAAACACCTATGACACTGTACTTCCAGCAAATTTCCACTACAGATGCTATTAAAGACACCATCACTTAGCAGCAGACAGAATTCCTAATAAATGCCTTCCCATTTTGCTGTATTTTCCCCCACCTCTCCATTCACCTCCCCTCTTTTCCTTCTTTTGGCTTCCAAGTCCACTGAAGGACTATGATCTACATGGATGTGTGACCAAAAGTTTTCTTACATTTTGGAAAAACATGGGAAGAGGCTTTATTTTCACAGACATTAATTAGTTTTTCTTAATCTTGCAAAGGCCCAAGTGTGTTTCCAAGTGACAAAATCTACCAGTGTGTTTTTTGAAGCTCACATTCATTCCTCTTGTTGGAAGGGGCTCAGCTATAAATGGATTTTTTAAAAATCCAGGTTTTCCCACAGGAATATGGAAAACCCTCATCCACACAGAAAATATAATTTTAAAAAAGTAGTTCAGTTTTAACTGAAAATCAACTTAGAAATTATTTTGCTAGTTAAGTTTATATTATACAAGGTACTACATATTACAGAATTTAGTATTATATACATTTATGTTTATTTATATTTATCATATATGGTTTTTATTATATAAATTATGATAGAAAAATTATGCATTAAGTTTATATTATATAAAACCCCAGCAAACATAAAATAACTATTGATATGCTCCTGTCATTGTGCTATCACACCTATTTAGGAGATGCAGGGCCCACCTACATCACTAAAATCAAACCATGAAGTACAATTGGGGAGCAGCAGGCAAATTTCAAATATGGTTTAAAAATATATTGTTTTCAAAAGTACCCAAGTATTGGATTATTTTATTTAAATTAGATCAGTTCCAATATACAGCACTGTATAATTATAGTAGATTTTATCTGGAGTTTAGCAATAACCCAGAGCTGTGCAGCCCTTTGAAGGGCTGACAAGCAACACCTCAAAGCTCACCTGAAGCTTCAACATCCCTGCCCTGCACCAGTGAACACTCTGCACCCTCAACCATTTCAGAGGCACAATAAGGGGAGCCAGCTGGGAGAGTTTATTAATAAATTATATGTCCTATGGCCTAATTCAATAGGCTTTAAAGCAAAGGTCCCAGTCTCAGACCTTTCCATGAAATCATCTGCAAGCACAAAATTAAGTATGTGCATAAATTTTCTTGACAGGGCCCAAGGCAATTGATAAAGGGATGACAGCATTGTTAGTATTTCAAATTTACCCAAAATAAACGTGTTTAGACTGACAGATAAATCAATAATAAAAAATGAGTTCTAATAATCCACAGAAGTATAAAATAGAAGTTCAGAACTGCAAAAACAGCAAAGAACAAGTAATGTTACTACTAAATTATTCCTATTACTGCAAAGTCAAAATACTTCCCTGCTAAAATGTGAGCTACCTTAGCAATGAATTTATTAAACTTTCTCAATCCCTGGCTGTTGGTTTTCTTGCCATTGAAAACAAGGGATGGGCTGGGGTAGTTTTTGTGTTGCAACTCATGCAAACAAAATGTGCCAGAACAATCAAATGCTTGGTCTCAATCTGTCTGAACCTAAGAGCTCTTCCTATGCACAATGCATTTCTGTGCAGTGCAGAAAGGCTTTAATTTTAGAAACCTTCCACTTTTGGAAATAAAAACCCGAATCACTTTAGGAACAGACATATAGTAAACAGAAATTAAGAGCAGCTAAAATCGTTAAGAAACAAGGGTAAGGAAAGTGCAGGCACTGGAAGGAGATCACTTACCTATATCCAGACATATGACCTCTTCCATCCATGTCATATCCCCCTCTACCTCCTCCCTGTGACCCGCCATATCCTCTATTATCTTCTCCATACCTACTCTTTTCACGTCGATCATCTGGAACGATGAGTAAAACAAAGCACAGGTAAACTGAGTGCAAACTGCAGTGCATGAAAACTCACACCCTCCAGTTCCCACCCCTCTCCATTAAGTCTGCCATTTAAATCTGAAAAAAGTATCAACTCCTAAATCTCTCTTTACATCAGCTGTGCCACAAAGCAACCGGGAAAAAAACAAACCAAAGGAACTTTGCTCCCTTATCTCCCTTGGCTTCCAGGGTCACAAGGTATATTAGAATGTAAGCACTCTGTAATTACAGTCCATTTTCCAAACATTAAACACATACTGTCTAAAATGTACTTTTCATCTGGCTTCCATACAGCCTTCCCAGTTTGCAAAAGACATCAGTGAAGACAGAACAGGGATAAATAGAGTGGGTTGTGCTGCTGGTGTGAAGTTACTGCAAAAAAAAAGGCCTCATCTTAAAACTTCTTCTATCTCAGAATTCACCTACACAGCATAAAGCTGGAATGTGAAGTGCAAAAGCTCTTCATGACTGATCAAGACATGTCACCCTCATGCAGGAAGAAGGTTCAAAATAGCTTGGGAAGAAAATTCCATCCAGAATTTGCAGAACACAGGGATTCTGCAAGGCTGCCTCTAACATAAGCAAATGCAATCATTTGGGGGCCCCAAAAGTGTTTCACCCCTGCATAATGCTTCAAAAGTCTTAACAAATAAAACATCCCCCAAGAGTATCAATAGAAGAGCTTTAACTATTCATCAAACAACTGCCTGTGGAAGGAAACCCAACTATTTCCCAGTGTCTCTGCTCAGTTTTATTAGCCAATACTGAATTCAACACGTGAATTTTACCTTGGTTGTTGTGGCTATAGCTTCCCTTCTGAGACTGGTAGGATTGCTGAGAGTGGCCATATGAGCTTTGGTGCTGGTTATAGCCTGACTTTTGGTCGTATGAGCCCTGGTGGCCATAGCCCGACTGCTGGTCATATGAGCCCTGGTGGCCGTAGCCCGACTGCTGGTCATATGAGCTTGACTGCTGGTCGTAAGAGTCTTGGTTCTGTCCATAGCTTGACTGCTGGTCATAAGAGCTTTGGTGCTGACCATAGTTTGACTTTTGTTCATAAGAGCCTCTTCCACTTAAAACAAACAGAATTTGAATTAATAGCTAAATGTTCACAGAACAGAGAGCGACGTAAGGGTTGAAAATTCATGACATTGCTACAATTTCCTGGTCACAGTTACCTCACTACTGGTCTATAGATGTGAAAATACTCTGTTTCATCTCTGTTGGGATATATCTGGCTTCCTCAGTTTCCCCTGTAAAGGTAACTTAAGAGCATCCCTCCTTTCACATATCCCAGTACAACCCTTGCTTTCTCCCCTCTCCCCAGTACCATAAATGGCTGATGGAGAGCCCGTGACCTGCTGAACACCAAATCCTTCTCTGTGGAACTGCAGGGCAGAGCCTCAGAGCTCAGCTCATGCTGTACTGTACAGCTGAGAACTGCTGCCTTAAAAACCCCCAAATCCCCAATTTTGCTTTCACTGAATTGCCACCTCTCTTCTTCTGGGCATTCTACCATTTGTCAAGAGCTTTTCTAACTCCTGTGATGGTCCCTAACACACTTGCAAGTTCTTCTCACTTTAGTGCCATCTACACCAATCTTCATCAGGAACATGGACTAGAAGCACATCCAGGATATTTCCAACACAGTGCAGCTCTACATTCCACGAGGGAGTCGTAAATCTTCTCTGACTAATAACTTCAGAGCAACCACAAGGGAATCTCACCTACACCACACTTCCCTAGGCTACTTCAGCTTCCAAAGCAGAAACAGAAATATTCTGAAAATCCAGATTTATGGGAGAACTGTTCCATCTAGGTTACCCTTTCACAGGAAGACATAATATGGATTTATGAGAAATAAATTGCATCCAGGGAACACTGGCTGTTACTCATTCCTTTGTTTTCCCTCAGGTACTTAGTTGTGCCTTAACTGTCTTATTTTTTCAGCAGTTGAAATCTCTGAGCTCTGCCATCCTTTCTTCTCTTCCTCCTCCCTGCTTCCATCCTTTTTCAAAAGATGAGGCACTAGATATGTCCCGCTCCAGTCTTTGGGTAATATTACTTGCTAGTCAAAAATATCTCAGAAAAAAGAAAAAAAAATTCCAGAGCCTATAGAAAGTTTCCACCAGCTTTTCAAAGCATTTTAAGATCCAGTCCACTGGGTCCAACCAATCTCAAAATATCCCACCTGTGTAAATACCATCTAATCTGCTCTCTCCCAGTCCTAACCTAGATCTCAGCTTTAACCTTGCTAATCCCAGTGGTAAACAGCTTGTGAAGATTTTTATTAATATCTTCACTTCAAAAAGGTCAGCTCTGCTTCAGCCTTTGCACCATCCCCAATGAAGGAAGGATCACTGACAGCATCCACCACTTGCTGCTTTCCCCCTTCACATGTGACAGCTACAATTTTGTGTCCACCCTCCTGTAAGCTGCTACCATTTAATTTCTCAGTTTGTCCTTATTTGTTACAACCACACATCAAAAAGTTTCCCTCCATTGTCTTTTCTTCATTTTCTCGATCGTGAACAGCTTGTTGGAGAATCTACATGCTGCATTTTTTTTCCCAGTGCACATCTACAGAGTTAAAACCCACATTATTACCTCTGCAGAGCTCTAATAAATGCTCAGAAAATAAAGCAAAGCAAAACTTAACCATATTCCTGCCTTTGCTAGGGAAAAAAGACATCCTGAGTGACAGCACCTACTGCTGGCAGATTAAGACTTTGCTTTTTTTATATTAAGATGTTTTGTAATAATAACTACAAAACCAGAAACCAAGTACAGGTTTGCTGAAGTCCAGATTGTTTTATCACCTTGTAAAAAAACCACAAAAATACTTGAACCTTGGACACAAGAATGAGGTTGAGAACATGACAGTGTATTTTAATGAGGTCACATGATCCTCATAAAGCTCCAAGACGAGCAGTAACCTCAGGGTGTACACACAAAGCTTGTAAATTAGACAGTGAAGGTATTCGAGCACTAAGTGGCCTTTCCAGCCGTTATGGGAAGTCAGGTCGTGTTTTCCAACATACTCTCAAAGTTGTATCCTTAATCCTCCTGAAACTGAATCAAATCAAACCAGCACTTAACAAGTCAAACACATCTGCAACAGCACAGCTCTGGATCAGAGTGCAGCGTTTCCATGAGCACACTGAAGTTATTGATGAGGATGTAAAACCACAATGTTTTCAGAATTCTACTCAGCTGGCAAAACGAAAGTGAATTCTTACATGACATTTTTGAACCCTTTATTCTTCCTCCATCAAGAAAAGGCATTCTGAGCCAGATAAGTAGCCTGTAATCTGAGAACAGCTATGAGTTTCCTTGCTAACAGCCTATTTGAAGTTAATAAAAGTAGCACTGGAACTTTATGCAGAAGAATATGATTGGAAAGGTATTTGTTATGTCTTTTTCCTAATCAAAATACTCCTCAAAGTCTCCTCTTCATTGCAAGCACTATCCAAAGACTTTCTAAAGTGTATGTCCTCATACAGCTGGACTTCAAAACAGCTGCATCCATCCTTATATAAAGAAATATTCTTCCTGTACCCCCTCATCTTTCAGGCATTAAAAATGTCTTAAGAATGTGGATTTTCAAATATTTGCCTTTTTTTAGAAATGACATCAGGAAATCTGCTATAGCTCTAGTTAAGAATGTACAACTGCTAGACATTATTTTAAATACATACTGGTAAACTCTGCTTCCTTACCCTCTAGATGACCCTTTCTGCTGGCCCTGGCTGCCATAAGACTGCTGGTTGTATGAGCTCTGATTCTGATTTTCGTAACTGGATTCATCATCGTATCCCTGGGAATCTTGTCCATAACCTGGAAATCGAGGAAGAAAATTTTTAGTCAATATTCACCTTTTAATTCCTGCCAATGAATGTAACAAGCTAGCCAAACCTGATTGATTTTGTCCATAGTTCCCATGATAGCTTCCATAGTTCTGTCCATAGGAGGAATTGTCTCCACTCTGCCCATAACCAGAATATCCCTGTAATTTCAAGAATGTACTCAAATAAGTGTAACTTCCACAGCAGGTAATTACAGTTTTCCTTGGCCAGACACAACTGCAAACATCAAGCACAGCTGGGAATGGAATTCTTCCTGGCCCAGGAACAATTATTTTCACCCAAGGAACATCTGCTTTGAAAGACATGATGTTTTTTTCAACATACCTGTCCTTGTCCATAATTCTGACTGCTCTGATTGCCATAGGACGAGTAGCTGCAAGAGAAAAATGCATTTAGGAAATGCTTACAGTGCCCTTCATACAGATTGGAAAGTAAAGGTATTTTTGGTGTCATTTTAAGTTTCTCTTCATTCCAAAATAGGTGTTTAATCCGAGTCCTGCAGTTGCAGGCACTTTAGAACCACATCAGTGAACTAATTGTTTCCACAATTAGTCCTTCACTGTCAGAAGCCAGAAGAGCTTATTTTAATTTCTGCTGCATTTCAAGCATAAATTTAAACTACATGAAAGCTGGGTTTACTGTAATTTGACAGATTCTTCAGAATCCCAGAAAACTTTTTATGAAACAAAGGGCCTTTATGTTTTTCAGTACATTCTTACAGAGTCAATTTTATTTTAATTACAGTCTGTTTGGTATTTGTTGAACTATCCAAGAATAACACCACCATCAAAACCCACTCTAGTTTTATATTATACTTACTCATTATTCTGCCACTTCAAGCCTTCAGGAACTGACAGAAGAACCATGTGCTGAAACTCATCATGCTCAGACACAAACCCAAACTCAGGCAGTGCTACATGCACAGAACCTTGTGATTTTCATTAGCACACTCAGCATTAGCTGTGATTTTCACACTTCCATAAAAACACTTGTTTCCCTGATTAAAATACGCCCCCAAATTGCAGCTTTGGGCCCTATAATAAATATAATAACCTTTGACTAAAATCTTAGTGAACAGCTTAAGGCAGTCACATGAAAAATATTTCCCTATATTCATATTTCAAAAGATCTATTACGAGATGGCATTCCAATTTACATCTGATTATTGTCCTCTCTTCAGGAATACAGACTGCTTTTTCTTGTTTTATAAGACATCTTGATAAAGGTTCAGCTGCAAGCTCTCTGCACCCATAACTCCAAAAGCATATCAACGCTCTGTCATGCCTGAAGATTCAATCATCACGTTGGGAATATTAAATGGTCTTTTATTTTGCTGGTGTATTTGCTGACAGTAAATAAACCAACCCCACACATACCTCTGTTGGCCCCCAGACTGACTGTAACTTCCAGAATCTAGAAAAAGAAACAAGTCATATTGAGAATTTCCATTTAACGTTTCAGTCCTTTATTTAGTACAGGAGGAAAAAAATGTGGGGAGAGGTACAAAGGTTCAATGCAACTACTTTCCCTGCAGAGTTAGACAGCTTCCTCTTCATTAAGAGAAAATGTTAAGACTGGCATGATAGGAGCACAGGGTGTGGGGGACAAGACACAGCTACAGCCACTTAGAACTGTCCTTCTTGAAAGACCTGAATTCTATTTTTTAAGGCGTCTCTTCAAATATCTGGGACTGCACAACCCCTCTAATGGCTACAGAATATGGTGCCATCATCAACGGGCAGAATGCAGCAGCTTAATTAATCAAGCAAAGCTAAGTAGGTTAGTCTGCTGAACACCTTTTTAAGATGCCCTAAGAAAGCTCTGCCCAGCAAAAGGGCACAGGCACGGGCAGGATGGGGAGAAATCAGGGATGGAGGAGCTGTGACAATTCCCTCTGCTCATACTGCAAAAGGAAAAACGCTGCTGAGAGCCCAGCAGCACGTGACAGAGGCAGCCACCCAGAACACACATCACTCCACCAGAATTCCCACTGTCAGGAGAAGGCTCCAGCTCTCCAGAGGTGCCTCACGGCCCCTGCTGTGGGACCTCTGCACTGCACGGGCTCTGTGGGTCTCACTTTCTGTGCAACAGCCCCAATTTGCTTGAAATTCCCACCTTCTTGTCAAAACACAAACCCCTTCTCCCTGTCTCTACCAGCCTCCCCAGTACTGTCACTCTGGATGACAGTCCTGCAATTTTTCTGTTCCTTTCAAATCACTTAATGAATTTACATAAACACTGTGGGGCTGTGGTCTAATAAAAACTATCAGGAACTTCTCTGTTTTCATCCCTAATTTCAGTCTTTCCTCCATGTTCTCTCTCCAAGTTCTACCTAAAAAGCTGACACCGAGAATTAATTACAATGCAGGGTAAATGTCATAAATGACTATAATCATTTTCCAATCAAAGCACTCATCAAATTGCTGAATCTGCTCATTATCCCTCCCTCAGCAGGTAATAAATCCAATCCTGCCAGTGCTTACACTTAAACACAGGCCTGATGAGGGCATCACTGGAGGTGAGGATGCGAGATGAGGGTATCAACTGAGCTGTTCAGACACCAAGCAGCATTTTTTAGTGGCAAAGTATCTCCTCAAAGCAACACAAAGTATCAAATTTCATATTCTGTAACAGAAACATTTACCAAAAGCTGAGATGAAATAATGTTTCGTTTCACACGTCCTATAAAGCAGTTTTACTCAAATGTGAAATATTCTCTTCCTTTTGCACTGCTACACAAATATTTCATTGTTTTTTCATACTGAAAGGCAACTAAAGCCCCAACGTAGATGTGCAATTCAAATTGATTGTTTGAATGAGAGTAAGGTAAAATTTTTACAGTTTCAATTTAAATGATCACAAAGATCACTGTTGAATAGGTAACCACATTTTGAAGGAAGATTACGGTTTAATTCTAAAATTTATATGCCATTAATGCTGCTAATTAATGCAAAGAATATTAATGGTTGTATCAGAAAGAATTCTTGAGTGAGGATGTAACTAGCTATAAACTGAAGGACTACATTTAATCTCCTGAGCTTCTCCCTAACAAACTTCTGCCAAACCAAAACACTTTGGGAAAAGTCTGAAAGCAACCAGATAAGGAGCCTGCAAAATATGAAAACACAGAATCAGAGGAATTTCCTTTATTTATACGTTTTTCTACATCCTCTGTTGGACCTCTCACAGATTTCTGATCAATTTATTTTCGTGGATACACGTTTTTACTGAATGTTTAAAAAGCTTGTGGAAAAATTTCCTGTGGATGAAGTGGGGCACAGGAGACTAACCACCTTGCAAGGCTCAGGGGGTGTATTCCTCTTAGAAGAATCTGCTGTGTACATTTGAAAACTAAGGTTCTTATATGATGTAATTTATATAAAGAAGTAGAATTGCTTTTCAATATTTTCACCAGAAAAAGAACCTCATGTTTGAACATCAGAGCTAAAAATACAGGAGACAGGTGACTTGACTGGTCAGTAGTTGAGATAGGAAGAGAAAGTGTGTTTAGTTCACAGCCAAGCTTTACTCATTCAGTAGAAAAATCATTATTTGGACTCGTTTTAGTAGCTTTGGACACATTTACTTTCCATGGTAAACAACTGCTCCTTGCCTTAAAGGATTCCTTTAATGGGCTTTGCTTTGTTTGTATCGTCTATCACTCACACATGCAACCTGAGACAACACAAAAACGGCTCGACCCTAACAAAACACGGCTCGCTGCACAAAGCATACATGGCCTTGGAATTCCTCCTCCCACTCTGGGATACGCTGCTACCCACGGCTTGCCAGGGGCAGCGCTGCTGGGGAGACCCAAACATCCAGCCTCAAAGGGGATGAGGAAAGAGCACCAGAACATGCTCGCAGAGGCCCCAGGAGAAGCTGGGCTGTGTCAGGTCACCCGGGAGAGCAGATCCTGCCTCCGTGCTCAACTAAATCCTCTGCTGGAAAACAACCACAGCCAGGGTGTTTTTAAGCCCAGAGTAGGGGGATGTGAAGCCCCGACTTCGCTCTGCTGGCACCCCCCGGGTGTGAAGAGCAGATACTGGGACACAAAGGCTGATCCCTGCGGTGGGAAGGGGAGAGCATGTCCCATGAAAGGGGGTCACGACCCAATGGAGGGGGTGCCTCCATTCCATGGGGGTGCTGATCCAAAGGGGAGCACATAAACCAGGCTGTGGGGAGTGGCAGGACCCCAAAATGGGGTTCACATCTCACACGGGATGAGGGGGGAACACAACCCAAGTCTGGGGTCCACACAATGGAACAGCCATGACCCAAAAAGGGAGCACTCATATATGGCAGGGTACAAGATCCAAAGGGGGGTCCACATCTCACACTGGGACAGAGTGGGGTGGGAACTGCAAGATGGGGTTCACACGGGGGAAGGACCATGACCCACGGGGTTGGGGGGGCCTTACATCGCACACCAGGGGGGTACACGACCCAAAACGGCCTGCAGTGGGGGGCATGAACCAAAATGGGGTCCGCATCTCACACCGGGGGGGGCTGTGGCACGGACCAAAACGAGGGGCTCACACTAGCAGAGGAGGGGGCCTAGACCGAAAAGGGGGGCTGCATCCCACGCAGCCCCCGAGCTGAGGACCCCAAGGGGACTCTGCCCCCTCGCCCCCCCCCCCAGCTGCGACACGGGGGGCGCGCGCCTGGCCACGCCCCCCACTGTGAAGGGGGCGTGGCCTCGACGGCTCGCGCAGCGGGGGCTCCCCGGGGAGGGGGCGTGGCCTCTGCCGAAGGGGGCGTGCCCACGGGGGCCACCGGCGGGGGGGCGTGGCCCCCCTCCCCCTCACCGAGCCTGGGGGGAAAGGGGGCGTGAGGCGAAAGCGACCGCGTCCGTCCCCCCCCCCCCATCACCCCCTCACATATAACATGGCCGCGGGCCTTTCCCACCTGCGCCACATGGCCGCTGGCTTTCCCGCCCTCCCACCGCGCCCGCAAGCGGACCCGCCGCGCCGCCGGTGCGAGGCTGAGGGCCCGGCGGGAAGGGGGGGGGGGGGGGGCTCTGTCGGCACCTACCCGAAGCCATGGCGGCGGCGCTGAGGGGGCGGCGGGAGCGGAGGGAGCGCAAGGACCGACCCGCCCGCCGCGCCGGCCGCGCGCACACTGAGGCACCCGCAGCTCGCGCGGACTGCGGGGCCCGCCGGCCAATCGGAGCGCGCGGCGCCTACCACTCGCCGCGCGGCTGAGGGGGACGGGGAGGGACGGGGACGAGAAGGGCCGTGCCAAAGTACGGCGGGCGGGGGGGGGGTGGTGATGTGTGTGTGGGTGTGCGCGCTTGAGGGCTGTGCGCGCCCACCGGGAATCGCGTTAAAGGATTGAATTCGTTTAATTAATACACGGTCAGGGTGCTCACGGGGAGATAATGGGGTTGTACGCCCCGGCTTTTCGCCCCTCCCTGGCCTTCCCCGCCCCCCGCGGTTCCCTCGCAGCGCCCCGGTTGTGCATCATCGTTTGTGGCAGATGCTGAATGGAGTTTAAAGAAAACATCCGAAATCTGGGTTCTAAAGGAAGGGAAAAAAATAGAGTTTGGCAGGGTTTCTGGTTATCTTTAAAAAAAGGCAAATATCAGCTTGGAGAATGCTCTAAAGAAAGGGGTCATGAGCTTGGGAGCCACTTCTATGGAACGTGAAGGTTTGCTTCAGAGAGGAGGAGTGATGAACTGAGAAGACAGCAAAAGCGACGCTGATTGTTTAATCTGATTATTTTTACAAGTCGTATTTCTTGTTTCAGATCAAGCTGCCTTCTTGTGGGAGTTGGGAAGTTAGCAGTTGCACCTTTCTGTCTAGGGACAGTGTGCACATGCATCAGCTAGGGAACAGTGAAGTTTTACCCTGGTTTTATTTCCAAAGGCAGTGAGGAGCCCTCTCTGATTTCAGCTGAATGTTTTGAGCAGATTTGCAGAGAAGTTGGGCTGTTTCTTCCCCCCTGGGCGTAGCAGCAGGAGGCAAATCCCACTGCCACAGCCGAAAATAAGTTTCTGCAAAACAGGCAGTGACTGGAATGATTAATTAGAAAAAAAAAAAGAGAGAGGGGGGTGTCATTTTGGACTAGATGAGCTCCCTGCCTGTCTTTTGGTTTCTCCTTGAGAAACTTCATTTCCTCTAGCCACGACATTTTGTGTCCTGTGCCATAAGCCTTCCTGTGACAAACTGGGACCTCACAAAGGCTGCCTGTGCAATGTTGGGATTAGGGCAGATCCCAAACAATGCTCCATAGCCAGGGGAGGTGGAGGGATCTTTTGCTGTAGGAGAGCCTCTAGGTGTTTGTGCATTCCTCACGAACTGAAGGATTGTCATAAATGGAAACTGGAATTAGTTGAGAGTTACAAGCTCATGTGTCTGTCTGTCTGCTGATAGATCTGTGCTGTGCTCTCCTGTGGCTCCCAGTCAAAAACTTTGAAGCTGGGATATGGAAAAGACTTCAGCCCTTCAACCCTCTGCTCTTCCCCCTTGGCTGGAAAACAGCAGAGTTCACAGAATCACAGAATCACTGGTGTTGGAAGGGACCTCTGGAGAACATCCAGTCCAAGCCCCCTGCCAAGGCAGGGTCACCCAGAGCAGGTGACACAGGAACGTGTCCAGGTGGGATGCATGGTGTCAACAGATTTTCTCCTTTTGTGCAAATATAGTCTTTTTCTACCACAATATCCACAGCTCCGTCCCCAAATCTCTTCCAACTACAAACTCAAGAACAGATAAAATTGTTGTGGTCATGTGTGTAAAGCAAGCCCTGACCACAGTGAAGGATTTCCCTTGAAGGGATCAGATTAAGTTCTCCCTACTCCATCATCTCCCTGTGACACCTGCAAGAACTTTGGTATCTCCATTTATAGGCTGCCAATTCCTCTCCTAAATCTGACTAAAACTTGCCAAATAGTTAAGCCAATATTGCTGGGGAATTGAAGACAGACACAGAATATGAGCCTCGTGCAGGTTCAGCCTGGTTTGAACACACAGATGTGCAGGAGGGCTGTCCCTCCATTTGCTCCAGCACAGGTGGGAAGGTGCATGTGTGGTGTGGACACTCCTCTCCATCTCCATCTGTCACACATGAAAGGAAACGCTTGTTCTGTGTCCAGTTCGACAGTTCAGGAAGGACATTGAGGGATTGGAGCAAGTCCAGGGAAGGGAACAAAGCTTGTTGAAGAGTGTGGAGCACAAGTCTGATGAGGAGTGGCTGAGGGAACTGGGGGGGCTCAGTCTGGAGAAAAGGAGGCTCAGGGGGGACCTTCTCTCTCTCTAAAACTTCCTGACAGGAGGCTGGAGGCAGGTGGGAGTCAGGCACTGCTCCCAGGCAACCAGTGACAGGATGAGAGGACATAGGCTTAAACTGTGCCAGGGAATGTTCAGGTTGGACATCAGGAGGAATTTCTACACAGAAAGGGTTATTAGACATTGGAAACGGGCTGTCCAGGGAGGTGGTGGAGTCACCATCCCTGGAGATGTTTAAGGAAAGAGTGAATGTGGCACTCAGTGCTCTGGTCTGGTTCACAAGGTGGTGTTCAGTCACAGGTTGGACTAGATGATCTCACAGGTCTTTTCTAACCTCACTGACCCTGTGATTCTGTGATTCCCAGCAGCCTGATTCCCCCGGTGCGGGGGAATGGGGCTTCACTGGCCTGGCTGGGCCTCCCACACCGGAGGGCTGCTCATGGGGAGACCTGGACCCAGCTCAGGTTGGCTCCCAGCGAGACCTCACACCTCCCCACGGGGATATTTTCCCCTTCTGGACAAGTTAAAACCCCCACTAATTAAATAAAAATTTAAAAGAAGGCGGGGAGGGAAGAACCCCACCCCCGCGCGTCTCCATGGTAACGCGAGCAGCGCCTCGCGTTGCCATGGTAACGCCCGGGCCTTCCGGCGGCGGCCGGAAGCGGCGGGCGCGCGGGGTGACAATGGCGGCGCCCAGGGCCCTGCCGGCCGCCGCCGCCCTTACAGTGCTGCTCTCGGTCGGGGCCTCCGCACCCGGGATGCTGCGGGGTGTCCCCGCCGCCCGCTCCGCCGCCGCGCTGCGCCCCACCGCCCTGCGCGACGGGGAAGGTGAGCGGGGGCCGCCCGCGGGGCAGCCGCTGCCTTCTTGGTCCCCCCTGTCTTCCCCCCTCTGTGGGTCCCCCATATCAGACCTTCCCCAAATCCCCGACGGAACCTTTGTGTCCTCGCGTTCCCGGTCTCCCTCAAATCCCCACTGGAGCTTTTGTGAGTCCCCTCTCCGGGCCATCCCCACGTCCTGCTCAGAACCCCTTGGTTCCTCCCCTCAGCCCCCATTTCTGGGCACTTTCTTAAGCCCCTCCCTGAGCCCGCTGCTCCCGCTGTGTCCCACCTCTCCGTGCTCCTTTTTCCTCCCGCTTTCCATGCTCTTCCCTGACCTGGGCACCCATCTCAGCTCCCTTACATCAGGCTGCTCCCCTTTACCCCTGTTTCTGACACTAAGCACAGTATGAGTATGTTTTCAGGATCTTGAAGGATTTGCTTTCCTCGGTAACTCTGGTATTTCCAGTATGATTTTTATCACACTTTTAATTCCCGTGTCCCAGCTCACCCCTGTGCAGTGATTTCCTTTAGCAGTGTGTGGTTTCTCTGAGCTGATGGGTGAAATCCAATATCTCCTCACATTTCTCCATGGGTGTCAGAGACTGAAATGGTTAATGATTTATGCATTCTAGGAGACTTTTACAGGCTTTTGACTTGCATGATACCTCTGATGAGCAGTCGGGCCCCTCCCTCCCTCCAGTGCTGAAGGTGTGAAGCCCTGAAAAGGCAAGAAGCCGAGCTCGCAGGCTTTTGACTGTTGATACATCTGATGAGCAATCAGGCCCCTCCCTCCCTAAAGGCGGGAACCGGGCGAGACACAAAAAAAAAAAACTCAGCACAGACCCTGGAGATGTTGGAGGCTCGAGGCATGACCCGTGATATAATAACTCATAACTTCTTAGAGTATGGGGGCTTCCCCCCTTCACCCCCAGCAGATCAAGGCCACCACTTCAACTGACAGACATGGAAGCATCGCTGGACCCCGTGGGCGGTGACTATATACATCTGTCCACTCTCAGCTTTTCTTTCCCTTACTCTCCCTTGCTCTTATCCTGCCTTTCTCTCCCCTATGCATTTTCTTTCCCTCCCCAAAGGTTATCTCTGTGTCACATTGTTGTATGACAGCACCCAAACTGCTAGCATGCCTGTTAATACAGAATTGTTAGAATAAATCTTGTCAATATATGTTTTCAAACACCGATTATTTAGTGTCGTTTCGCTTTAATCCACCCCAAAGGAATTATTGATAAAACCTGGGTTACCCCCTCTGCCCCCTTTTTCCTGGGGCGGGTCGTAACAATGGGTTATTTTATTTTTCACTGGTGTTTTTCTTTCTGTGGGGCTGAGGTTGGTGGGAGAGAGGTGGAGAACTCTTAGCCTCCATCCTTGCTGAATGCCCAGGAGAACAGCTATCCAAAAGGCCTGGGAGCACTTCTGAGGTGTGAGGTTTGGTGAGAAAAGTCAGCCTTCCAGCAGTTTAAGGAGTGGGGTTTTTGCCAAAATCATTGTTATAATAACATCTATTTTTATGTCTCTTGCCTTCTCTTTTAATGAGACTGAAATATACTACAGGTGCTGCTGCTTTTTTCCAGGCAGCTTCCTAGGAAGCAGCAAAGAGTCAGCCCATATTTTTATGACACCCAAGATAGCACTTCTTTTACTCTATCTTGTTATTTGTGCCTGATTTTAAAGGCCTTGAATTCCTTCTTTTCTACACCAGCATAGAAAGGAAAGCCATAAATTAATCCCTTGGGCTCTCTCTCTCCCTCTGCTCAAGCCTGTGATTGTGGTTTAAAGCAATTAAAAGCTGTGTCTGTCTGTGCTCAGTTCACAGGTTGGTCACCTACGTCTTTGTCTATGAAGACCTGGTCTCCCTGACCTGTGGTGCCGTTGCCATCTGGTACTTTGCCGGCAGCTTTGAGAGGAACGTGGGCACAGTGAAGCACTGCTTCCTCACCATCACCTTCTCCGTGCTCTCTGCCCTCCTCTACCTCCTCCTGGAGCCCCTTGTCTCCCGGGTGTGGGAGGTGGGAGATGCCAAAGGATTCCTGCCAGTGGCTTTCGCCATGCTGGGCGTGTCCACCACCCGCTCGCGGATGAAGAGGACTCTGGTTTTTGGGTGCAGGGTTCCAGTGGTGCTGGTGCCCTGGTTTGTGCTCTGCGTGGCTTGGTTTATCCCCCACTCTTCTCTCTTGGGTAACCTGTGTGGGCTCCTGGTTGGGGAAGCCTGTATCCTTTCCGAGTGGGAAGCTCCGAGCCAGAGCGGGATCATTGGTTCGCAATGGGAACGGGGTGCTGTGGTTCTTGTTGTTGGTTTTATGGTGTTTCCCGGGCTCTTGCTCTGCATTAAACCCTCCCTGGCTTTGCTCATCCCCTGTTGGCTTTTCACCTCATTCTTCCACTTCCCCAGTGACTTCTGTGCGCACAGAGAACGTGGAGTGAGAAGGGCGATGGTCTGTGAACGTGGTGCTGGGCGGAACTGGGAGAATTCTCCAGGAAAAGTGGTTTGTGGGCAGAGGAGGATTGTGTGTGGCTCTGTTAGAAGTGACTGTGTTTTGTCTGCAGACCTCCTTAACGCACTCCTGGCTTCAGATGGTCTTGGCTACTGTTTCTGCCTGGATTTTCCGGAGTCAGTGGGCTCTAAGCTGGACCGGGTGTTCCCTTTCACTTTGCTGAAGAGGATCCCAGGGCTGAAATACATCCCAGGGTCCTTAGCAGAGAGAAGAGCCTCTGACAGCACCAAGTAAGTACAGGAGTTCCTGTGGGAGATCTTATAGGGGAATTTTGAAGTGTGAGTAGAGGCTCTAAATCACATTTAAAAGCCGGATTGCATTTGTTGAGTTCATATTGTGGGTGTGGGAGGGGGCAGAGTCACCCTTTGATGTTACACTGGTGACATTACTGGGACTAATAAATTACCACTCATTAACTCAACCAGGTCTTTAGTGAAAGCTGGATGGAGGTGAAAGACCTCTCCTTTGCTGCAAGGGCAGTGTGTGTACACATGCAAAGGTATTGCAGCTCTGGCTGACATGAAAGTTAAGTTGTGTAACTCTGCCCTGGAATTAGGGTTTAAGGCATTTATTCCTGGCTGTGTGGCTCCCTAGGGTGTGATCCCTATCTTTATTTGCCCCACCTCGCCTCCCAGGAATGCTGTGAAGTGAGTTGTGTCCAAACCTATGTAGGAGCAGAGCATTATATATCAAGGGTGTCACTTACAAAGTTCAGTGTAGACCTTTTGGTCTTTTTTAGCCTTTCAGCAGGTTTTCAGTGTCAAGGCAATGTTACTTTATTGAAAAAAAAAAACCTTGGGGCCCTTGGTTGACGTTCAGGAGTGGTTTTAAGTTTATGTATTATCACAAGCCATGAGAACTCACTTGTATTCTAAAAAGCTTGAAAATGTAGGTCAAATATTTACCTGTTCTAAGGTGCCATTTCAGCTTCGCAGAGAAAGGGTAGTTTTCTGTTAAGGGTTAAATTCTATGTATTGTTTAAGCCCTCAGCTCATTGTAAAGCTTTAGTTGAAGTGGAAGCATTCCCAGGTGTTTGCATTGCCCTCACCTGTGGGAAAGCCATAAAACCAACCCTTGTCTGCAGCAGGAGTGTCCCTCAGGTCCATCAGGGCACTCAAACATGGGAGTGCTTGCAGGGAGGGCAGGCAGATCCAGCAGCATTTGTGTTTTTAGTCTCTCCTTCCTGTGCAAATGCAGCTTTTGGGAGGTGGGACTGTCTCCATGCTGAGCCTGTGCCAGCATCAGTCCAATCCTGCTGTGCACAGCACCTCAGGGTCTAAACCTGCTTCCTTTGGTGAGGTGACACAGACTGTTGTGACACAAAGGTACTTACATGAATATTTGACTATCCAACAGGGCGTGGGAAGGTGTTTCTAGGATGCTTCCACTGCTGCAGCTAAATTTGCATGTCTGTGTCTTAGGTACAACTTCTGTATGTGCTTCTGCAGCTTCATGTTGATTATTTGGATTTTTAATAACTTGGGATTCGTTTTCTTTTTAAACTTTCATGAGATTCAGGCACCAACTTGCCACCAGGCAGGACACATTTCCAGGAGGTCCAGGCTTTGGCATCATGTTTGTATCCACAAATAAAATTTAAAAAAAACCCAACCCAAAATCAAATTAATAATTTAAAACCAAAAACCTAAGCCTGAAAACCCCAGGCTGAGCCAGTCTCTTGTTCTTGTTGGGAATCTGGCAGTCCTGGATTCATGAATGTTGCCTTGATTCTCAGCACTCATCTGCGTGTTGTGCGTGGGCTGAGCAGCACTCCTGAAGTCCCAGAGGCTTCAGCTTCTAGGCAGATTGCCTCTCTCCTGTTTTGGCTGGATGAGTCATCCCTTCTGCTGGCAAAGACTTTCTAGCCCTTGCCTCTGAATAATTAATTTAATTTCTAACTCTCCCCTCCTTCTCTTTTTTTGCTTTATACTCTGGGCTCTTACTCGCACCAAGGGCCTTTATGTTTTCTTCATAAACACTTGGCAGCTGTGACTTCTCCTGATTAATGCCTTGGCAGATGTGTCCCTCACAGGGCAGGGAGGATGTGCCCTGGAATCTCAAAGCATGTTGAAGTTTGGCTTTTGTGTATTCCTTGCACAAAGAGTCTGGGGCCAAGAACCACACTCGTTCAGTGGGTGTGGAAATGGCGTGGGTCGGGAGTGGGAACATCTGTCCTGGGAAGCCAGTAAACCTATTTTTTACTCAAGTGCTGCTTATAATAAGAGCTTCTGTTGTAGTGAATCCCTCTGATGGATTGCAGTGACCTCTCTGAGCGCTGGTCAGGAGGAAATCAACCCTCAGGGCACTTCCAGTGCTAATTAGGCAATGCCAGTTCTGAGCACTGTGTAACCTTCTGTTTTCTTCCTGCCCAGGATTAACCCTGCACCAGGCACTTACCCCACCCAAAGCTACTACTGCCCTTCGCCTCCAGCTCTTCCTGCTTCCCAGATGCAGCATCCCAATGCTCAGAGCCAGGGGTTTCATCACAGCTGCGCTCCGGGACGTGGCCGTGTGCTGGGACACGAGGGATCTCAGCAGGGCCACGCTGCAGGACACAGCCTCAGTTCTTCCCACTGCCAAGCCAGAGGTGCCTGGGGAGAGTGTTGTGGGCAGGCCCATGTGGGAGCCTCCCCAGGACAGCACTGCCAGCTGGGCACGTTCTGTCCCCCTCAGCGCGTGTGCCCGACTGACCCACAGCCACCTGCGGGCCTGGGCCCCCTGGCTGGTGCTCAGCAAGCACCCACAGTGCCTCCTGTTGCAGCTGAATTTACCAGAGTCCAAGTGTACTGATCCTCCAGGGAGCATCAGGACTCACGCAGGGGCAGGACCACTCTGTGATGCTCCCACAGCAGTGCATTGCTGGCATCTTTGCTGTGTCTGGGGTGACTGTTGGAGTGCATTGGTAGCTCCAGTGTAAACCATTTCCCTGCTCCCTGGCACAGGCTACTTGAATTGTATTTCCTTTATAATTGTTTTTTTACTTTTTGATATTGCTGGGGGTGGGGACTGTATCAGCTCTGTGTACTTCTCATCCTTTTGAAGTCTTTTTTCATTGCTGCATTTAGCAGCTGGCTTTTTTCCACGCTGCCACTGGAGTTCCAGTGCACCAGCTCCCTGAGTCAAGGTGGGAATCTCACTGTCAAAACATTGGAGTTTAGCTAGGCTGCAGCAAAAAGCACATGTCCCATTTACACTCCTGTCTTGTTTACAGGTGTGATGTAGCTAGGACCCAAAAGAGATGGGAATTGGGCAAGCCTTAGTTTATAACTTAATATTTGAGTGGAGGAGGACAGATGTCTGTTCTACTGGTGACTTCCCCACTAAAAGAGTGCCATGAAGAAGGCTTGTTAAACCAAGCTGGGGCAAGAGGATAGATCACAGAACACCCTTTTCTGCCGCCACAAAACACAGCCCTAAAATGCTCAAAGTCCTTCTTAGCTGCAGTCTGTGCCTGCATCAACACGTTGCCTTTGTTTTCTGATAGCACTGCACCAGCTCAGCCTGTGTCACCAGCACTTATCGATAAGGCCACCTCACATGCATGGGAAGTAGTGGGAGACTCTTCAGTAATGAATTTTGGCCATTTGTGGAGCAAATGTTTATAAATCCAAGGAGTGCAGCAGCAGTGCTGTTGGGGGTTGTTCACACTGCTCAGCATTAGAAGTCTCACCCACCAATATTAGCACAATCTCTCTCTGTTTTCTTGGAAGCTGGTGGGCAGGTGTGTGGGAGAGGGGAGTTTTCAGCAAAGGATTTGGAGCAGGATGCACTGTTTGGTGCATGTGGCTGTAATGAAGGACTTTGGTCGATTTGCTGGGATTTGAGCGTTATTCCCAGCTGTGTAGCTGCTGCCCTGTGCCATGCCCAGGAGGAATCTGCTGTCTCTGTATCTGTAAATCAGCCAGGATCTCAACTATTGCCCTCGACTCTGCTCAGAGTTTTGTTGTGTTCCAAAAAAAAAAGTGGTGCATGAAGCACAAAATGCTGTTACTGCTCCTGGAGATGTTCCTGCAGTGCCTCACCCGTCCCCAGAAACACAACAGCCTCAGGGCTCCTCTGTGCTCCCAGTGAGCCTGACCAGAGGCAGCTCTGGCAGCTGCATGTTCCAAAGCAAGTCCATGCCCCTTTGATTTTTCCATCATTGGTGTCTGAGGAAGCCCCTTGTTGCTGTACAGCCACTTCTCCAGCAGGCTGGAGTTGAGGGCCTTGTCCCTGACTGTTTCACTCCTCCACAGGATCACAAATGGAGTTGACTTCACGGTCCTGTTTTTCCTGCTGACAGCAGTTGCATTGTTATGCGTTTAGTGTGGAGCAAGAGTGGGATAAGGAGCTTGTTTGGAATTTAAAAGCATGTTTTTAATACCAGGAAAGAAATGCTAGAGATAACATTGAAATGTTGATACTCCACTCTCTGCTAGTGCCTTGATTTTTCCTCCTTGTGAAATCCTTGCCTGTAAACCTAGGAATTTTATCACTGATTTTTCCAGGAGGGTGATGAGCATTGATAGCAATCATGAATGTTGTATACCTCCAAATTGGGAACTGGAAATAGAATCTGGAAGATAAATTGTTATAGTCTCTGGGTTTGCTTTCAAACGGGGATGTGGAGCGTGCCCCTCCGGGTGGTGGGCTGGGCACGGTGGGATCCATGGGGCGGGATCTGTGGGATGGGCTGTGGGATGGGCTGATGGGTGCCAGCTCCGTGTCAGGCTGGGGCTTTGGACGCGCACTGGGGACAAGTGGAACTGCACCCTGGAAAACGCTGGAAGCCGGTTATTTTTCCTTTCCAACTCTTATCAGCTGATCTGATGAGAGATTCGCTCTCCCGGCAGAGCTGTCAAAGGGATGGCACGTTTCCAGGGAGTAGTTTCCTGGTTTCGTAGTGGGGAGGAAGCCCTGGCCTGTAGGAGTCACCGCAGTGTCGCTGCCGGCGGCCGGAACAGCCCCGATCCCGGGGAACAGGCAGCAAACCTCCTTCCAGGGGGTGAGCCGGGCCCCTTGGCCCCGGCAGTGGAGGGACATTCCTGCCTGGGAAAGAGCGAGCACCAGCCACTAACCTTTCCCTGCTGGGACAAGACAACTGCCACAGCCTTCCAGGTGAGCAGGACCTGCCAGATAGGGACAAAACCACAATTTGGGGGTTTTATTTTCCTTCTGCTCCCAGGTCTTTTAGGAACTTCTGGGTGACCTTGGCAGATCACTTGGTCTCTCTGATCTCTGCATCTTCCACCATGTCCCCAGGGCTGTTCCAAGTCCAGTTGCACCTACTTGTCCAGTGCAATGTGTTGTACCTTCAGTGCCCTTCAGATGGATGTTTGTGAAGATTTATTTTCTAGTGAGGTCTCTTCCCTGCTTTCCTGAGGGCAGCTGTTTCACAGTGAAACGCTGTTGTATAAATGAGCCAAGGACCTTCTGCTTCTCCAGCAGTGGAGTCCAAGCAAGTCCCAGTTCCTCAGGGCTGGTGGCAAACTCAGAACTCCTTGCCCAGGGAAGGGAAGTTGCTGGGAGGGAGGAAAAGTGTTGTGATGAGACATTTCCAAATGTGTTTAAGGCTCTGAAGAGGAATTAAATGTGGGAGAGAGGGAGGTGAAAGTCATCAGCTCACTGGGCTTTGGCATTTGCCTCGCTGAGCTCCCAGCAATGTTACTCACTGCATGTTGCAGTACCAGCTCATTTCCTTGGTGGGGAGACAGAGAATGGAAGTTCCTAAAGCAGGAAGAAAAAAAGAAAAAAAGTCAATAACCTCCCAGTTCAGCCCGGGATGGCTGCCACTGGGAACGTGCTGTCCCTGGAGCTTTGTTATTCTGTGCCCCTGGTGCATTCCCAGTAAAGGCCACTTCATTCAGTGCCAGGATTGCATCTGCCCCGGAATCAGGGTGTGCAGAGAGTCCAGAACACTCCTTGGGTTGACCCCCTGTCCTCAGAGGGTCACTGCAGAGTGACAAAACTCTGGAGACAAGCACTGGGAGCTGAGTCAGCTGCTCCCTGTGCTTGGGATAGTCATCCTGATACAGGAAGGATGCTCTGGAAGAGCCCAGCTCTGTCCTCTGTGCTCTTCTGCACCCACTATGGTGCAAGAGGAAAGGCATGGGGGTACATGAAGAAAGCAGAACCGACTTGGACCTGCATTGCTGCCCCATTTAGGAGCAAGGGGGTTCCTGCAGAGTGGGGAGGCCTGGCAGGACACATTGATGCTGGAGGAAAAACAGGTCTGTGTTCCTTTGCTTTCCTATCCCTCATTTATTCGTGGCAAAGCACACCCACCCAGTTATCCTGACTGGGGGCCAGATTCCCTGTGCCAGGGCCAGGACTCTGCCAAACACCACCTCCATGGGGTGTCCCATAGGGCCCCAGCCTGTTTGCTGGTACTGTTGAGGGTTCCGTGGCCAAAAGTTCAGCCTCAGCCTGTGCTGGTGACAGAGGAGAGTTGGAGAGATGGGAGAAATAGGTGTGGTGACAAAGCAGTGACCCAACAGGTCCCTGTGGGCTGGCAGAGCTCTGCTTTTTCCCCCAGGGGGAGTTTGGGCTGGGTGTGATGAGACCCCAGCCCCTTCCCTGCTGGCACAGAGCAGGCCAGGCTGTGCTACAATGCCTGTTCCCAGTCCAGGCACCCGATAGAATGACCCCAAACCAAGGGCCTGCACTGTCCTGCCGTCCCATCAGTGCCACTGTGATCTTTAACCCGCGGCCATTCACCCCACGGGGCACAGTCACAGACCAGAGCCACTCCGGGGCAATTCCATGGGGTTGATCCCAAAACTGATGGAGGTGGCAGTGGTGCCCAGCTGACCTTACACCCCTCTACCCTTTGCTTGGATGCCATCATGAAAGGGAGTGTTCCTGCAGCCCTGGCCACTGCTGCCTCAGAGCTGGTGCTTTTTGGGTCCGTGTCCCCTCCTCGTGGCCCCCCACGTGCCTGCCAGCCCCAGCTTGGACTTTGCACCTTCCCTGAGGGTTTTATTGACTCTGCAGCGAGCACCAACACAGTGACAGTGTCAGAATGGTGACTCTGGATGTGCCAGTGCTTGTTTGAGGGAGGGGACACAGTCCCGTGTGACCCCACGTGGCCTGGGGCTGCTCGGTGGGGTCAGGGCGAGCTGTGTGCCTGGCTTTGGCCAGGCTGGACTTAGCAGAGCTGTGACCCAGCTTCCCAAAAAAAGGAGAGAGGAGAGCAGTGGTCCCTCTGTGTCTGTGGGACCCGGGGTCTGGGGGTCTGTTTTGTGAAATGTCGCACTGGGACTGCCGGGGATGTTTCCAGAGCTGCTTGTGCAGTTCCCTGGTGGTGGCAGCGTGAGTGCTGAGAGAAAGGCAGCCCCAAAACACCCGAAACATGCGGTCTGCGGTTAAATCAGGAGCATGTGCTATAAACTGGCTGGGCGGGGAGCCCTTTGGGTCGCAGGGAGGGGAGGCAGTGATCAGGTTCCAGCCTCTACCCTGGGGTCCCCTGCCCCCCCTTGGGCCTTGCACCAGGGCAGGGGCCTAGGGAGGTTCTGGGGGGTCCCACAGCAGCACCACCATGTGCACACAGGCACCGCACGTGGCCACAGACAGGGTTCTTGGGTGTAGGAGTCCTGGCTCAGGCACGGCCTGTGTCCGAAACTGACCCCAGCCCATGACGCAACCGTGACCCCAAACACGACTACACCGTGACCCCAGCCCTGACCTTAAACCCACCGGGACTGCAAACCAGATCTGAACTCTAACGCCAGTTCTGGCCTCCACCCTCACCCCCTCAAATACAACGTTGGCTCCACTGCTGTCTCCCTACCTTGCCCCAACCCTGACCCCCTGCTTGCACCCACTGACACCCCCAAACCTCCCCGACCCCCCTTTCCTCCCGCCCCGCCCCAGCGCTCCTGTCCCTTTAAGACCCCGCCGTCCCGGGGCCGTACCAATGCGCCTCCGCAGAGGGGGGATCTCCGCTGGTAGGCGCTCTCGCAGCCTATTGGCGGGCGGCAGGGGCGGAGCGTGTTCCCCCCGCGCGTATGGGCGAGTGGTGCGGTCCGCGGTACGTGCCGGCCGCGCCGGGGCTGCGGGAGCCGCCGGGCACAGAACGGGCCGGGCCGGCGGTGGGTGCGGGGCTCCGGGGCGACACCGGGGAGCGGCGGGGTACCGGGATCGTGTGGATGAGGAGGGGTGGGCTCGGGCGTCCCCTATGCCTGAGGGAGGGCTGGGCTTCGCCACTGGTGTCTTCTCTGATGGGGAGGGGCGGGTGGGCATCCGCTGATGGGTGGGATGGGATGGGACGGGACGGGACGAGGGTACCCCTCTTCTACTGGGTGGACTGGTGTGGCTGGCTCTCTGTGGCTGGGAGGAGTGGGATGACTGAGGTCCCGTGTATGGCGAGGCTGTAGCGAGTGGTCCCGCTGTGGTTTGGGGGGAATTCGGTGTGAATGGACCCTCTTTTATTTGGGGAGACTGGGATGATCCTCTGGTCATCCTGGTATCTGGAGTCTGGTGTGACTGGATCCCTGTCTTTAGGGGGATACTTGGATGTCTAGAGATCTCTCTTATTCAGGGTGTTGGGGGGGACTGGGATGACCAGACTTCCCTGTTATTTGGGGCGTCTGATGTGACTGGTCCCCTGTTATTTGGCAGGGATGGGGATGACTAGAGCCCCCTTTTGTTTGGGGGGGTCTGGTGTGACTGGATCCCCTGTTTGAAGGGGACTGGGATGACCAGAGGCCTCTGTTATTTGGGGGGTCTGGTGTGACTGAGCACCCTGTTACTGGGGGGACTGGTGTGACCAGTGGCATGAGTGGCCCCTTGTAATTTGGGGTACCCCAATCATACCTGGCTCCCCGGGGCCTGTGGGGCAGGGGGCTGACCAGAACCCCGTGGTGGGGCTGAGAAGGGGGTGTGAGGCAGGGTGGGCAGCCAGGGAGGGGGGTCATGCCTGCCCTGTCTCGCTTCCACAGCATTGAAGGGTTGCTCAGACTTACCCAATCTCGGGCTGTTGCTCGTTAAAAGCCTTTAATGAGCTTAATTTTCTGGCACTTCCCTGCAGAACGTTATTCCCAGCATTTAACCTTTGCTGCAGGCTGGGCTGCTTAGCTGTTGTTCCACCTATTTAACTTTATAAGCTGCTGGGGTGTGGGAAGACTCTGTGCCCCTGTCTTTTCCTGATGAAATTGCTTGGGAGAGTGAAGTTACTCACTTAGGGAATGTGCTTGTCAAAGGAAATAATGGAAAACCCCCTGTTTGGGAATATTAAGGCTGGAGGGGGTGAAGACACCTGGATGACGGTTTTGGGAGTTAGTCATCAGTGTGGAATTGGTTCTTAGGAAGTTGTGTTACTTGCAGGAGTAAGCACTGCTGGTGGAGTATGCATTGTTCTGTGTTTAGACCTCGGGTTACCTTTCAGAGTGTAAAAGAAATAGGAATCACTGAGGCTTTCTGATGTGAGTCTGGAAAAACTGAAATTTGGATTTGTACCTCTACAGCTCTTTTTAAAAAGCAGAAACATACATTCAGTTGAGAAGCTGGAAAAGCACAAGGAAGGGTCAGGTCTCTGTTTCTGAAATCTGGAAGTGCCTCAGTGATAGCGTTGGTGGGGACATCCCCTCTTACACAGAGCTCTACGCTCTGTGTGGGCTGTCGAGAGGAGCTGTGGGCTTTCATGTGTTTTGTTAGACAGCAGAGCTGTGCTGACTGGGGTGCAGGGATGCACACATCCCTTTTGCCTGGGGCTTTCTTCCAGTATTTCTCTGATTCTCTGAGAAATCGCAATGAGCTGTTGCACACATGCAAAGCGCCTCGGTGATTAACGCGCTGCAGATGAGGAAATCAGTGTTTTGTCTGGGAAGGGCTGGTGAACCAGACCCTTCCTGGAGAGCCCAGCATTGTCCCAGCACAGGTTTTTCTTCAGGTGCATCATGTGCTGGTTGACTGCACTGAACCAGGGTGTGCATGGCATAGAGTGTTGTATGTGGATGTGACGGTGCATGAGAACTCATTTGCAAAACAGGTTTCTGTAAAGCAGGGAGGATACAGGTGCTACAGGAAGAAACACCAACTGACACAACTGAGTGCTTTCTTTTAATCTTCAGGTGTGAAAGCCTTGGAGAGTGAGGTGAAGAGTGGGCAGGATGGAGAGGGTAGTGTCATACTTAACCCTCTGTTAATTAGTCCCGCTCTGTTTGTGACAGAGAAAAATCTCTTCCTTGTCATCACTGTGCAAGTGCCTCATGTTCAGTCAACAATCTCTGGGGTGGTGCCTTGTGGGCAGCCAGGGTTGAGCAAGTAAGTGCCTTCTGCAACTTTTATTTTGTTTCTTCCAGAGCAGCTGGAGCAGCTCGACGGGGCCATAGGACCAGAACTTGTTTTATCTCGGGGGAGGCTTTCCCTGCTGCTCTCCAACCTTTGTGCTGGAGCTCACAGGCCCCATCAGCGCTTGCTTGCAGATACATAAGTGCAAGGTAACCCCTTTCTTTTGACTGTCAAAGGTTGTGGAGTGTCTGTGGGTGCAGTTGGGTTTGGTAGGGTGGCCGGCAGTGGGTGCTGGGAGTGATGGTTTCTTTACCCAGTTCACCCTCAGCAAAAGCAACACATGGAGCTGTGTCTGACTGAAATCCCATTTGATCTTTGCTCTCTCCTTCACCTGTTGTGATGCAGCAAAGACTGTGTGTTTGCTCAGTTCTGGCAGACTAGGGAAAAGGCTTCCCTGCTCAGCTCTTCACTCCTGCCATCTCCTCCCCATCCCTTTCCTCTGGTATAAAAGAAAACCACCCACAGTTATCTCTGTGGACACTGAACTTTGTTTTGTTTCCTGATGTGGACTCTCCTGCCTCTAAAACCACAATTCGTAGAACTTGCATAAGTTGCTTTCCCAATGTGATCATTTGATCCCAGTGATGAGATTACTTTGTCCACGGTATTGTGGAGAGTGAGTCACCAGCCCTGCAGTGACAGGTGCACCTCTGCCAAGATTCCTTTTTTATAGGCTTTGAGATTTCATAGATCAGAACAAATAATTACAGGCTGCTCGTAATCTCTTACTGCTTATCCCCAAGTAGACATTCAAGCTGATTGTGTGCTGCTGATTGCTCACGTAATCCAGAAAGACCAGAAGCCATCTCAGGTGGCTTCTGTAGGGCCACAAGTCCAAAGAGTGACTGAGTTTGACCTGTGGCAGCAGATTATTGTAGTGTTTCTGCTTAGTTATCAGCCACGTCTGTAGAGTTACTGACTAATTTACCTTCCTTTCTTGCTGTGTGGAGGAGTAGATGGGCGAGGGTTGGAGTTAAAGATGGGGTGGGGTTTTTCTCCTTGGGGACATCTGGCTCTGGCAGTGCAGGGGAAGTGTGCAGGGAAGGTTTGGCAACCGGCTCAGGGAGTTGGTGGGTCCGACTTGGCGGTGCTGGCAAGTACGCTGGGTCTTGCTGGGTGGTTGCTTGTGAAACGCATCAATTGACTGGCTTTCACCCCTTTCACGGGTCATTGCTGCATCTCTGGGTTCCAGCTAACTCCAAACTTTGGAGGAGCAAGCTGATAAAATGCCTGGGAGGATTGTGCAAGCCCCGGTTGTGTAACAGGGCTCCGTGCATAATTTTGGGAGGTAAGAGGAGCAGCTTGTGTTACAAAAGGAAAGAAAAATCCTGTGTCAAGTGTCTTCTGTTTATGTTGATTGTACTGGGGAGTTGGAGAGCTGTGGTTTTTGCAGCTTGGGATCAGCCTTTCTGACCTCTCTTATTCCCTGGGTTGTCTGATATCCTGTGGCCTGTGTCCCTTTTTGGCACGAGGACATCCATTTTGGGTATGGAACTGATGTTCTGGTGCCTGTGATTGTGGTTGATTGCAGGGGCTGGGCTGGGAAGTTGCCTATATTTCACAGATGTTCAAAAGAGTGAAATCCAGATTAGATTGCTGTACCCATGGCAGACAGGGAGGGTCCTAGGGTGACTGCACACCCTTTGACAGGGCAGGCAGAGCAGGAGGACAGCTCTCCTCCAGAGTTACCATGGGATGTAAGGATCATGCAGACACACTTCCATCCCATACAGCAACATAGGAGACAGGCTTGTAATGTCTGAAAAGCTCTCACATCCTCAGAGGAAAGCTGCCTTGTAAATACAACATGTCCCGACTCCACACAAACAGAGCTTGGTTTTCTTTAAATAAATAAATCCCCAAAACATCTGTTCTGATCGAAGGTCTTCACAGTCCCTAAAACTTTGCAAGATCTTTTTAACAATGTCCCTGTGATGCTCCTCCAGCTGTTGGTTTCAAAGGAAACCTCCTAAAGGAGAACAGCACTGGAGGGTTTTGCTGTCCACACTCTTCCTGGTGGAAGAGGTCAAAGTCTCTGGTTACAGCACTTCCCTCCCTGTAGAGGCTGCAGGCAAAGTCACACCAACCCTCAACAAACTCAGGCACAGGGTGAGCAAACGGCCTGTTGGGAGGAGCTGAAATTCCAGCCATGGCTGTGGCAGCACAGGGCACAGCACTTGCAGAAGAGGCTGCTGAAAAAAGTACCATCTTTTGTCTTGATCTTAAAAAAACATCTTCAGCAGGACCTGAACCATGCAAAATCCACGCCTGAATGGGCTGCTCCTGAGGTTTTGCAGCCTAGCCTGGCAAGAGGGTGATTTAAAACTCCTGCAGACTTGTCCCAGCTTCTGCATATTGGTGGTGGTGAGACCCCTGTTCCTCTTTCAAACAGTGGCTGAGGTGTGGTGCTCTGGATTTGTCCCTCCCTGGGAGGGGAAACTGGGGAGCAGTGTTGGTTCACAAGGGGGTCAGTTTACCTGCCATTCTCAGGTTTTGTTTACCCTGTAACCCTGAACTCTTGTTTTTATATGCTGGCTCACGTTAATCTGTGTGAAGGAAGGTGTTCAGGTGCCTAAGCTGGTGAGATGCCTCATGCCCTTGTCTAAAGGTTGAGAGACAGGCTTTTATCTGGTGAAAGGAAGTGTGCAAATTTAGTAATTCTGGGTTGCTTTCTTTTAGGGTAGCTTGGCAAGTTTGAATTAATTTTTGTGTTGAATAATGCCTCTAAATCCTTTGGTTCAGTGTACTGGTCTTACTGAGCCCCACCTCAGTACACCCACAGTGTAGAGTTGCTTTCTGCCTCAGTAAAGCTGTTCCTCTTGTTCTCTTCCTTGCTTTTGCAGCTGCTCTGCTGTCCTTGAATAAGACCCGTGGGCCAGAAAACATGGAAATATGACAGTGAAAGCTCAAATATGCAGTATTTCAAGATCCAGACTGACTGATGTGCATTCCACATCTGTTTTGTGCCTAAAATAGAAGTTTTGCCAATGTCTGAGCCGGTGTGTCAGGGTCTGGGTAGAAGAGACCTTGCACAGTGAGAATAACTTTTGCTTCACAAGAAAACCCAACAGCTTTTATGTTCCTTTCCCTGCTTTAGGTGCTGCTGCAGCCAATGCCTCAGTTTAGATTGGGAATTCTGAGCTGGTGGTAGTGCACAGAGGCAGTTGCCTGGTTTTGTGTGGGGCTCTGCTTTTCACCCTTCCTTACTGAGCTGGTTAATGGGAAGTTGTGGGATGTGCTGGAATTGTTGGGTTTTTTTAAATATGTGGGAAGAAAGTGATAGGGAAACACTAGGTGTAGGGAACCTTCATGCCTAGTGAAATCCAAACCCTGGCTCATGCTTGTCATCCTGCCCTATTCCATGGTAAACCCGTGGTCCAAAGGAGGGTCTTGGGGCAAGGAAACTGTGAGGTTTCCCACTGTGCCTTCCTTCCCCAGGAGCCCAGGAACTCACCTGTGTGGTGATCCCACTCAAAATAGGAAGCCTGTGCAGACCAGAAAAGCACAGCCATTTATCTGGCCAGATACATCCTGGTGTTGATGGGAAATGTGATCTCCACATGGCAGAGCTCTGGAGAAAAGGCTGATCCAAGGGCTGGTGAAGCCACTATTAAATAACCTGGATCTGGGCGCCTGCTTCCATGGACTGCTTTTGTTTTGGAAGGGACCACTTTCCTTGCCAGGTCTTCTTTTACTAAAAAGGAAGGGGAAAAGAGCTAATTTGAGACTGGCACACACTGATGTAAACAGAGTTTCTTAGTCCAATTGGTTGCATTTGTACTCAAAAGAGGAGAGGGAGAAGATCTGGTTTTGCCCCAAGGGTCTCCTGGCCTAATACCACACACAAACATGCAGAAAGTCTTAGCTGCAGTGGGTTTCAGAGGAGACCAGGCCACAGGAGTCTGGGCAGAAATGCCACCTGCACCACAGCCCTGCTCCTTCTGCTGCTGCCACATCTCTCCCTCCTGGTCTTGTGTCCGTGGGGCTCCTCTTCCTGACACAAGTCAGTGACCCGCCTGTCTTGTGTCATTAGTGGGTGAAAGAAGAAACCTTTGCTGGTCACAAGACTGCATTCCTGTTTGTGAGCCTCTTCCTTCTCCTCCACAGCAGCTTCCTTTTGGTGCTGCCTTCTGTGCCAGCTCTCCACAAGCTTTGGAGGCGCCCTGGGAATAGAGACCTGTGAGAGTGGCTTTCTTTTCTTTTCCTAGGTGTTTTAGTTGTTTAATTTCTACTTATAATCTTCCTGCTTTTCTGCTGTTTCTAAGGCTTGGGCTGCAGGTCAGCGCTGTACAAGGAGCTGGAGTTTTCACTTGGTGTGGTTGCTTATCTCTGTCACGTGTCTCCCCTCTGTCCTGAAGCTGTCTTTGAAGCTGTGCCGTGATGCCAGTGGAAATAACTGGTTTCTCACTTAAAAAGCCCAGTTTTAAGGCTTCTTCTGAAGGCTGCTCTGTGTTGTGCCATGGTCAGCACAAGAGAAGGGGCCATCACTGGGGCAGACAAGGCGTGTAATGGGAAGGGAGGTCTGCTCATGCACACCCACCTGCACCTGTGGAATTCAAGGTGGTCCTTCCTGATCAGAAGGAGGGGTCTGGCAGATCTGGTGGTAATGCTGACATTCCCAGCCACGCAGAGCTTCCACCACTGGAATCGTGACAGCTGCGCTTCCTCTGTGCTCACTAATGCAGTGCCTGTGCTGAGTCAGGGACATGAGGGTCATCATCACGTGGCTGCAGGGAGCACGAGGGGTGCTCTGCCAAGTTGCCTCTACCAGCAGTGCCCTTTTGTCCCCTTCCCTGTGTGGCTGTGCGGGGCTCTTACCGGGAGCCTGAACTGGAGAAAGCCGGTCTGAAGGAGCCAGTGGCTTTTTGAGTGTGTTTTGCTGTTAGATGTGGTGGTGACCTGCATGGATTCCTCTTTCTGAGAAACTGGATTGCAGTCCTTTGGTAAGTGTTGCTGGATGGAAAAAGTGGACTGCTGGAGGGGAGATGGGTGCTCCAGGCCTCGTGTTGGCACCGCGAAGGTGTTGCTGCAAGACACAAGTCAAGCTCGTTGCTGCAGGAGTGATTTGACTTGTAACCACTGCCTGCTGCCCATGCTGGTGTTCAGCTGAGACAGCCTGGACTTTGCTGTGGGCTGGGAAGGCTCTGGCTGCCTGCACCCTGCTGAGTTCCCTTTGAATGGAGCCTGGCACCAGTGCCAGGGCAGAGGGTGACTAATGGCACTGCCCACACATTTGTCACGCAATTCCTCTTTGGCTCACTCATCGTGGGGCTTTTTCCTGCAGGTATTGCAAAACGGAGGTTCTACCTGCAGCCCCTGTGTTTATCTGCAGGGGTCCAAAGGGTGCTGATGCTTGGCTCCTGTTGGGTGTTTCAATAAGCTCAGGGGCACTGGAGGTGGAGGTGCAGCCTCTGTGCTGCCCTGTGCCAGGGCAGGCAGCGTCTGTAGGGCGTGTGGGAATCATGGGGAGCTCTTTCTGCTGTGTTAGGCTGATCTTGGGGGCTGTTTGGTGCTACAACTGGTGCCTGGGGATCACTTATCCCCAGAGGTGGGAGCAGTGAGCAGTCCCAAGCTGTGCTTGGTCAGCATTCTTCCTTCTCCTTTCCCTCTCACCAAGGCTGACACTGCAGGTCATGGTGTGCTGATGGTGGCACAGGGCAGAGTCAAACCCAGCTTGGTCACTCGTTTTTGGAGAGTCACAGGCTGCAGTCCTGGTCTGAGACTGAAAAGTCAGATTGTCCTGAGGTGATCGAAACTCCTCATGGACATTCCATTACAAAAAAAAAAATGAACATCAGGCTTACAAAGAGCCAGCTTCCTGCCAGCTTAGCCTCAGAGCCAACGCTTTTTGGCCACTAGGAGATAGTACAATGTGACTTGCAGAAAGATCCTTACGTTTGCAGAAGGGGAAACCTCCCAGCCACGTTTCATGACTGTGGTGCTGTGCTCCAGTGTGCTTTGGGAGGCATCTGCTGCACCATCTCCTGGCGCTGCCATCCTCTGTGTGCAAGATCAAGGGGGAGAATAGATCCCTTTGGGTTGCTGATCATTTGGCTTTTAGAGCACTCCCCATCCTGTCTTGTCTGTTGCAATACTGATTTTATATATATTTTAATATGTGTGTGAGAATTAGGAATACGTTTTTTTTTAACATGATTATGAAGAGCATCTATTTGCTAGTGTGGAGATGTGCAGGGAAGGTCCCCAGTGATTTGAGTGATTGTGAGCTGCTGTGTATCAAGCAGATTCACACATTTAGGAGCTGCATTCAGGGGCTGAAAAGCTGAGCTAAAACACAGCATTGCTTGATTGCGATCTTTCAAAATGTTGTGACTTCTCTGTGCTCACATCTTGCTGAGGGTGACTGCTTTGCTGTGTGCATAAACAGGGATCCAGGAACTGGAGCCATGATTACAAAAAAAAAAAAAAAAGGGATATGGAAGTCTTGTCTTACCTTAATGGAAGATATAATAAACACTGTGGATAAAATGACCACCCTTGAAACTGTTGTCAGGGGAACTTTTACTTCTGCATCATGAATTTTTTTCTTTTCCCCTTCAAAAACCTGGTCTTATTATATCAGGGTCCTTCCAGAGGCTGCATAATTCCCAGGGTAGTTAAATTTCAAGTAAGAGTCAGGTTTCTCTTCACTGGATGTTAGAATGTTAGAAAATGTATTTCAAAATGAATTGCTGGAAAATTGCTTCTGGAAAATAATTGTTACAGCCAACTAGGTAAGACTGAGATAAACTGAGGAGTAATAATCTTCCTGTGCTGGGTGAAGTGAGTTCCTGAATTGTGACAACCTTTTAAAAAAAGAAGTGTGAGGTCTAATTTCACATCCTTTGCTATGTCTGAGCGAACCTTTTCCCCAGGGTCGGGATGGTGAAGGGCAAGCAAAAAGAAAAACCTTTAGCTGGAATATAAGACTTGAATAACTAAATGGGCAAGACCAGAGGGAGCACATCATCAAAACTAAAGCAGTTTTTGTGTCTTTGCTTCCATCACAAGACCATGACCATGTTTCTTTCCAGGGTTAGAGGTCAGCGTATAATCTTTGTGCTGTGGAGATTGTGACTGAAGAGAGGAGAGCTCTGCACACCAGAACCGGAAGCCTCCAGAAATGGTTCTCTTCCCTGGCTCTGGGGGGGTTGAGTGTGTGGTCTGGCTGCAGCTGTAGGCCTCCCCTTTGAAGCCCTGGAGAGCTGCAGTGTGGTGAAGGCCAGGAGATAGCACAGCTTCCACCCCCGCATCCATCCACACTGCATTCCCGGGAGCTGCCTCCCTGAGGATGCCTCTTTCCAAGGCATCACTGCTTGGGACAGCAGGCCACGTCCAGAGGCTTGAGAAAGCCAAACCCCTCTGGCTCCTGCTTGTCTCCTCTGCCCTGGGAGGCCTGAAGCCTGATTTGGGCACAGTGATGAATTTTGGCTGGAGACATAGCCCTCACCTTGCTGAGGAGGGCACAGGCTCCTTCTTGCCCTGTGTGAAGGCAGCTGGTGAATATCCGTGTCTGAGCTATCCAGAGCCAAGAGGGAATTACTGTGCAGCCTGTGTGCCTTCCACTCTGGGCTGGCTGCTGCTCACCACAGATGTGTCTGTCTTGGAACTCTCCTCCACGTGCAGTTTGTGACAAGGGAGGCTGCTGTGCTCTGTGCAAGGAGGCTTTCCTAGGGCTCAGCTGCTCTGGGTGCTGGGTTTGGTGCTCAGAAGGGAAGGAGGTGCAGCTTCTGCCCAAAACCAGCTTAGCATGGTCTCCTACAAGCCTTGTTTTTATTCATGGCTTCCTCTGAGCAAGGGTTTGTCATTGCCTCATGTGCCTTGGGGAAGGGATTTTCAAGGAAAGTGAGTGAAACACAGGCTGTTGCTGAGGATAATCTTACTGACATGGCCATCCCTGCATGAGAGGAACTGGCTGCCCTTGTGGAATTTGGGCAGTGGAAACTGGCACTGGTAAAAAACCAACCCACCTTGCAGTGTTGGAGATGTTTATCCAGGCAGCCTCCTGCCTGTGTCTGGCACTGCTTCCTCCATCTCTGAAGAAGAGAGGGGTCTGTGCTGTGCATGGACAGCAGCTGAGGCTCCCTGGAAACCAGCAACTCTTCTTTGCCCAGAGACATAATGAACATATCAAGTGATGAGTGAGATAACAAGGAGAGGGTGGGTTTCCTGGCAGGTTTTGGCTGAGATCCTCCTACAGGTGAGGTGGAGTGGCAGTGAGGAAGAGGAGAAGAGCTTATAAATAAAAGTTCTGGGGTTTCATCAGGAGTGAAGGCAATACCAGCAATATTTTTCCCCCACCAGTGCGTTCCCCTGGTGTTGGTTGCCAGACCAGCTCCTTGGTGGTTTACTGGAACCAGACAAGAAGGAGGAGAGGGATCCTGCTGTGAGCTGTGCCTTTTTGGCAACTAAGCTCCAGCTGTGGGGGCTTTGGCTAATAGTTTTGTCTAGAGCTGTACAGAAATAACACCCAGCTCTTCCTTGGATCCGAGATCCAGTGATGGAAAGCCTGTCTGCAAGGAGGGAGGACAGGGTGACCTGCCTGATGGAATATGCAATTTGCTTGTCTGTAGTCACATCACTCACATTTTTCCTCCAACCCCCTGCCTTGGTGTCATCTCTGGGAATTTAATGGGAAGCTTTGCCAGAGGTGTTTTAGTACCCTCTGTAATATAGTTACTTTCCAAGTTCTCCACCAAATTAAACTTCTTTGGGGGTTGAGCACTACCTGGGTTACCAGAGTATCTGTCTCTGATCACTGCCAGGTTGCTATGGGCTTCTCCCTGTGCTCCATAGGGCACCTTTTATAGCTGGTGTCCTCTGGCACAAGGCTTCGTGTTCTCTGGAGCTGGAGTTTCCTTTTAAGGGTAACAACAAGGGGTTGTTCTCTGCTGTACCTGGTCTCCCTTGTTAGATCTCCCTAAGCATCACCTTCCCTTTTCATCCCAGCTCCCGAATGCATTAGCATAACCTTAAACTTTGGTCACTTTTATTTCTCAGCCCAGGCACAGGCTTGGAGTTTTCTGCTGTTTTCAGCCCCCCCAGAAAAGCTGCCTGGGAGCTTTCCTCTGCCAGTCACAGCTTAGCTCTTCCTTCACTGCTCAGCCATGGCACACGTCCTTTTTCTCCTGTGGCACCACCACAGCTCTGAGTCACTTTTTTGTGTGGAAGTTCAAATGTCCATGGTCCCCTGGGTTGGCAGGGTGCCCAAGTACAAGAAGAGAGTCACTTTGCCCTTACAAATCAAGTTTTGAGTTAATTATCTGTTTACTTGGACAGAGTGCGTCCTTGCCTCTGGTGAGATAATATTGTGATCTGGACTGGGGTCAGAGGAGTTCAGAGCTTTGGCACAGCAGAGGAAGAGAGGGAGGGAGTGATGGGTGGATCCCCAGGGGAAGGATGGGGCTATAGGGCCGTAGGTTTGGGATTTGAGGGCTGGGTGCTCATCCTTGTGCTACCACAGACTCTGGGTATGGCCTTGGGCAGGTCACAAGTTGCTTAAACTCTGCCTTGGTGAGTGGAAAGCAATAATTCAAGGAGATGGAAGTTAAACCAGGGGAGATAGTGGAGGGGACTGGGAAGCCAGAGCCTCAAAAAGAGTTGGATAGTAAATCCAACCTGCAATGGAGGTGGATATTAAATCAGAAGTGTTCATCCTTTGTGTTGTAATGTTGGTGGGGATGCTCACAGACGTTTCATCCCACAGTCCTGCTCTGTGGTTTATAAGCACAACAGTGGGTCCAGGGCATCCTGTCACCTTGTGGGAAGGAGGGAAGAAGCCCTAGATCTGTGGGGTGGCTGGAAGAGTGGGTGTTCCCCCAGTAGCATTCCAGGGGCTCTGTAGTGAGTAAGGGCTTCAATAAAGGGTGGCCATGAGTCCCTGTTGAGTTTTGCTGTGGCTTTAGTAGGAGTCAGGCTGAGCTCCCTGGCTGGCCTGTGGGACTGCTGTGATGTTGCTGGTAGACGGAAAGCAGAAATCACTTGAGATGGATCAGCACAGATGCAACAGGAAGGGAAAAGCTTGGTGTGACACTGTGGGACACAAAAGGATCCTGTGATGCAAGGTCCTGTGATGCAAGGCCTCTCTCCAAAGATGTTGTTGGGCAGCCTTGTGCTCCCAGGACTAAATGTGTAGCAAAAACCACTTTCTGAAGGACCTTTGTTGCTCTTCCATGGCACTGTGTGGCCGCTGGTGCTCATTTGTGTTTCCTTGCTTACAGTGCCTCTGACCATCATGGGGGAAGCCAGGATGGACCCAAACTTCTCCCCTCCCGACAGCACTGCACAGCAGGACTCTCTCTTCAGCATGACAGACGTGTTCCTCATCTCCCTCATCACCGGACTCTTCACTTACTGGTTCTTCTTCCGCAAGAAAAAGGAGGAACTCCCCGACCTGCCCAAAATGCAAACAGTGTAAGTAACAACTCTCAGGCAGCGCGGTGGGAGTGGAGCTTTCTGTCGTGCTTATGATGAGTCCTGGAAGGCTCAGCTGGATTGTAGGAGGCCCCTGGTGAGGGAACCTAGTCCCAAAAGATATTTCTGTTCCCTCATATTTCCTCTGAGCTGCGTGTTCTGCTCCCAACGCAGAAATCCCGGGGGAGGAGCCAGGCTGCAGTTCTGCCTTACCCCACCGTGTGGCCCAAATCGGGAATTGGCCTTTCCCAAGCAAGGCAGGAAAAGGCAAGGCAGGAAACCCTCTGGCTGTACTTCAGAACTCTTAAGGATTGCTTTGGCTATTCTCGGTTTTTTTTCTGATAAAAGTCCCATTTAGATAAATCTGGAGAAGTCTGGACTTGCTTTTAAGTAGGTTTCCTATCAGAAATCTTATCTACCCTTGGCTATGAAGAAAAGAAATAGTCTTGGGAGATAGTTCCTGGGATGAGCTGCTTGGCAGCTCCTGTGAAACTTGCTTGGCTTTGATGCCAGGGTACTGCAGTATCAGGAGACTGGATTTGGAGAGGGAAATTCTTGTTCCACCCTGTCTTCTGCAAAGGGCTTAGGGCCAGGATTGAGCCATGCTGGTGGAGACCTGAGTGCATTTTTAGTTCCTTACCTCACAGTAACATCAGTTTTCTGCTGGACTTTTTACCTCAATCCTTCTGTTTCTGGTGTTGCAGGAGGATGGAAAGTACAGTTTTCTGGCTGGGAGAGTTTTAAAGGGCAGCAGTGACCCTGGCTGTGGAACCTTGTGCACATGGGTGCACACGAGGTTGGCAGCAGCACAGCTGTCCCTGCCTGCTTAGCCTTACCTTGGGAACTTGTTTCATTGGATTGGTGGGATACTTTCCATCTCACGCCTGCAGCAGAGAGGGCTGTGTGTGTCAGTGCACATGGCTGTCTCTGGAGATTGTGAGGAGAACACTGTTGCCATGAGAGCTAATCTGGCTGGGGAAAGGGCACTACCCATCTGAAATTAGATGCTGGCATGGCACAGGCTGGGCCTGTGTGACTGATTCCACCACATGCAGCTCTTCCAGAGGCTGTTGTGACCTTGCAGAGCAGCTTTTTGACTGCCCCTGGTACATGTTACCACCTTGTGCCGCTGCAGGGCCTCAGCACATGGGCTTCCATTTGGGAATGGATGGAGGCCTTGGCTCTGAGCTGCTCATGGGCACTTTGCCTGGGTTTGCTCCGTGGGGTCCGTGCTGCCTGCTCTGTCCCTGTGAGCCATGGCTGGAAGGGAGCTCCCTATGGGAGATGTGGAACAGCAGCATGTCCCATTGTGGATAACTAGGGAAGAGGTGAGGCTGTTCTGGAAGTCATCTGCCACTACTGCATTTTGGAAAAGTGGCAGCCAGGCAGGTGCAGAGTGAGAGGAGGCTGTGAAGTAGTTTCTCCCTCTACATTAAGCCTGACCCTGCTGCAGCCCTGCTGTGGTCCTTGCAGCAAGCTGGTCAGAGGGCAGTGTGGCCCCATAAGCCAAGGCTGTGGCTGGTGGCACATCTGCCTTTTGGGACAGAGACAGAGACTTCCTGCAGGTTTTGCAGTGTAATTTTATGGGATGCTTGGAACTGGGAGGAAAATGAGTGGGAAAAACAAGCTTGTTCAGCCTTGGGTTTCCTTCCCTCTTGTAATCCTTGAGTCTAGGGTGGAGTTTCCTTTCTGGTGATCAGGCAGATCGACAAGACACAGGATCACACTGTCAGCCACTGCCTCTGGCTGGCTGGATATGTCAGGTGGGCCTGTGGGCAGGCAGGGAAGCTGTCCCAGACCCATGAAGGCAGAGAGGCCTCATCAGGGCTGTCTCTGTCTGAAGTGGAGAGCCTTGACCTTAAGAGGGGTTGCTTTTCTTCAACTTCTCTGCAGCTCTGCCTCAACTCACCAAACTGTCCTGAACTGCTTTATCTGATGGCATTGAGTGATGGGTTTAGTTGTCTCACTTTGGCTCCCCCAACTTCAGCCTCGGGATACCGGAGGATGAAGGTGCTGAACAGCAATTCAGACACATCACAATGGCTGCTGCTTTAATGGTTTGTTTGCAGTGTTGAACAGTGCAAGCAGGGTCTCCAACCTGAACACAGCATCCAGGACCTCAGTGCCCTCCTGGTGCTTTTTGGGAGCTGCTGCTGAGCACCTTGATAAAACCGTGTCAGCTCAGCAGGGTCTGCAAAGGAAATGCCACTGTTGTTACTGCCCTTGATTGTGGAAAAACAAATGACCTGTTGAAACACCCTCTTTTGGGCTGGGTTCTCCCTGCGTGGCTCCACCAGCCTGTGTGACCTGAAGACACTCATGATCTTGCCATGACAATGCATCCCTGGGTTCAGCCACAGCTCAGTGAGGGATCAGGCTGCTGATTCTTCATCCTTACAGCCAAGTGGAGCTGTTTTCCTGGCCAGAGTCTCCGCAGAAGGGACAGAATCGAGCACATCGGAAGGCATCCTGTACCTGTGACGTGTAACACATGCATGTGTGGGACAGGCTGGGATCCCACTGACTGCTCTTGTTTTGACTATTTTCAGACTTAATTAAAACCACTGGGGCAGCCTTCCCTGCAGCCTGCTCTGCAGATGTCATTAGGGAGAGCAGCTCTGGATCGCCACGCAGCCGTGGCCACCGCACTTCCTCGTGGGGGCATTGCTGGGGAATGCACAGATTTATTTTTATTCTCTGGCTGCTCCTCCTCTGCACGTTTCTCAATCAGAGATTTCTTTCCCTTCTCATGTGCCCGCTCCAGAGTTGTACAGACAGTCATCCTGGGGAGACACAGGCAGGACAGCCATTGGTATGCTGGGTGTCACCCTCTCCTTTCTCCCCCCTCTTTAACATTGTTTGGGGCAGAAACTGGCTTATCTCTATTCTGCAGCTATGCAGAAATCCATTCCCTGGTGCTTGTAGGGCTTCCTGTGGCAGGAATTGCTCCAACTCCTTAGCCTGATTAGCTCTCTGCTGCCTGTGTGTGTGAGAGAGAGAGACCATCTCTAATTTAATTTAATAGGATCCTGAAGAGAACAAACTCCTTTGAGCTGCCTCCGTAATGGCACTGCCATAGTTACCCGAAGCGTCGCTCACGCAGTGTCTGGAATCATTTCATTCAGCTACAGCACCAAGCTTTTCTTTTTTTTTTTTTTTCCCTGAAAAAGAAGAATATGTATAAAAGCAGCTGTGATATAAACAGTTTCCAAGGTAACAAGGCCGGGGGAGGGTTTTGTGTCCCGTCCCCCTGCTCCACGCCGATGGGAGAGGGACGTGCGCTGCGGAGGATCCTGGGAGGTTTCATTCTCCACTCCTAATTCCTTTCTGCCACTGCTGCCAGATGTTGCAGTTTCTCAGGACTGTGCGGATCCACTTGGTAACTTCTGAAGCCCCACCACAAGGATCTGAGGGGACAGGACCACTCCTGCTATGACCCGTGCCGGGACCTTTTGTGCCGGCTCTCTTCTCCTCAACAAAAGGCTGAGGCTTGGCTTTAGCGCCCAGGAGGAGCAGAATGGGAAGGCCTGTGTGGCTCCAGAGCTAAGTTAGATCCGTCCCCCCACACCTCCCCTTGCAGACACAGCTGCCCTGGGACTCTTTGTCTGCCTCCTCCCTGCCCAGCATGGGCTGTGTGTACTCGGCCCCACGGGAAGAGCCGGCCGTGGTCAGGTGAGTCAGTCTGCCCGATGGGCTGTGGGGTTGTTCCACCTTGGAGGGTCGCTCCTCCCGCCCCAAAGCTGGGTGAGTGGGATGCCTCTTCCCTCTGGGACAGGAGGAGGAGGAAGGGGAGAGGCTCTGCTCAGAGGCAGGCTGCTCCAGAGGAGACCCTGCTGTCGGTGCTCGGTTTCTCTGCAGTGTCCAGGCTGTGTCTGCACTTCTGGATGTATCTGTGCGTTTGTCGGGAAAGCCATGGGCATGGGAACTTTCTGAAGGAGAGGTGTTCAGCTGGGACAGACTTTGATATTGTTGCTGAGCTGTTGGGAACTTCTCTCCCTCTCCTTTCTTTCTCCTGAAGTCGAAATGACAGAGAGCCCTGGGAGCTGTTTGTGCTGTGGGTTCTCACCAAGGGTGGGAGATCAGTACAAGCTACAGCTCATTCCAACAATGGAGTTAATCCCCTTCCCTCCACTTCTGATTCTCATTGTCACTGCCTTGAGCTACCTAAGTTGTAGGAGCAGTCATTGCTGAGAACACACTTTCTCTTCTAAGTTTCCCTGGCTGAGCAGTGAAAATGTGTGTTGTTTCTGCCTTTGGCGCCTGTGTGTTTTCGCAGCTCAGATTTTCAAACCACCCTGATGAAGCAATTTCAGAGAGTTGTGTAGCCTTTTTTCTAAAGCCAGGCTCATTATTTCTTCTGTGTCTGAGCCACAGCCTGTTCTCCACCACACACTTCAGTGTGGGGTTGCCTCCTTTGAAAATGGACGAGCTCCATGTGCTGCACCCTTTTCTCTTCCAAAGGGAGCTTGCTGAAAGGATCTGAAACTTTTTTTTCTCCTCCTTAAAAAGCATTTTGTTTAGCAGTTGACCCAACAGTTGTTTTAATTGGATCTCGCTTGCAGAGGGCAGAAAACCAAAGAGGTTCACCAGGAAGCCAAAAGCTAAGTGAGAGCTGAGTCTTGTGAATTCTCTCGAGCCCCCGTCCTGGCGACAGCATGGGCAGGGCTGGGACTGCTCCCTTAAGATTCTTGTCATATCCCAGTTCCCAACAGGGGACAAATGACAACTCTAGGAGAGTATTAGCTGCTGGGAGAGCAGAGCAGGAGTGTGAAGCAGCTCTCTCCTGGGAGCACAGCTGCCTTGGGTAGCTTTTTGAGGTAGGCTTTGCTTGTCTTTGGTGTGTGTGCTGTATGAGATTGTTAGTTCTCAGAACTGTCAGGCCCAGTTATGGAGCTCCTTGATACCTTTGGGTCAAGGAGGGTGCTTGGAGGTATGTTTTACTGAAGGTCCCCCACCCTGCTGCTCTGTGTGTGTGCTCTCTGCAAATGCCACAGCACATCTGCAAGATCCCTCCCCCTGGGCTGCAGAGTTTAGGAAACTGTTAGTGAGCTCTTCACATTCTCACATGGGCTGGAGCCAAAACCATTTGTTTTTTGCCTGGAGGCTTCTCTCTTCCCACAGGAGACCCAGCCTTGCATTCTTCCATTGTGAAATGGGAACGGGTCCCACGTTCTTCTTCCCTGCTACCAAAGCTCCAGTGGGGAGGACAGCAAGGGAGCTCCTGTCCTCCTTGCCTGCTGTGAAAAGCCCCCAGCACCTAATCTGACTGCAGCTAGACCCATCTCTGCTTGGGAATGGAAACCAGCAAGGGAACCGGCTCTGCAGGACCTTGGCTGGCAGTGGGTGCCTTGCTGGTGGCTCTGTGGGTGTGATCAGCTGCGTGTGTCTGCTCCACAGAGCTCTCCAGCTCTGGGACTCGGGTCTGGCATGCTGCTTTGAGGTTGAAATAGCTGGTTTTTAGCCCTGTTTGACTTCAGGCTTGGGGAATGTGCCCTGGGGAACATAGTGCAGGACTGATCCTGCCTACCTGCAGTGATGTGGGAAGCAGGGAGCTCTCTATTCCCTTCTCTCACACCATGGCTTGTCCCCTGAGATTTATCTGGAGACCTGCTCTTGTGAGATCCTTGTAACCTGCTCAGCTGTGAAACCTCTCAGAGCAGTTGATAAAGGCTTCCTGACAGGCAGGACTGAGTGCCTGGGCTCTCCCTGTGGGAGGATTCACCAGTGGAGGTAAGGCAGGGGCTCAGCTTTTCCTGTCTGCTCCGAGTCCCTGCTCCATGGTTGTTGCAGAAGCCCTGTGGTTGAGTGATGGGTATCCCTGGGACATGGATGGTCAGTGGGGGTTCACACTCCTTTGGGCAGCCTTCCTGAGGTCTGGAGGCCACTTCTTCCCCACTTGCTTATTCCTGACCTCAAAAAATGAATGTGTTTCATCTGAAAGGAGGTTCTTCCTGTCTTTCAGAGTAGCTCCAGTGAGAGACAGCAGCTTCATCGAGAAGATGAAGAAGACGGTAAGCTGCTTGTTCTGGCTACAAGGGGTGCTGGGAAGGAGGGAGAGCTCATGTCCTTCCCAGTTTTCTCTGGAGACTGTCAGCAGGAGGGGCTGATTTGGATACAGGCACATGCCTGCTGCAGAGAGCATCCAGGGGAAGGCTGTGTGGGCAGCCAAGAATAGCTCTTTGGGTCTATGCCTGGAAGTTGTTCTTAGAGGAAAAAAATTAAAGTGAAAATTTGGTGGGGAAAAAAATAAGTGTAATATGAGATCAAAGTCAAGAGGGAAATGGCAGAGACTTTAAAGTCATTGGCTGGCAGCTTTTTATCTGCGTGATTGGTTCCCAAACTGGCTCGCTGTGGATTGGGAATTGTTGTACACAGAACTGATGGCTTTTGACTCCACTGGTCTGGACACAAGAGGAAGCAGAGGAAGAAGCAAGGGCTGGATGTATTTTCTGTTTTACTTCAAAGTAACTGGCTTGCAGCAGAGCAGGAGCTCTGGTGCTCAGGCATTTCCCCAAAGCTTTGGCAAGCTTGTGTTCCAGGGAGTTCCCTGTTTTCAGGAGTCACGCTGCAGCTCTGAGGTTGAGAATAAATCTTGGGGGTTTTTCTTTGTTTTGGGTTTTAGTCTGACCTGAGTCTCCCCTCTGAGTGTGACAAGAGTCATGTTCTCATTAACAGCCTAGCCTTGAGTTTTCTGTCAAACCTGGCGTGGAGTCCTGTACGAGCACAGACTCCTGGTTGCCTTTAGGTTGCAGTCCAGGACTCCTGATCCCAGGCATTTCCTTTGTCTGTGCTTCATCCATGCATTTGCCAAGTGAGTAATCACCATTTAACAGGGATTTCTTTTTCTCTCCAGGGCCGAAACATTGTGGTTTTCTATGGTTCCCAGACGGGCACAGCAGAGGAGTTTGCCAACCGTCTCTCCAAAGACGCCCATCGCTACGGCCTCCGGGGCATGGCAGCAGATCCGGAGGAGTATGACCTGGTAATTTAGCCATGAACAGCCTCAGGATAGGTAACATCCCATTAGTGTCCCCTAAAAAAACCCAAGGACCCTGGCCAAGGGACAGCTGGCCTTTTAGCAGTGTTGTTTAGGGGAGAAAAGATCAGCCTGAGCGATGCAGAGATGGGCTTGGTCCTCGCCGTTCTGCATTCTCATGAAAGCTTTGCATGGAAAAATCCCATTGCTTTTCTGGTGGAGTAGAAATACTGACTTGCAGTCCAGTGGGGGTGGTTGGCTTTATTTCCCCTGCCAATTTTGGGTGGGTTTGGCCTTTCCCAACCCCTTTTGTAATCAAGTGGCGTTGCTCTGCACACCTACACCGTAGGAACAGGCTTGCCCAATAACCACGTTGTGGGGTCCTTAGGGGTTCATTCTCTCCTTCGGTTGCAGTCGGACCTGAGTCGCCTCTCAGAGATTGACAAGTCCTTGGCTGTGTTCTGCATGGCCACCTATGGAGAGGGGGATCCCACAGACAATGCCCAGGATTTCTACGACTGGCTGCAGGAGGCCGACACCGACCTCTCGGGTCTACGGTTTGCAGTGAGTGGCTCAACTCCAGTTTGTGTTGGAATTTGGGAGGGAAAGCCAAGAGCCCTCCACTGTGCCTGCACATGGCTGGGGGAAAGGCACAGCATGTCTGTGTCCTGTGCTCCTGTTTTGGTTGAGGTCCCTACTGTCTTCCTTCGCAGGCTTTGTGGGCTCCTACAAATGTACATCTGAGGGCTCTAAATACAGATGTCAGAGTTCTCTCTCCACTCCCTAAATCGTGAGGGTTTGCTGGTACAAACAGCCCCAAACAGGCCTGCAGGCGCTGAATATGACATCTGCAAATGAGCTACAGGCTGCTGCTGTTCAGAAGCTAATTGAGCACCCCGGGGCCAGATCTTCTCCCACAATTTAAATCACTTGGAGTGTGTAACTCTCTTCCTGTGCTGAGCTGAATAACCACCTCACCCAAACCCTGGCCAGATTCCTTAGGCAGCATAATAATTGCAAATGAGGATAAAATCCACTGCTGGAGATGTGAAGCTGCTCTGTATGAAGCAGTGAGCAAATATTTGCTGTGTGGTTTGTGGGAGGCAAAGGCCAGCAATCGGTCTCCAGGCAGTCCAGGCTCTTACTGGTCCCTTGAGGGTGCAGGAGTTGTTGTAAGTGCATCCTCTTGCCATGCCTGAATCCAGGCTCAGGGGAGGTGCTGGTGCCTCCTCACCAGTGGTAGATTCTTACCCAAGGTCCATGAAGAGCGGATGGGGAGCTGAGAGAGGTCTTGCTGTCTTTTCTCAACTTCATTTGCTGGGTGATACTTGCCAGAGGATGTCAACTGGATGGGAAGAGTCCAGCTCCTGCTTCTCCATGCTCATGAGCATTCCCTTCCAGGTCTTTGGGCTGGGGAACAAGACTTATGAGCACTTCAACGCCATGGGGAAGTATGTGGACAAGAGACTGGAGGAACTCGGAGCCCAGCGCATCTTTGAGCTTGGGCTGGGAGATGACGATGGCAAGTGAGTACCTTGGGTGGAGGGGCTGGTCACAGCTGGATAAAGCATCTTGGATACTTTGGCAGGGAGTTGGCTCTGTTACCAAGACAGAAATAAACTCTACAGGGCTCTTTGTGGGAGTTGACGTAACTCCGAGTGTGTGTCTGTCTGCTCTCTCTCCCACAATCAGATCCCTGTACACAGGGAGTATCCTAGGGAATCCTGTGTCTGGAAAATCTCACACTAGCTCTAAATGCCCATAGGTACATACTGGAGCAGGCTTTGCAGCCTTCTCTGTCTTTGTCCTGCTGTAGATCCATTGCTAACCCAACCTGTGTAGATAAACTTCCCCATCCCTGTGGAGAAGGCAGACTCCATCTCCTTGTGAAGTGTTTTATAGTGGGAGGCAGCAGTTTTCCAACTCAGACAATTATTTTTATTTTATTTTTACCTCTCTGTGCTCACCTGAGCACCCTGGGACATTACATCAACCTCTGACTTTACCTCTAAGTCTGCAAGGTCTGATGTGAGGTTTGTGAGGTGTGTGAGAGGCTCTGAACCCAGCAAAATGAACATTGCCGTGTTGGAATCTGCCTTTTGGGAAGGTGACCTCATGCCAAGAGTGGGCAAGGGGGGAGTTGAGGTGGTTAAAGACTGAGCCTGAATAACAAAGCCTTCCTTGGCAGACCTGGTGAAGGGAGGGGTGGTTGGCATAGCCACAATTCCAACTTAGTGCTCTGACAATGCTTTTCTGGTGATCTGTGGCATATGGAGGTACCAAAACTGTCTGGGTCCAAGGCAAATGCCTTTTCCCATGGTGGAGGGAGAAAGTCCATAGGGATCTCAGATGGCTCTTCTGGGAATACCCCTTTTCTCCCAGCTGGGGCTGGGTTATTGACTCTTTCTTTTGCCCTGGATAGCCTGGAAGAAGACTTTATCACCTGGAGAGAGCAGTTCTGGCCGGCAGTCTGTGAGCACTTTGGGGTGGAGGCTACAGGAGAAGAGTCCAGGTGGGTTTGGGAGCAGATCCTTTTGGGTGCCAGAGAGATTGGCCACCTCTGACTGGTCACCATTCCATCAGCCCCAGGCTGCTGTTCCCTGTCCTCTGCACTGCCTCCCCTTCCAGACTGGAGGGGGCATGGGCAAAGTAGAGCAGGAAGTGGAGCTGCGTGGCCTGAGCCTGGTGCAAGTTTGAGCCCAGCTCTGGATTTCTGTTCTGACTGGAGACATGGTGGGTTTGGTACCTTTGGGGATGGCTGTGCTGGTTGTGATGCTCCCAGTGAGGCTGCGGTTTCCTCTTGGTTTGGGGTTTCTGCACAGCTTTCCTGGTCCCTCACGTCTGGAGAGGGGCAAAGGGGTGGAATTTGCATTTGTTTTTGAGCTGCAGCAAATCAACCAAAGTATATGCTGGTTCCAGCTGTACTTTGTGTTTTCCAGTTTGACTTTTTTTTCTCTTTTCTCCCCCAGCATCCGCCAGTATGAGCTGGTGGTGCACACAGATGTGAACATGAACAAAGTCTACACGGGAGAGATGGGCCGACTCAAGAGCTACGAGAACCAGAAGCCGTAAGTGCCAACCCCCTGGGCAGGGTGTATGTGGGGCAGGGCTTGGCTGATGGGTCCTTGATGTCTCTAACAACACCTGCTGTGTGGGCAGTGTCATTTCTGCAATGCAGTAGGTCTCTGCCCAAGAGGAACGGGCTCAGACCTCCACTGGGACTCTGAGAGTCCCCAGTTAATGGATCATTAGTGGTGAGGAGATGCCTGTGGCCCCATGTGCTGCTTGGCTGGTACATCCACAGCATCTGTCTTGAGCCTTTCCTTGCCTGGGGTGGCCAATACATGATGGCTGCTGGCAGGATTGCTGTGGGAGATGAGCTGTATAAACTAATCCCGACCTGAAATATTTCTTTGAGATGTGACAGTTCCTCCAGTCCACTTGTGTGTCACTTGTTCTTAATGGGACAGAAGCTGTTGACTGCTGGGCTGTGCTTAGAAGGAAAAGGATGTGCTTTCTGTGCCAGTGTGGGTAGCAGCAGGATCATAGTTTGGTTTGTGCTGTGGTGGAGTGTGCTTTGGAACATGAACCAAATCATAGGAGCCTGCTCCATAGGCAAAGGGAAACATGGCTGGATACCAACAGCGCCATGAGCCTGCAGGAGCATAACCCAGAGGGCCCTTGTCTTTCCTTCCAGACCGTTTGATGCCAAGAACCCCTTCCTGGCCAAGGTTACAGAGAACCGCAAACTGAACGAGGGTGGAGAGCGGCACCTGATGCACCTGGAGCTGGATATCTCCAATTCCAAAATCAGGTAGTTTTCTGTGGGAGACTGCTCCTTTATTTTGTCAGGAGCAGTCTGCAGCAGGAGCAAAGAACAAGGATGTGGCACCAGCTTCATCCAGTACTTCAGTGATTACTTAACACTGCCCCTCTGGGCTTCTGTACCAGGTACCCCACGTCAGGACTTTCTCCCAGCTCTTGCACTGCCTGCTTTGGGTCCCTCCCACCCCACAGACCTTTCCTGGCTGAGCAGTCCCAGTTGAAAGAATTCTCTAGGAATCATTAAAAAAATGAGAGGACAGATGAACTGTGAGAGAGAGGTGGGGATGGCTCATGCCTTGGCTTGCCTGGCTTAGGTGTTCAAGCATAGGGGGAATAAAGCCTTGCTCCTAAAAATCCTCTCACTGGCTTAAATTGCTTAAATTGTTAGAAAGTCACAAATCCAGGTGGCTTAATGTAACAAAGTACTGCAGAGGTTTTGAGCAGCTTTGCTCTGTGCCTGTCTGGGAGTTGGTCTGTCTTTGCTGGAACTCTGACCTCGTTGAAGTCTCTGTCTTGGAGGTCCCTTGTAAAAACCCTGGTTCTTAAAACCGTTATCCCACAATGGTCCTTCCTGCTGTTACTGTGGGCTCTGGGGATCCCTGGTGGTGCAGCAGCTCAGATCTGCGTTGTCCAGCTGCCTCTTGCACCAACCCACTTGTCTTCTGAGGGCAGACAAGAAGTGGTGCAGGTGTTGCATCTGTTCTCCTGTGTCTCGTGCCAGGTACGAGTCCGGGGACCACGTGGCCGTGTACCCTGCCAACGACTCCTCTCTGGTGAACCAGATCGGTGAGATCCTGGGCACGGATCTGGACACTGTCATGTCCCTAAACAACTTGGATGGTGAGTATGGATGGACCCCTGAGGGTCAGCAGTTCTCCTTCAGCTGTGGCCTTTGTCCTTCCCACCAGAGCAGGGTCCAGATCACCCTCAGGTCCCATGGGGCACCTCCAGGCAGACAAATGTCCCACAGCCACTCTGAATGCTGTGCTGTTCTAGCAGTTAGCACAGACCTGTTTGCTGAGAGCAGCTGAAGTGGGTCAGTTGTGAAATGTGTTTAGTGTGCCCATTCAACAACAACTTATGTAACAGCACACTCCTAATTACAGAACATCAGCCCACCAGAGCATCCCTCAGCCGCAGCAGCCCCAGAGCTCCACAGGGCCCTCAGTGTGTGAGATGTTCTTATTCAGGCCTGAGAGGAGGCACAGGCTTGGAGACTGAACTGCCAGGAGGGAGCACTTGTACTGGTACAAAGAGCTCTTCCTGGGCAGCGTTCCCAGCAGAGCCAGCCTCTGGCAGGAAGGAGATGCCAGCTGCTGCCCATTGCACTCCTGGAGCAGCACAGCCAGACCTGAAGCATCAGATGTGCTGGCCCAGAAGCCTGAGGGAGCTCCTGGTTTCAAGAGAGAAAATGGTTCTAATGCACTGCTGGAGCCTGTAGCCCCCTGTGCAGTGTCTCAGGTTGTCCAGCCTCACACTGTCATTCCTGTCCCTTATGGACAGGAGTCTGAGCACAGCTCTCTGTGTCTAAATGAGTGTAAGGACACTTTTGAGGCCAGGTCTGATAGAGGTGTACGCGTGTGAAGCCAAATTAGCTGTGGAGGGGAGCCCCTCTGCTTGGTCTGCGGGTTTGCTGGACATCTCAGGGCAGAGAGCCCTGTTGGAGACCACAGGGTAATATTTTTTGCTGCTAAACTGTCACAGCATCTGTGAAACACAGAATGGGCTACTGGGAGAGGGAGCTGCCTGGAGAGGGAGGTGCTTCAGTGTGGAACTGGGGCTTTGGCCCACAGGCTGATCGGCCTTAGGGCTGCTCTCTCCTCCCTGGAGCCTTGCTCTGTCTCCAGCCCTCACACACCGTGCGTAGCTGCCGGCACGAAATCCCTTTGACATAACAGCACGTAGTTGCTGATTTTCAATTTTTCTTTCTCTCCCTCTTCTCCAGAGGAATCCAACAAGAAGCATCCCTTCCCCTGCCCCACGTCCTACCGAACAGCCCTGACGTACTACCTGGACATCACCAACCCTCCCCGCACCAACGTGCTGTACGAGCTGGCCCAGTACGCCACGGACACCGGGGAGCAGGAGCGCCTCCGGAAAATGGCCTCGTCCGCTGCCGAGGGCAAGGTGGGAGCGCTGGCCCTCCCAGCAACACTGCTGGGCTGAACTGGGTGCTGGGGGATCCCCGAAGGGGTCGTGCAGAGAGCCCAGGGGGTGTTTGCCAGCCACGAAGGGAAGTGGTCACGCGTGTGCCCTCCTTGCCCGCAGGCCCTGTACCTCAGCTGGGTGGTGGAGGCCCGCAGGAACATCCTGGCCATCCTGCAGGACATGCCCTCGCTGCGGCCCCCCATCGACCACCTGTGCGAGCTCCTGCCCCGCCTGCAGGCCCGCTACTACTCCATCGCCTCCTCCTCCAAGGTGAGTGTGCTTCCAGCAGGGAATGAGGCTGTGGAGGGACCGCTTCAGCTGCAGCTGCACAGCACCACGGTCTTTGGCTGGGGAGTGGATGTGGGGGAGCTTGTCCTGGTGATAATTTCCATCAGAGAGGCAGCTTTAGTTATCTCCTTGCATGAAGTTATCCCAGCTCTCACAGGGTCTGCAGAGGGTCTCAGACTGCAGCCAGCTGTGTCCCAATACCACCTGCACTCCCTGGGGCCCTGCTTCTCTTCACCCATCAGCCTGGCTGTTAGGACTTGGAAGAAGGTGGAATTTTAGGGGCTGGTCAAAATTCACTCATTACTTTGTGCCTGAAGCCCTGAGGTGGCTGGAAATACCCAGGGAAACTCCGTGGTCCTGTGATGAGTCAGGCACAAGACAGAAGCCCCAGGAGGGGCATGCAGGGAGGAATAGCTGTCCCAGTATTAACATTAGGTTAAACTTCTCCTCATTCCTGAGCACTGAGGGGGAGCTGCGTGGGCTGAGCTGTGGGGTTGCTGGGCCTCCCTCTCTGCGTGGTGCCAACATCCCTTCCCTGCAGGTTCATCCCAATTCCATCCACATCTGTGCCGTGACGGTGGAGTATGAGACCAAGACGGGCCGCCTGAACAAAGGGGTGGCCACCAACTGGCTCAAGAACAAGGTGCCTGACCAGAACGGGAGCAGCTCCCTGGTGCCCATGTACGTGCGGAAGTCGCAGTTCCGGCTGCCCTTCAAGCCCAGCACCCCCGTGATCATGATCGGGCCGGGCACTGGCGTCGCCCCATTCATCGGCTTCATCCAGGAGCGGGCCTGGCTGAAGCAGCAAGGTGAGGGCCCAGCAACCTGCTTGGGGCTGGAGCTCCTGCAGGACAGGGTTCTGTGGGGCCAGTTGGTGCCTCTGAGGTGCAGCTTGTGCTGCTCATGTTGCTAGTGGGTCCAGCGAAAAGCAGAGGAGGTGGGGCAGGATGAATAGGAGCCAAATGTTGCCCAGCATGAGGATGCTTTGTCCTTCTCTTGGCCAAGGAGGATGTTTGGGGGGTGGATAGACCTGAGGCAGTTCTCTGACTACATCTCCAAATACCTGCAGTCAAGTCACACTCATTGCTGAAGCCTGTGGCCACTTCTGGGAATCAGACTCAAGCTTCCCCATATAACCAGAAGCAGTTGTGCAGCTCTGCCTCCCCTGGCCTGGTAGGACCAGGGGAGCAGAGAGGACAGGATTGGGACTGCTGGGATTGGCAGGACAAAGGGAGGGTGGGGAGGGGGACAGGGTTGTGGGCTGCCAGGGGCCAGCTGATGGAGGCTGTGTGACCCTGCAGGCAAAGAGGTGGGCGAGACGGTGCTTTACTACGGCTGCCGGCGCGAGCGGGAGGACTACCTGTACCGGGAGGAGCTGGCCCGCTTCCAGAAGGAGGGAGTCCTCACCCAGCTCAATGTGGCCTTCTCCAGGGACCAAGCTGAGAAGGTACTGCTCTAGTCCTCCCACCACTTGCTCCTGCTGCTACACCCAGCTGTGGCCTTGGGGCTGGAGATTCCCAGCCTGGATGGCCCGTGGCAGGCAGGAGCACCCAGCACACCTCCACTGTCTCCAGAGCCTTGAGCATGGGCTTGGCTTCCCCTCATCGCCCCAACCTGTGGTCTGGGGGGCTCTGCTCCTCTCACCTCATTCCCACCTTGTTTCCTGCCAGGTTTATGTCCAGCACTTATTGAAAAAGAACAAGGAAAACATCTGGAAGCTGGTTAATGAGGGGATGGCTCATATCTACGTGTGTGGGTAGGTCTGGTGGCAGGGAAGGGACTTTGGGAAAACATTCCTGTTCTCAGGAAAATTAGTGTGACTCAGTTTCCCCAGCTGTGCATTACAAGCCCTGGGAGGGTTACACTGTCTGGATTCCGGGGGAGTGCAAAGGGCCAGGCAGGCAGGCTGGAGTGAACCCTCTGTGTTCGTGTGGGGAGGTGACAGGGCTCTGTGACTCTGGTGTCATACTGTGTCACTCATGATCCCTTTGTTTGCAGCGATGCCCGAAACATGGCCCGGGACGTGCAGAACACCTTCTACGAGATCGTGTCCGAGTTCGGGAACATGAGCCAGGCCCAGGCCGTGGACTATGTAAAGAAACTGATGACGAAGGGCCGGTACTCTCTGGATGTCTGGAGCTAAAAGCAGGGCTGGCGGGGCTGGGGAGAGAACGGGTCCCCAGGTGTGGGCCCACGGGAGGTGCAAAGTGCCTGCTCGCCCACGGCTGCTGTGGGTGACGGTGTCAGCCCCACCCCACAGCTACCCCGGTGTCACTCCCAACCCCTCCTGGGCCACAGCAGCCCCTCGGGACAGGCTGTGTACCCCGGGGGTTGGAAGGGGTTGAGAGGGGCAGGGGGGTAGCTCAGCTGCTGTCCAGGAGCCGTGGTGACCCCGGCACCCCAAGGCGCACCTCGTGGCACCAGCATTTGCCTTGAGGTCAGGGACACAGCTGATGTGGGGCACAAGGGATGGACGCTGCTAGAAAGCTCTGGGGTCCTTCTCTGAACACGAGGTGTTGCCTTATCCCTGGGGCTGGAGCCCACCCTGGCCTGCTGGCACGGCAAAGGGGTGGAGGGGCCGGCAGAGCCCTGCGCTCCCGCCGGGTGTGAGGGCCTGGCCTGGGCAGCCATCTGTCCTCACCTCCCTCGTGCCCTGCTTGTCCAGCTCTAGGATGTGGGGCTGGCAGCTGGCTCTGGGCACAGAGGTGCCCTGTGCCCCCCAGACCTCACCACCCCCCTGCTCCTTTCCTGATGCCTGCCTTTGCTCCAGCACGCAGCGGGAAGGGGGTGACTCCTCTCCCCTGGGGAATAGACCCAGTTGTGGGAGGAGGGGTCTCAGTCTATAAGGCCCTGCTTGCTCCCTGGGGTCCGGCAGCTCCCCTGAGCCCAGCCCCTCCCTCACACTGTGTATGGTCATTTTTTAAATACTGTTTTTATTTTAACATCTTTGTGATTTAAGCATGGGGGAAAACAAAAAGAAAAAACAACCTTTCAGGCTGTCCAATGATTGTAAATTATTTAAATACATTTGCCCTTGGAATAAAAATGCTGTGTCTGTAGTTTGCTTCCTACCCTCTCTCTGCTCAGCCAGAGGGCAGAGGGAGGCAGGAGCATTGGATGATAACTGGGAGGAAACCTGGGGTCTGGGTGGCAGCTCTGGGTTTAGGCTGAGCTGGGGGCAGCCCCTACTCTGAGTGCTGGGACCTGGTTGGGGGGAGGATGGCAGCTCTGGACTGGGGTGCTGCTGTGCCAAACCTGCTCTTTGGTTCTTCTGGAGCTCCTGGTGGTGGTACAGGGTGTCTCTTCCCTGAGCTGCAGGGACACTGAGGTCCTGCTGGGCTCCTTGGATGACCAAAGCTCTGGCCACAGCCTTGCACAGGCCAGGGGTGCCATGGAAGGGAACTCACAGCACTGCCCACCTGGACCTATGGGGGTGGTAGTAGGGGCACAGGGAGATGGGGTTTCACAGAATCATGGAATCATTTAGGTTGGAAAAGCCCTCTAAGACTGTTGAGACCAACCCTTAACCCAGCACTGCCAAGCCCACTGCTAACCCACATCCTCAAGTGTCACATCTACATGGTTTTAAAATCCCCCAGGGATGGTGATTCCACTGCCCTGCACAGCCTGTGCCAGGGCTGGACGACCCTTGGGGTGAAGACATTTTCCCCTAATATCCAATCTAAACCTCCCCTGGCACAACTTGAGGCTGTTCCCCTTGTCCTATTGCATGTTACCCAGAAGAGACAGACCTCCCTCCAGCCTCCTGTCGGGGAGGTTGTGTCAGGACACCCTTCTCAAAGAGCCAAAACCACAGAGCATAGAAACTGTTCCCAGACCACCCCAGTGACCCAGGGCAGCGCCTTCCCTTTATTTTTACATCTGCACCCTCCAGAGATGCCAGCCCAGGGTGCTGTTTGTGCAGCTCCAGTGTGAAGCCTGGCCCAGGCTCTCGGTGCTCCCCACCCCTCCCGAGCCCCAGCCCCCTCTTCCCTGTGGATTGAAGGTGAGGGAGGAACTGGAGTAGGCACACCCTGGAACCCAGGACTTGTGCACAGCCCCCAGCTGCCCTTGCAGTGATGAGGCTGCCCCAGGGCCTCTGCCTTCAACACACAGGGGCTGCAGGGCTGGGGGGGAAAGGGGGAGCCTCGACCATGCCAGGAACTGTGTGAGGCAGCTGCCAGCCTTGTCCCAGTGGGATGGGGAGCACCAGCATCCAGAGAACATCCCAGCAAATGGGAGTGGCTGTCACAGGGTGCTCCTGACTCCGGGTGAGTGGCTTGGGCGTGGATCCAGCACCGCAGTGAACACCTGGACTGTCCAGGAGCAGGGCCCAAGCTCTGTCCCACACCCAGGCTTCCAAGGAATGGGATGAGACACCAGAGTCCGGACGGAATCAAGGAGATGTGGATGGGAGATGGAGGCAGTGGGGAGAAACAGTCCTGGCCCCCACACTGCCCCCCTTCAATTCTCCTTTGTGTCTTTGTTCTTGTTCTGAAACTTCTGGTGGACAACGCGGAGGGTGGTGAAGAAGTTCCCCAGGAAGAGGATGGAGAAGGGGAGGCCGCACATGAGGACCTGTGGGAGGCACAGAGGCACAAGTCAGCAGGAGGGACCTGCCTGGGGCATCCCCCTTCCCAGGGCAGCCCCCCGGGAGCCCCCTTACCTGCCACTCCTTGCATTCCGGGTGCTGGAGCATGCGGAAGAGGGTGATGGCGTTGTAGAGCTGCCAGAACTGCAGGAGAGAGGAGATTGAGGGGGAGCTCTGCTCTCAGAGGCTCCATCCCATGCTGACACTCATCCAGCTGCTTCCTCTGGGCACAAACCCCACACCGACCTGATGTGAGGGCAGTGAAACCCCATCCAGGCTCAGGGTCAGAGGGCTCATCCCCAGAGGACCCCAGGTGGGACATCCCCTCCCCTTTTGTGCCACCTGGAGCTCAAGCGCTGTGAGAAAGCCTCAGAGCAGTCTTTGCCCATCAGCCTCTGACCAAGGAAGAGCTTTGGAGAGGATTTGGAAGGCTTCTCACCACAGCCCCTTTGCTCTATTCTGCACTTGGCAGAACTGCCCCAGGTCCTCCCCATCTCATTGCTCCAGTTGTGGAGGCGGTGGGTGCTTTGGAGGAAAAGGCTCAGCGTTTGTTGGAAGCATTTCCCTACCCCTGGCATCCCATATCACATGGCTGCAGCAGCCTGTGGGGACTGTGGCATGTCCAGGCTGCTGACCCCACAGCTGGGACTGCAGCACGACCTGCTCCCACCTGAGGCTGTGGCCTCTTGCAGGGATCAGTGCAGACTCACATGCCCAAAGAAGAGGAAGGGAAGCAGGAACGTGAGGCCTCTCCACATCCAGGACTGGAAACCCTCTGCAAAGGATGAAGGTTTGTGTGAGGACCCAGAACAGGCTGGCAGGGAGCAGATGGAGCCCAGTGCCTCTGGACACGGGCAGCGAGACTCAGTGCCCACTCTGTGCCTGGCTGAGAAGGGCCTGCCATGCCAACCTCACCGTGGGCACCTGTACTCTTAGGGGGGATGGTGGCAGGGATTCCTAAGACAGCAGAGGAAGCTGCTCCAGTGGAGCTGCCCTCGCCCATGCTGGAGCCCCTTTAGCCCAGCCCTTGGTGTCACAAGGGCCTGGGAGGTGACAGCCCACACACAGTACCTGGGGTGTTGGAGGGATATTTCATGTCTGAAAGAGCTTCCTGGGGAAAGTTTGGATGCCAGGAGCCACATCCACTGCCACCTCGCATCCCGAGGGAGCCAGCTGTGGGCTGGTGGTCCCAGGAGAGCAGGAGGAGGGGGGGCACCCAGCCTGTGGGCTGCTGCTGCCCTATGGGAGATGCTGCTCTCAGAGCTTTGGCTTTACTTGTAGCTTTTACTGTTTCTGCCACTGACAAACCACAGCCAAACTGACTTCGGACCAAACTGCCACCCTTACCTTTAACAGAACCCACAGCTCCCAGTTAGCTGAGGCTGGGCTGGAGCTGGGAGGGAGGCTTGGGCAGCCACAGGCCCTGCAGCAATGGTGGGTCCAGCTGGACTGGGACAATCAGTAAGGGGAGATCCCAACTTACCCACAGTCAGATCCATGTTGTGCCTCTCACCCAGCGCTCGCAGGCGGTACAGGCACCCACTCTGGTAGTAATACTGCAGGAACTGCACAAAGCCTGCAAGGAGAGTGTGGCTGCCGTCAGCAGGGGCCCAGGGTTTAACTCTTGGCCCCAGCTCCGTGATGACCTTGCCCACAAAGATCACCCCAGCGCCAGGGAGGTGAGGGCAGGACAGAGTCCAAGGGAAAACGCAGATAAGCCGAGAGCTGTGAGCAGCTGCAGCCAGGTCTGCACGTGCTGCAGAGCCCCACAGGCACGCTCAGCACCCCAGACCAACCACAGTCCCTGTCCCAGCACAGCACTTACTCTGGTACATGGAGAAGGAGAGAAACTGGTTCCTGAACATCTGGTACATGAGCCCATCTGGCCTGTGGAGAAACGGTGCTGACTGGGGGACATGGGGCTGGGAGTGGACGGCCAGCCCTGCCCGCCCCACAGCCCCTGTGGCTGCAGGTCAGGGCAGCAAAGGCCCCTGTGCCAGAGCCACCCACAGCCCCCCGTGGGATGGGGAACACACACTTACCATGTCAGCATGACACCTGAGAGGAAGGTGGAGATGTAGTGATGAAAAACCCACCAGCCTTTGATTCTGGAAGGCAGACAGAGAGAAGGGGCGTCAGGTCTTGAGTGTGAATCCCAACCCAAAGGTGCACTAGGAGAGTGGAGCAGCCACCTGACAGCTCCCAGGGCAAGATGAGGAGTGGGGCTGGTTGTGAAACATCCGTGCTTGGAGCAGGACCCGGCGCCTCCGGTCTGGGCAGCACCGGGAGCTGGGGCCCTTCCAGCCGCCGTTCCACCTTCCCGCACCACCTCCACACGGGGAGTTCCTCCTGCCCCGCTCCTACAGCTCGTACCAGGGCTTGCTACACACCCTGAGTAGGAGGGAGCTGCTCCCTCGGGAAGCTCAGAGCTGCTCGATGGGCCCCAACCTCCCAGCTTTGCAGAGAAGGACCAACTCGCTGCACCCCCTCCCCAAGCCCAGGGACTCACTTGGATCCATTGTTGATCAGGATGCTCTCCCGGATGGTGAGGGTGCAGTAGTACCACACCAGGAGGAAGTTAAAGACGGCATCTGTCACCCTGGTGTCACACAAAGGAGGGTGTAAAGGGGTGTGTTGGGGGCACTGGCACTGCTGTGGGACACCCACCCACCGCGGGCAGGGACCTGCTCCCCCCCCCACACCACGGCCACAGCAGGACTGCAGCAGCCACAAAGGCCACCCCACCTCCAGGGCAGCGTCCAGATCCTTTATCAGGATCTCCAGTTCAGCTCTGGACCTTGCAGGATGGGAGAAGAGGACACAGGGACCCTGGGAGGAGATCTCTGCCCAGGATCCAAGCCAGACTCACCGGGAGTTGAAGAGGAACCGACAGGAGGAGGAGACAATGAGTAGGATGATGGTGAGGTAGAGCTTGAACTTCTCATATTCATCTTTATAAGCAAACCTGCAGGCAAGCACAAGGACTTGGAATGAAGTGGCTGCTGAAATGCTGTATCCTCCCACCCCACCCAGCTGGACAAAAGTGATGTCCTGTTTGGAACCTCTGGGACATACTTGGGAAAAACCTTGCCTTGGGGATATTTCTGAGAGGAGAACACACCAGGCTGCTTCCACACAGGTGGGACACCTTCAAGCACTCCAAACCACCCAACAACCTGTCTGATGGCCCAGACTTTGGGGAAGCTGGGCAGACTGGAGTCTGCACATGTCTCCAAGAGGAGGATTGGGAAACAGAAGGAGAGGGACACAAGCTCCTGGTTGGGCCTCTCTGGCATGGGGAAGGCTCTCCTGGGCCAAAACCAACCACTGGTGTTTCCCCAAGGGAAGAGGAGGGGGAAACCCAGACATGGCTTTGGTGGAGGATCCTTTTTAGCTTGTCAGAGCTAATGGTCCATCCCAGCCCAGTGGCAGGAGCTTGAGGGGGAGTCAAGGATTTGGCTCATTCTGTGAAAGGATGCAGAAAACAGCCCAGGAAGGGAATCTACACCAGGTGGACCAAGCCAGCCCAGTGTCTGGCCGGGAGGAGCTGTTGTTCCTGGTGCCAAGGGGATCCCGAGCCAGGCAAAGCAGAGGTGGCAGCGAGGAGGGAGCCGTACTTGGCCTGTTTGCTGAGCAGTGTGACGTTCACATTCCCGAGCACCAGACTGAGGTACAACCTGGGGAGAGAGCAGAGGTGTCAGGATGGGGACCTGCCTGTGGAGCTGTCCCCTCTCGTGCCACTGCTGAGGCCAGGGATGAGCTCCCTCCCAGCTGATTTCCACTTGGAGCTGCCAGGTACAAACGCTCTGGCATCCCCTCCCCAGGGCAGGGGGACGGGTGGCCGAGCACACACCCCACCTCCCGTGGGCACTGGGGTGTTCACCCGGGCTTCCCCCCACACACAGCCACTGTCCAAGGGTGGATGAAGGCCCCGAGCAGGCAGAGGAGCGAGGAGGAAGAGGGCAGTGCTGCAGAGGCTCCTGCCCAGGTGTCCTCTGGGGAGCCCAAGTGGAGCAGCAGAGCTGTGACCCCCTCAGGAGCAGGGTGACAGCAGCCTTACAGCCTTACAGCCACGGGGATGTGGAGGGTGGACCTGGTGTTTCACCCAGAGCTGAGGTGCCTCTTACCCATTCTTCTTTGGCAGATAGGCCTCCATCTCAAAGAAAACATTCTGCCTCTCTTTAATCAGGTTCTCGGCCTCTTGGATAGAAGATACCTGCTCGGGACTCGCGTGGGCTTTGCATCTGGGGAGGAAACACAGGCACTGGCATCAGGAGAGCCTCTGCAATGTGATCAGCATGTGCTGGCACTCCACAGGTGACTGACTCGGGCAAGGACACCCCAAGGACAGCAAAGGCAGATGGGAGGCAAGTCCATAACTCTGTCAGGCTGGGATGTTGCCCAAGAGAAGGAAGCAGGAATGGGAGTGAGGTGAGGCCAGAGGAGTCTCTCACCCTCGAGGAAGGATGGGGAGAGCCTGGTGCAGGAGCGTGGCAGTTCATGGTTACCTGCAAAGCCCTTGCAAGCTCTGAACTGCAAACGGGGCACAAATTGGGGCACAAGGAAGGGAGGATGCGGAAGATCTGCCTCTCACAGCACTTTGCCATGAGTGAGGCTGCAGAGAGCTTTGTATTTCAGACACGAGGTGAGAGCTCCATCCTTGCCTCTCTCCCCTCCTGTGCTGTCACAGGACACCAACTTACTTTTTGAGGGAGACCGAGAGCTCCTTCAGCCGCTTCTTCTGCCGTGCGATGGAGCTGGAGATCCCATCCTGGAGCTTGGTTAGCTCCTCAAGTTTCTGCTTGTACAGCTTGTGGTTATCCTGGGAAGGAGAGACCAGCAAGCATTAGAGCTGCCTGCCCAGCCATCCCTGTCCTCGGGCTCTCCACAGGAGCACTGCTGATGCTTCTGTTAAAAAATGTCCTCAACTTCACCTGCACAGCAGCTGGGTCAGAGGAGGGGTGGCTGCAGAGGACCAGGTGTGTTTGGGGACAGCCTGCAACCAGCCCTGCTTCCATGGGGATGCCCATCCCCAATCCCAAGGAAGGTATCTACAGGTGCAGGCACATCCACAGGACACAGCCTGGTCCTGCCCTTGCACATCCCTCGTGTCCAGCCACCTCCAGCTGTGGGCTGTGAAAGTCCAGCCACCAATGTGGTGATGCTCCCACAGCTGGGAGACCACTGACAGTGCACAGAGGATAGAAAAGGCTTGGAAAGAAATGTTGTTTGAGCCAGTGCTGTAACTGAGGGCCGTGGTAACCCAGAGCGATGGTTTTGAGTGCTGGGATGGGATAAGTACTCTCTTTGCCTCCAGGTTCATGCAGCACCTGCTGCTGCCCTGACTTGTGGCTCTGGGCACCCCTGGGAAGCTGGAAGGAGCCTGTCAATGAGCTGGACAAAGAGGACGGACTCACAGCAGGGCTGCAGCCAAGTGCCTGGTAACCCAACCGCACCTGGGAAAGGCTGGATGCCACTCTCCACTATATTTAGCAAGGAAAGGAGAGAGTGTGCGGGATCAATGCTGCTGCCTGTCCAGGTCAGCTGGAAAACAGCCTCACCTCAGCCACAGCAGCCTGAATGCCACTTCCACTAGGGAATTACACGCTGCTCACAACAACCCTTGGACTAGACCTTGGCACACAAGTTTTAGCTCTTATCGAGCAGCAGATTTGATCAGCAGATTTGAAAGCTGTTCCCAAAGGAGAAAGGTGAAACTCAGAGCAGAGGAGGGAAACCTTCTCCCTCTGGTAACAAGCAGTAGCAGATCTGGATCCCAGACAATCCCAGCTCCCCAGCAGTGATTTATGTCCCTGATCTCTCCCAGGGCATTCCCTGCTTGGCCATCAAGCTTTCCTGCTCCCATCTGGAGTCACCTCCTCCTCTTGCTCTGGAGTTAACTGTGAGCAAGTGGCTTTTGTGACAAGTCCTTTAGCTGTGTCAGCATCCCAGCACCACGCTCAGAGACAGCTTGGATCAGGAGCCACCTTGGGAGGAGGTTTCCAATGGGAAGGGCCAGCACTGTGTGGCTGCACTCAGTGTTCGAAGTGGGTGACCCGGGACATCCACACAACCCCTATGGAGCAAGAGGAGGTTTCTCAAAGCCTCCCTTGCCCCAGATCTGGGCACAGCAGCGACGTGCCCGCAACAACATCCGCTTCGCCCCGCTCCCGGGGGGGAAAGAGGGGGAAAGGGAACTGGTGCAGCTGCAGCTGAGTGACCTGAGCAGCAGCAGGGGATGGGGTTAGCCAACCTTTCCCTTGGGTGACCCTGTCTGAGCTGAACCCTGCCCACTCCTTCCCCCGGCAACCCGCGCCCTGGGGATTACACAAAGCAGGTGGAAGCACCTCTGATACCTGTCACCTGCCTGGCACGGAGCCCCCGGTGGGCGGCAGGGCACGAGAGGGAGGGGGACGGGGTACGGAGGGTCGGGACAAGGAGCCTGGCCGCGGTGTGCCCGAATTCCCGGTGATCCCGGCCAGCGGGGCAGTTTGGCTCCGGGCCGGCCCGAGCGGGGCTGACAGGGGCGATAAGGAGCGATAAGGAGCGATAAAGAGCGTGAAATGGCATCTGCGCTCCCCGTCCGGCCGTGCCATGCCAGCTCCCAGCCCTTGGACACCGGGAGGTCTGGGCTCTCCACGCCAGCTCCCAGCCCTTGGACACCGGGAGGTCTGGGCTCTCCACGCCAGCTCCCAGCCCTTGGACACCGGGAGGTCTGGGCTCTCCACGCCAGCTCCGCGCCGGGCCGGGGGCTCAGACCGGCGGACCCCGGTCCTTGGCAAGCGCCGTGCCCGGCACAGCCTGGCACCTCCGCCCCGCTCCCAACCGCTCTGCCCGGGCGCACAGGGCTGGGACGCAAGGAAAAGGGGAAAAGCGGCCGCGCTCCAGGAGGGAGCCGCCGGCTGCCCGCGGGACCCGTTGGAGATGCTGCGGGGGGCGCCCGCGGCGGATGCCCCAGGGCGCTGTGCCGGTCACCGCGGGGTGCCGGGGCGGCCCCCGAGCCCCCCGGGCGGGGGTGCGGCGGTACCTGGATGCGCTGGAAGCCGTCCTGCAGCTCCTCCCACTCCCGCAGGCACTCGGCGGCCGAGGCGCCCGCGGCCATGGCGGCGATGGCGGAGCCCGGCCCGGCCCGCGGCCACCGCGCCGCTGCCCCGCCCCCTTCCGGGCACGCCCATGGGGGGCGGGGCCAGCCTGGGGGGCGGGGCCAGGCCGGCCTGTAATTCCCATTACAGGGATTCTTCCTTTCGTAGGAATGTTCCTATTAGGTACGAGTTGTACTCTGGTATGGAGGTGACGTCTATTTAAAACAGTTCGCTTTTTGAACAATTAGAAGTCGAAACTCTCGCTGTTTTTTAGCTTAGTATTTAGGGTGCTTTGATGAAAGCAATTAAATGGACCCGACCGTTGTAAATGGCAAACACAAGAGTGCTAGGAAAGCCCGGGAGTGTTTTCTGGAATGTTTTTATTTTGGGATGTCAATGAGCAGAATTCACAGTGAGGTAAGAGAGAGGGCGACGCTGAGTTTAGGTTTCGTGTAGCAGGATTGAGGCTTCAAAACTACCAGCTGTGCCAAGAGGTTTGGTTGTTGGATTAGAAGGTGGCAAGTGGGAAGGATGATCTGAACAATTCAACCAGTGAGTCTGTGGGTAGCTAAGAAGGCACTCGCAGGCTGCAGGGACTTCTGAATCACAGAAATTCTGTTGTCACCTCTCCAGGCTGGAAGTGGCCACAGTCAGACTCTAAATTTGTCATTCCAGGCTATGGATAAGGAACCTTTTCAGAGATAACCCTACTATGGTTATAGTCTCCTTTGCTTGCTAAAGAGACAAACAGCCTGTAATGGGTCTCATCCTGCAGCACTTGCATTCCCCAAACTGCCACACCTTCTACAGCACAGGTGAGTTCTCCAGGAGGCTCCAGAAGTTGACCCAAAGTAGCATGGAGCTAAAGAGGAAAGCTTTTCCACTGAGGTCTTTCTCAAACAGCGTTCAAGTCATTTGCTTGGTGGTGTGGAAGGGAGTGCCTTTCCCTGCAGGGTGTTCCCTGTCAGTAGTTTGGCTCAGAGATGTCTGTGATGTTGGTCCCATACATTTGGCTCTCCCAGGCTGAGAGCTGTTCCACAAAGCCCCGATGGGGTCTCATGCTCGGTTTGCACTTCAGGAGGTAATCCCAAGCTCCCTGTAAGCAGAAGAAAAGGAGAGAAGTGTTAGGAATTGAACTGAAAGTCATGAAACGGCTACACTTGTAGACAACACGGCTTTGTATTTGCTCCCTGCGCTGGACAGCAAGAACCTGCAGGCAAGACTTTGGCTGCCAAAGCAGGACAGGCTGGATCCAGATGTGGACATCAGAGAAGCCTGTCCCATTCATACTCTGCTCTCCTGGATATGAGGACAGCTCAGGCTGCTTTCATTACCTGGCAGGTATCCTGCATTATTTTATTTTACACCAACGGAGAAATCCAGGCCTGGATTTTCTACCCTAAAATGCTGTTCCTTCCACAGATGATGAACAAAGCAGTGAAGTATCATCAGCCATTCACAGATAAGCAACAAAGGTTATCTTGGATTGGTGTGACCTGATGTGGCAGAAGCAGCTATGACCCTGCAGTTATCCCACTGCACTAATTACAGCCATCTTAACTATTTATTAGTTCCAAGTAATCACCCAGGGACTCTGACACACGCAGGGCAGATCCACCAGCATTGCTGTGCATTACTTCAGCTGCATCCCTGTGTTTTCCCAGCAGTGCTCATCTTCCTGCTTGTAAAAGAGTTTGCCCCCTGCACTTGGAGGGTTGCTTAAGTGTAATGAGACCAAAGGTCAGCAGATAGTGCTCCATTGGTTTGTTTTTCTAATCTCAGTGATTCTGCAGGCTCCGAGGCTGATCTTCCAATATTTACTCCTCTGGAACCACAGTGTGGGTGTCTCCAGTTTCCCTGGACTCAACAGATCTACTCACATATTGACTACTAACAGAATAAGGGGCCACACATCCCAAATCTGCCTTGCTTTTGGAAGCTTTCAAAGATCTTTGCCTGGATTGGCTGGAGAATCACACGGGAATCTGTTGCACTGCTTTTGTCTGCAAGAAACAAACTTGCCTGCCAGGGTAATCCCCCCAGGAAAGCTTTGCCCAGCCAACAGTGGGCAAGCACTGCCCTGTCAACCTTTTCTTCTTTTTTTTTTTTTTTTTTTTGGCACTTAGTAAAATGCTGAGACCAACCTGTTGATGCCAACTGAGAGGAATGGCAAGGATCAGCCTTTGACTTTTGCACTGCCATGTAAGCCCAGTCTGAAATTCAGTATGCAAGTGGCTGGTTATCAGCATGCAGGAGCAGTTACACCCGTGTTAGTGCAGGGACTGAGCCATGTCTGCAGCCCTGCTGGCACCCTCAGCCTCTAATTACCCACTGGCACACAGCCATGGAAAGAGATTTCCTCTTACGTTGCAAATGTTTGCACAAAATCAATAAAATTATCAGATACAGGCCCAGCTTAAATGAAGTTTGGATCAATCTGTTCAAGCTCCCAGAGGAGACTTTCTAAACAAGGATGAGGAGATGCTGTTCAGTTCCCATGGGAACTCATTTGCTCTGTGTTAGCAGGTACCATGAGATGGTGCTTGGGGCAGCACAATACCCATGTGTTGTATGGAAAGGGAGAAAGGGCACCAGGGGAGAGGCCACCAGGCTCTTGCACAGCCAGGCCATTCCCAGCCATCCTTCATCCATTTCTTACATTATTCAGAGCTATGGAACAGCATGTACTGGCCATCTAACCTGTACATCCCCCCTGAGTGAGTATTATCCCATTCCAGTTTTCTCTACAGCAGCATCTGTGGGAGGGGATTGCTTCTGGAGAAATAAAATGGGGTTTCAGAAAGGGTCAGTGCTGATGCCAAAGTCAGTGGTAAATCAGAGCCCTGCAAACACTGGTTTCTGAACTTCCCTGTAACACCATGGAATTAAGAGCTGGGATTACCTGCAGTAGCTTCCACTCTCTTTCTCAGATCCAGGAGAGAAATACCATGTTCTCTAACCACAGCTTTAGTTTTATAGCCCTGTAGTTAAGTAGGGAAATGCAAGGATATCACAGGTGCCAGGGTAAGAACTCACAGATCCAAAATCACACTTAAGCCAGCTCCTTAATGGTATAAAGAAGATGCAATCTCAGATCATATAATCAGTTACATTATCAAGTGGATATTCTGCATGAAATCACAGACAGTGAATGTGTTACTACTACAGTGATAAGGCTTCAGAAAGAGAAATCAAGTGCAGACCCAGCCAGTCTCGGTGGGAACTGTGACAGTGACATACCTTCAGGGAAAGCCGGCAGGAATGCATGAGATAGGCAATGATGGCTGTGCTGCTCCGGCTTATCCCCAGGCTGGAGAACACCAGCACTGCTCCAACATCCATCTGAGCATCTGAGTAAAGAAATGCCAATCACAAATTAATGATCTGGGAAATCAAGCTTCCAAAGGTAGAGCCAAGCACTAATTCGGTGACAGCTGACAGGCTGAGCGACAGGAGCCCTCAGGAACCCTGACAGCAGCAGATGGGCACTGCCAGCTCCCATTTCTGTAAGCATTTGCCTTTCTGAGAAATCCACTTGGTTAAAATGCGGCTTTGAAGACCAGTGACAATAACCAGACAATGCTTCATTGCACATCAGTGTCACCTTTACATCAGGGAACTGAAGAAATGTGGTCTACCACGATCCATCACCTGTGGTCAGCATCACTCACATCACCTGCTCAAACTCTTCCCAGAAAGGCTTAAAGGTATTGAAATTTCTGATGAACTGCCTGCTCTCCATGCAGGCTGGAGCAATCAGCTCCCAAACTGGAGGGGACTGAGACTCTAAATCCCTTTCCTCTCTCCATGGACATCACCAGCAGGAAGCATGTACATGCCAGCTGGGGCACTGTTTTTATGATGTTTTTATGATGGATACTTTGTGGTGAAAATTGCAAAGATCAGCAAACCCATTTGCTACCACAGGATGTTGTCAGTGGCTCCTAACCACATTAACTCTGCTGCCTGTGCCTAGAAGGTTGCATATTTAATTAATCCTTTCTCTCTCTCTCTCTCTCTCTAGACAGCATGATGGTTTTAGAATATTAGCAACTGAACAACAGAATTCATAGGGCAAAGCCTTTTACTGTTGCTGAGATGTTCTGTTGGTTCTGATTTTTTTTTCAAGCACTATAACAGCATTTTCTAACTTATTTCTATAATGAGATACTATTTCTGTTCTAGAACCTGAATAGAAGTTGCCTCACTCCAATATACACCTGGCATGAGAATATCCACACTCCTCTGGGAGTAAGTGAAGAGCTTTAGTCTGATGTTCACCCATAACTGTTACAGTTTGAATAATCTCGCTCTGGAGGGCCAAGTAAACAGTTCCACTATCAGGTAAACAGTGTAACACTTTCACAAGAGCTAAAGATAATAAACTCTTGTAGTCTGCCTTGGAAATTTGCACAAACTGATGGGAGAAAGAAACTGTCTTCTGAAACGCTACTGGGAAAAACACGGGGCACAACGAAAGGCAAGCAAGTGAATTTCAGCATTTGGGCACATGCAAATCATCAAATCCAGTTCAGGACTACAAAGTTATATCCTCAAATGTTGTTTCCTTGTTTCTTTGCATCCAGTTGTCACTTCTGATATTGTACTTGGATTATAAAGTCTGTGGGGACAGGGTGGTCTTTTGCTTCTGAACAACACTCTGCTCAGCAGGGTCGTGGTCTGTGGCAGGTGTTATTTGATAAGTGTGATAAAAGATAACGACAGGGATTGACAGCATCACAGGATGGAGCTGCAGGAGCCGTGTCTGCTGTGCAGCTGCAGGCACTGAGCTGGAGAGTGTGTTTTTTTCATGCCCTATCTGATGTAATCAGCCAAAGGCAGGTTGATGCCACCCAACCTGAAAGTCTTCCCGGGCTCTATGGTGGGTTTGCACTGCAAATCTTAAAGATTAGCAGCACCTTGTGGAAAGTTCCCTAATGTGGGTCACACTCTGGTTCAAATAAAGCTGTGGTGGTTGAAGCTTTGGGCTGGTAAGAGCCTAAGGGTTGTTGCAAAGGACTAAGAGGGAATCCTATGGAGCTCTGGTGCACGCTTTGCAGCAAAGCCTTTTCAGGTCAGGTGGAAAGCTGCCTATTACCAGAGTGAGGTGTTCTTTACAGTGAGCAGGAACATCAGAGTCAGATGCCCTGTAAAATTGCCTCTCTGTCCAACAGGCTGGATAGTGAGGCAGGTCCAGCATCCATCAGGGTGTGGGCTTGCTTGGGAGTGTACTGATAGTGAATGATTACGACCCTGCTGCCTGAGCTTCCTGTTGGAGTGAATTGCTGTCACTCCCATCTAATATCCTCGAGTGAGCAAGGTCTCAGGAATTCCAGATCAGGATCAACTCACCTATGAAATGAGAAATGATGGGAAAGAAAGAAAAAAGATCTGCTTCGAGTGAATCTGGAACAGATATATGGAGGGATTCACCATCTTCTGCAAACCTGGAAAGAGAGCACACAGACCACATGGACCAGAGAAGCAGCTTTGACAAGATGTATTTGTTGGAGGCAAGGTGATAATTTTGTTTGCTGTTACACATCTAAGTTTTTCATCATCATCATCATTAACATTATGATAAGGGATTTGTTATGGTGAGACACTGAGATGTTTGTAACACAGATCCAATTTAATTACTGATTTTCCACTCCACATGGTATCAGCATCACTGCCTTAACCTACAGCTTCCTTTATCTGAGAGATAAATGCAAACAGATGAACTGAAAGCCAGAGTGCCTTCACAGCCTGTGTGTGTTGGCTGTTTTGTGAACAGAGCCCCCTCATGTCACTTGATGTCATTCTCTATGACAGCATCTCCTCCCTCCAAAAGCTCAGAGAACTCAACTCAGAGAACTCAGAGAGCAAAACATTGGTGAGGAATTTCCAAAATGTGAAAGCACATCATGCAGAGGACATGGGAATATTACCCACAGTGCACAGACCTTCCTCCAGAGCCAAAGGCATGAGAAATGTCTACTGGTACACATGTCCTGGGTGGTGGGTAATTGGATTTGTTGCTTACTTTGTTTGGGTCACCTCCTTGAGAAATGCCACTGGATTTTTCACTGTGTGAAATGGCATTTCCAGCACAACCTGCAGACTGGGCATGGACAGAGTAGGAAGGAAGGAAGACCAGCAATGTGACACATGGGTGATTTAGCTTTTACACTGATGTGTTTGTAAGATTTTGCTCTGAAAGCTATTCAGAGATATAGGTTTCTCCTGGATAATGGTATATGATAGACTCGAAATGCCATGTGCTTCCCACTCCTCCTCTCACCCAACCCACCCAAGGCATGGTCGAGGGCTGCAGGACTGCATTGCTGCTCTGGGGTAGAGATTGGAAAAATGAGCATGAAACAACACTGGAATCTGCAGTGAACAACAGAGGTTTCCTTGGAAGTTCACAGGCACTGAGTCCTCTGTGAACAGACTCTGTGCCACCTCATTTATTCACATCACAGACATTGGTGAGGGTAAACCTTGAACTGTTTAACTTACAGTGTTCCAGGCTGTTCAGAGACATTGACTAGTGCTTTGATCCTCAGATCTTTCTGAATTTTTTGGTCACAGGCCTGCTTGAAATTGCCCATATATAACTTTAAAGGCAGTATTTCTACAGGGTATGGCTGGAAGTTGTCTAGTTCCTGCCGGAAAGAAACCATAGGCTCAGGTTAGAGAGGGTCTTTGTTCCATTAGCTTGCTAAGTTCTTAAACATAAGTCATGTGAAGAATTGAACAAGCACTTAGTCAACAGCCCATGACACAGTTTAGTGTAATGATTCATTCAATCACCTGGACTTTCTGTATATTGAAGTCTTTACTAGATTTACTGAGAATAATTAACAGCATTGCTGTTGTTGCAGCGTTACTTGAAACAAACCCTGACTAAACAGGAGGTGGAATATATCCTTCCCACTGTCTGCAGGGACTGCAGCATAACAGATCCATTTGATGTTCTCCCTGGTTACTGTTTGCAGGGCTAAATGAAATCATCTGCCACCTGCAGAGCTGCAGGTGCCCTGTAGTGGCACAGCACAACTCTGCAGCTGCTTCCGGCGCCTGCAGCACGGAGGCTGAGAATGAAAACGCACAAGAAGCCTCGACATCCTTAATGGATACTCTGCTACTGCTGCAGCAGCACAAAGCAGCAGGCTAAACCAACAGTGAACAGCTTAAACTGAGAGGCAGGGAGGTACTCTGTGTCCGTGTGAATCTGATGGGGAAGCTCAGCAATGTGTTGCCCTTCACAAAGCAGCACAAAGTGAATCGATTTTGCCTCCTGTGCTGCACAGGTCAGCACAGTGTCATGGGCTGTTTCCTGTGAACCAGGAGGGAACAAAAGACACGTTGCAATGAGATGCTTTCTGCTGACCAGCACCTTCTTAGCCTGCCCTGCCTCAGGTCCTGTCCTAGGTGTGAAATAAAGGGTGATTGTTTCTCATGAGCTAAATAGATCGATGTTTGTAGGTGAAACCAAATATCAGGATACTGGTGTTTGAGTGGATGGCTGTTTTCTTTCTGGGCCTATTGAAACAATGCACCAGCACTTGCTTTGTGATCCTTCCCAATGAAAACACGTGGAACATAGTGCTTGGTAGGAATTTCATTTCTATCTGAAAACATTTGCTGTGTACTATCCCAGATAACCACATGTGAGAGAGGACCCTGCTTCTTTTCATCATTTGCTAGTGTTTGTTCAGTTATCTGTACTCTCCCCAAGCCAGTTTCAGGGTTATCAGGGAAACATTCCCAGGTTGTTTCCATGAGCTTTCTTTCACGCAATGGAAGAGGAAAAAGAATCAGTGGTGAGACTCAGGGCAAGCACAGCAATTCAGATGACATTTAATTCCTTTGCTTGAAATTACTGTGATACTACATTTGCAACACCATTTAACTTGAATTCATCAGCCATCAGCAGCTGAATATGAATGCTAATTCTACTTTCAGATTAGTCTCATGTCACCTGAGGCATCCACAGTGTCTTCTGAGTCCCCAGAAAAGGAAAACAAGATGAAAAATGCCTGTACCCTCCCTTCAGGACGAGCACGTGGTGGCGGGTGAACTCCTGAAAGTTTCTGGCGTGGAGGAATGCAGCTCCTTCCTGAGTATCTAAGGAGACCAAAAAGCTGTTTGCCAGGGCAGGTTCAGTGTCTCCATCATCTGCCTCCCCAACACCCATAGCAATTCCCATTTCATTTAATTTAATGCTCTATAGAAAACCTTGCTAAAAGCTCAACTTATTCTGTACCTGTGTGCTGCTTTCACCTCTTGTCCCAATCTTTTATTCCTCTCCTTGATTCTTCTGTAGGTCTAGAGAAAGGCGTTTGGTTGGGGTTTTTTTCTCTCTCGTTTTTTCTTTGGGAAATACTTGTAATAAGTTCCCACAAGAGGGAAGTATTATTAATTTAAATCTACTAATCATAGTTTTACAGAGGCCCTTTTCTTTAGTTTGCTTTAGGCAAAGGAGGAAAGAAGGAAGTGTCTTAAATCCTCCTCAAGTGTTTTAAACACTCTCCTCAATGAAGTAAATTATGTGAGATGGCTGCTCCTCTTCCCAAGGGATCCATCCTGCTTCCCTCTAGCTATGTCTGCTTTAGAAATAGATCAGCACAATAGAAACCCACTTCTGATTCTTCACACTTTAACGCCTCATCATCAAGCATTTAGGAATATCCTTCTTTTTTCATTCCCCTTACACACCCACATTTTTTTCCTTTGTAAAGCGATGTAAATCTTTGCTAAAACTATTGTAGACTTTGTAAAGCTCATAAGAGCCAAATAAACATACAGAAGTCCTGCACACAGCAGAACTCCCTGCTGAAGGATGTGTGAAAGCTAAACAATTCCATGGTTCAAGGAGGGCTGAACACTGACATGGAAAGGTTTCCAGCTCTTCTCACTTCCCGGTGAACTCCATCAAATCATCACATCCATTAAAGGTATGTTTTTTTAAGTATCATGATGTGAAAGCCTTTTCTAGCCCTCAGAGAAGGAAGTACTCACTCTGGGAATGCACAGGACTTAAGCCACTGTTTCCGGTCCCTGAAGCAGCACTGCTCCCTAAAAGGCAATTGTTGGACAAGCCCAGTCTCAGGGAAATGTGGGGGGAAAAAAACCCCATTCCTCACATGCATCAAGGAGCTTCGGGGGATCATCCACAGATGGAAACCAGGCCTCCCAGGATGCTTTGAAATAAAACCTGGATTTTTGAAGCCTAAGAACATACACAACACACTGAAAAACCAGAGGGATAGAACAGATGATCATTTTTCAAATAAAATTGGGAACGTTTGCACCTCTTCCGATGAGCTGCATAAAATTAAATGAGGAATGGGATGAATATCTCTCTGGCAGTGAGGTCTTGGCTGATATGGGTCCCACGTACCTGTTTCTTTCTCCTCTTCATCATAGTCACAGCAGCTCAAAACGCTGGTGTTGTAGTCATACACCACACAGTGTCTGACATAGCCCAGCTCCTCTGCGCTCGGGATCAGATACTCCCCTCTAGGACTCTGCAAAATCACAGAGGAATTCTGTCAGGAGCACAGCTCCACTCTGCTCTTGTGGCATCAACACTACTGACATCTTGCAAGCTACAACTCTCTAGCTACGTGTTGGTTTGTCCGTGTGGGTGTGGGTGACGCTGAGAGCCCCGGTTAGGAGCCAGAAATTATGCAAACTGCCCTGATTGCTTCATCAACCACAGCGGGGCAGATGCCAGCACTGTCCTTGCGAGACAAGGCTACAAGATGTGAGTCCTTGTGCAATATTTTTCCTGATATTCAGCCCCTTATGTGCCAATCCTTCGGGCTGCTGAGGCCACTTTTGCTTTGTGACAGAATACATCCCCCCAGTGGCAGCCACCGAGCACGGCTGCAACAGGCACGGGAGAGGATGGGACGTTTCCCGGGGGGTTTAAACCAGTTTTGGCTTCCTGCTAATTGCTGAATCGAGGGGTGGTTCACTCAAACAATGCCCTCACCCGTTCAATCCTGCGGGCTGTAACAATGTGGCTCTCGTCGAATTCACGCTGAGTACGGGCATCTGAAAAAACCAACCGAGACAGAGCAATTGGCTTGTAAAGGTGGAATTCTGTTTGTGATTCGGTCAGCGGGAATTCAGGCACTGGCATCACCCAGAGAAAAGACATTTGGGGCTCTGGCACTTGGGGATATGGTTTAGGAGTGGTTATGGTGGTGCTGGGTTGATGGTTGGACTGGATGATCTTGAAAGTCTCTTTCCAACCTTGATGACTCTGTGATTTGGTTTTTTAGGAACTGAGGCTTTCTGGTGTGGATATAACAACCTCCAGGACCGATGTGAGTGTGTGTGTAACACCAAGTGATGCCAGCAGCCTTAGTCCTGACCCAAGTGTGTTCCTGTAGCATTCCCAGCACCAGTCCTGTGCCTGCTCTGACCTCTGCCCAGCAGCTCTGCCTCTGCTGCCCCAGAGCTGGGCAGAGGGGCACCAGAGAGACCCCAACCCCACTCCCAAACTGGCTGACTCCTTTACCAAAACTTTTAATAATATTGCAATATCAGACACCCTTTTGGGGGGTATTGGCACTATGCAAGATGCAAATACTTATCAGCAATCTTTGTGAAATGGTTGAAAGATCTTGTCCACCTCTAAAATCGCTGGAAGTAGAGGGGGAGAGTGTGTATCCATGGGATAGATCAGAGCAGGGAGAGCTGGACATGAGGAAAGCCGGAGCAGGACCAGGCCAAGCACAGCGCCTGGCTGCAGGCAGGGGCAGGAAAAGCCTGGGGCAGCAGCAGGCAGGGGCAGGCAAGAGCAGCAGGCAGGGACAGGGATAAGCAGGAGGCAGGGACAGTAGCAGCAGGCAGCGGGCAGGCAGGGGTAGGGGCAAGGACAGGGATAGGTAGGAGCAGGAAACAGCAGGCAGGGATGGGCAGGGGTAGGCAGGGACAGCAGCAGGCAGGAGCAGCAGGCAGGGACGGGCCTGTGCCGCGGCCTCACCCAGCAGGCACAGGTAGTTGGGCTCCGCCAGCCGCGGGAACCGCCGGCACTGGTTGATGATGTTGTAGAGGTGTCGGGGCTCACAGAGCGCCACCCCTGCCATCCCCGGCGGGCTGTCGCCGACTATCGCGACACCCCGATCCCGCCCTGTCCCTGAGCCGGGCCCGGGGAGCGACGCCCGCCCGTCTCCAAGGTTACCTCTGCCAGGATCTCGCGAGACTGCCGCCCGCGGCGGGAAGGGGAGGGGGAAGTCTCGCGAGAGGCGGGGCCGCGCAGGCCGTGGAGGTCGTTGGAGTCACCGAGCGCCGCCAGCTCCGCTCCCGCCGCTCCCGCCACTCCCGCCATTCCCACCATGCTGTCCCGCCTCAGCACCGCCACCGGCGCCGCCCTGCGCCGCGGCATCGCCACCTCCGCACAGGTAACGTGGGTGGGGAGCGGGGCCGGGCCTGGGGCCTCCTCAGCGTGGGGCTGCGGGGCTCAGGGGGAGCCCTCGGTGCGGGACTGTGGAGCCCGTGTGCTCCCCGGTGAGGGGCTGCGGGGCTCCGGTGCGGCCCGGGACCTCCTCGGTGAGGGGCTGTGGGGCTGTGGAGCAGCCCAGGGAGAGCCCAGACCCTTTTCAGTGAGGGTGTGCAGCCCAGTGAGGGTGTAGCTCGGGTGGAGCCCCGCTCGTCGTCGGTTCTGGGCCTGCGAGGCCGCGGTTGGACCCAGTTCCTCCTCGGTTGCGGGGCTCGGATGGAGCACGGGCCCTGCTCGGAGAGGGGGCTGGGGGCCGGGCAGGAGCTCAGGTTCTCCTCGGTGAGGGGCTGTGGAGCCCAGACCCTCGCGGTGAGGAGCTGCGGGGCTCGGGTGGAACCTGGGGAGAAGCTCCGGTCCCTCCCCGTGAGGGGCTGCCAGCCCCGGGTTGGGCCCAGTTCCTCCCCGGTGAGAGACTGTGGGGCCGGGGAGGAGCCCAGACCCTCCTCAGTTCTGGGGCTGTGGAGCCCGGGGAGGAGCCCAGACCTGATGAAGTTCTCTCTCTAGTGGTGTGCGGTGGGTGATAGGCAGGTTTCCCGCTTCCTTCCTCTAGTGCAAACGTGCCCCTGCGTTCCAGAGGTTTTAAGAGCTAAAGCTGGTGGCTGGGGTTTAGCAGTAATCCTTTGTGTGCTTGAAATCCACCGTTTTGCTGACCCCAAACCAGAGGAGAACTGCTGCTGTGGTTGCATGGGTAGGGACCGACCTCTATCTGACATTAATAGTGCCAGGGGGACATGACAGAGTGATTATTGGAGCTATAAAGATGTGCTGCACAGGAGAGGCTTGTGTAAGTTTTTTTCATAGGAACTCAATCTTTTAACAGTGGGGTTTTGACCTCGTGGTATCAGCTCAGTCATAAATAGGGCACAGCATTTACTCATGCCAGACTTTGCTTCCCCTTCAAGAGTTTTATGCAAAATTACATCTGTTACAATAGCAAGAAAATCAAGATGAGATTGGGCTAATCTAGCTCTTGGGTGGATTATTTCTTGTCATAGCACAGTAATTAAGGTGTTCAGGTCAGGACTTGGAACTGTTTATCTGGTAAGGCTGTGATAGAGAATGGCTTTTTCAGCACTAATTGTATTGCCAAGTTGCATCTCTGCAGGAGACTGGTTCTCCATCACTCCAGAAGAACATTGCACTTTAAGGTTGTTCTGGCCCTTTTCTCTCATCTGGCAATACTCTACAGACAGGGGCAGAGAGAAATAACGTCCTGCCAGTACACCTGTGAGGGTAAAATTGGTTCACAGGGCAGCCAAGAAGAGTTGATTTTACTTGATTCTCAGCCACATGATCAAAACTGGAAGTTCTAGTCATGTAATACTCTCAGACCTTGATCTTGAGGCAGCTGCAGGTACTGTGTCGAATTTATTTCTGGCCTAAACATTTTCTTCCTGTATATACAGTAGTTATTACATTTATTGTAGACCATTAAGTGTACTGATTTGCCAAATGGGAAGGCATATTTTTTTAATACTGGCAGTATTAATAGTCTAGAGAAACTACAAACCAGATTTTGCCCTAAGTCAGACCTGGCTGGCAGGTATAAGTCTCAGGCAGACATTTCTGTCTGGAGAAAGGTGATCCTTCGGGTTCCTTTGCCTCAGCCTTGCTTCCCTTTTGAGCTTCAGGTGGCAAATAAGTCTCCTCCAACTTGTCCTGCCCATAAACCTGGAGGATCCCTGGGAGGCTCTCATGAGCATCACTTTCTGTGGGCTCAGCCTATCGAGTTTGCCTAGCGCTTGGTGAAAAACTGAGAAATAGAGCTAAAAGTAAAGAAAGCGTGGTGGAATCCCCAAGGTCACCACTGGGCTGGTTGGCAGAACATCTGCACCTCATATTTGTTGTCTCTTTCCCACAGAACAATGCCAAGGTAGCAGTGCTGGGGGCCTCGGGGGGCATCGGGCAGCCGCTGTCCCTGCTCCTGAAGAACAGCCCGCTGGTCAGCAAGCTCAGCCTCTATGACATTGCCCACACTCCAGGAGTGGCAGCTGACCTCAGCCACATCGAGACCAAAGCCAAGGTCAAAGGTACTGCTGGGAATGCTCCGTGTTCCCGAGGGATCCTCTCGGGTGGCTCTGGCGCTGAATCGCTCGTTGCTTGCGAAGGGGAATCTTCACGCAGCGACCCTGAAGCCTGGTGTCAATATAAGTAGCTTTTTCCTCGAGCAGTGCATGATTAATTAAGGTTTAGCTGATTAGATTGACATGTATGGAGATGAAAATGGCCTGTGGTTGCACTGTTGAAGGGGAATTTGTGATATCCGGCAGGAAACACTCAGTGAAATTATTTCTGAACAAAGCCTGAGTGTTGAATTTAGAAGTTTGACTACAACTAGACTTAACACTCCCTGGGTATCCACATGAATTCCACATGCCTCTTTTCTGAAGGGATGCTGTCAGGTTCTGATGAAAGCAAAACTTATTCTGCTGATCTTTATTTTGTCTGAAGACCTCCAGAAGGTGACATTTTACTTGAATGTGCCTGCCTGAAATTCTCTGGGGGCACTGACTCTCGTGCCAAGGTTTTTGGAGAGTAAACACACATAGCAGGAGGAACTGGGGGTTTTCAAAACAATTGAATGTGAGATTCTCACCACTCTGGTTCTGAAAGTTTTGAAACGAGGATAAAACATCAAATGGGATCCATCCATAATTGTGTTTCTTTGCTTTTCAGCGTAAGTTTGAATTGAAGGCTAAATTAAAAAAAGGAATTGGATGCCTCTGGGTGTAATTTTGTACTTCAAAGTATCAGTTACTTAATAACTCTAGAAAGCATAATGCCTGAGTGTCTTCCATTTCAGGCTTCATGGGACCTGAGCAGTTGCCAGAATGTCTGAAGGGCTGTGATATTGTTGTTATCCCGGCGGGAGTCCCCAGAAAACCAGGTATGTTCTCTTTGTTGGAAGGCCCCAGGGCTGCTTTGAAGTGGATCTCTGCAGTGCTGCTGCTCAAATAGAGCTGTGTCTGGTGCTTTATGGTGGTGTTGGCTTGGGGTGTAAGTGGTCTGTTAATGCCCCTGACCCAGAGCTGCTTGTGGTATCAGGCAGCTCATTCAGCCTCTCCCTTAGACTGTCCCTTGTGAAATGGGCAGCATTGATTTCTGGAGTTCCCACGTAGGGTTGAGGTGCAAAGACCTTACATGAAAGTGATCCTAAATCTCCCTTTGTGTTTCTTGCCCTGAGGCAATGCTCAAGGAATAAAACCCAGTTCATTGTTTCATTTCTCGGGAGAATAGAGATAATCTATTTGTATTGCAGCAATTGTGCAGTAACTTCTTGGGGCATCTCTGAATAAATGCTGTTCAAGCTTCCTAGAATGTCTCTGACCTGCACCTTTTCTACTCTGTTTTTCAGTATCCTCTTTGGAATGTAACAAAATTCTAGACTTCAATGCCTAGCTCTTCCTAAATCTTCATTTTTCACGGTTAAGTAGTTGCTACAACAGAAATGGGAGGTGGCACTTACACAACCAGCAATATTTTGCACGGAGCAGTTGGCATTTAAACTGGAGTTGTGGAAGTGACTTAAGAGAAGGAGGAGAATTCATCTTGGGAGCAATTAGGCTGCTCTGAGTATCAGTGGTGTGGGTCTGTATGGTCACAGTGTACTCCAGGCAGCTTAGGTGAAATGTGTTCTGGCAATGGACAGCTGGGCTGGTTGCTCCTGAAAAGGGCTGATCTGTTTGTTAGCAAGGGGAGTTATCTTTGGAGCCAGTTCATTACTGCAGCTGGAGAATTTACTCTGGATCTATGAAACCAGGAGCTGATGTGTCTCTGCCCAGGTTTTTGGTTGGGTTGCTTGCCCATGAAGGGGCAGACTGTGGGTAACAGGACACTGCACTGGCTGTGTTTCAGGTATGACTCGTGATGACCTGTTCAACACCAATGCCAGCATTGTTGCCTCTTTGACAACTGGCTGTGCAAAGCACTGTCCAGAAGCCATGATCTGTATTATTTCTAACCCGGTAAGTGTTTTCTGAAGGCTTTGGAATGTAGAGGAAAAAAACCAAAACAACCAAAATCCAGACTGAGAATACTAGAGTAATCCAAATTCTTTTTAAACAGTATCTTTGAGATCTGCAGTGTATTAGCAGAAAAGCTCTAAAAGCCTGGTTCTACTAACCCATTTTTCTTGGCTGTATTTAAGTCAGAGGAAACTTGGATATAAAAGTGCTTAATATCTCAAAATCTGTGTGACTGGTTATAATACAAGCTCGTGTATTAGCTAAAATTAGGGATAAAAGTCTTAGCTCTCTAAGGGAGGAGCCTTTGTAATGGGAATGAACAAATTTATTGTCTTAATGGTTATGTAAAATTAATGACTTTTATTCCAGCCTGACTGTAAATTGCTCTTCAATTTAGGCATTAAAGTAATTGGCTGCAGCTGATTCCAAGTTGGAAGTGTAGTTCAGGTTATCTGTTGGCCTGTTTAAGTTCATGCATTGGCTTTGTTATTATACTGCTTTTAATCAGTGCTTGCCTCTTCTTGCTGGTAGGTAAATTCAACCATCCCTATAACTTCAGAAGTCTTCAAGAAGCACGGTGTGTATAATCCCAACAAAATCTTTGGTGTCACAACGCTGGACATCGTCAGAGCAAACACTTTTGTGGCTGAACTGAAGGCAGGTCATGGTTAACAGCTGCTGGGGGAGGGACACTGCCTGCTTTGGTATCAGATCTATACAGAAATGCTTCCAAAATCACTGCAGAGAGCCAAAGGAGCTCGGATTTCTGTGGAGCCAGAGGCGAAGGCAATGATTCCCTGCCTCCATTCTCTAGAGGAGCCTGGAGATAAGGTTTCTTGCAAAATGTGGTTCAAGGGACTTTGACCTTTCCTTTTCATAGCCCTGTGAGTGAGCTACATGTTCTCCTTAATTCCATTGGCATTTCCAACCCCTGGTGCAACCGGAGGAGAGGGTTGAGCTGTTGTATGTGTTTGCAAGTCAAACTCTGTGCTGTGTGTTAGAGGATATTCTGCAAAGTATCAGGAGCTGTAACAGGTTACTGCTCTTAATAGCCCTGGTGGTGTTTGTGTTGTGCTGCTATTTATCCAACCTTGCAGTAATAATGTCCTGTAACTGTATAAAGTGATCAGAGTAACCTGGAGCTGCCTCTGAAACTCCTGCCCTGTGTAGCACCAGGTTATAGATCACAGAATCATTAGGTTGGAAAAGACCTCCAGGATCATGGAGTCCAACCTTTGACTTATCAATGTGTCTCCATGTACCCAGGGCAGACAGTGAAGTGTGGTGTTTTCACTTTTTTTTCTTGCCCATGTGCTTCAGAAGCTGGAAAGTTTCATGTTTCCCTTAGGGCTTAGATCCAGCTCGAGTAACTGTTCCAGTTATTGGTGGCCACGCTGGGAAGACTATCATCCCTCTGATCTCTCAGGTGGGTCATGGTGACTGCTCTGGGTGGCAGCACACTCCTCAGGGTGTTGGGGTTGATGTTAAGTGCCTTTGTGATGGCAGTTCATTGCTAAGATGGAGCAGAGGCAGTTTTCCCTGCTCTCATGGCTTCTTTCCTTCTGGGATGAGATGCAGGATGAGATGGAAGGCAGCAAGCCAAATCTAAACTCTGGATGGTGTAGAGAGTGTAAATAGTTCCAGCTTTCCTCTAAAGGACTTTGGGATATAAGATCTGAGGTGTGGCAATGGCAGGTCATCAGGAGAAGCTCCCTTCATGCATCTAAGCCAGACTGAAATGCAGTTCTTAAGCAGGCTGCAGCCTCGTGGGGAGATGGCTGGGATATGGCCAAGGACAATCTGCAACAAAAAAGGGAAAAGCAGTGCTCTAAGTGGGGAATAAAATATCCTTCACAGAAGGATTTTCTTAAGGAATAAGAGCTTTGGAGCAGCTGTATGCTGAGAGGGTGCTTTGGTTAAGCAGTCCATTGGGAGAGACACAGCTGTGCTTAAGCTACTGGCAGAACTGTGTCTGAAGGTTTAGTAACTTCTAAATACTGCTGGGAGACTGGATCCTTCATAAGGCTCTTGACTTCCATAATGCCACAGTGACCCGAATATTTACAGGATGACTGTTTGAAATTCCTAACGCTTGGAGGGCATCTGTTTAGTGCAAAGGACTGCACAGTAGTGAGGAACCATGGCAAGCCCTGGTTTGGCTGCAAAGCTGCGGTTTGTCCTTGAGGAATGTGGGCACGGCTGGGCTCCTGTTCCAGCCCTGCAGTGACCAGTGGCCCTGGTGACTCCTGCAGTTGGTCAGTGTCACACAAGTTGTGAGCTGGGCTAAACCCATTTTCCCAGTTGAGAACTACTGGTAATAACTGCAGTGGTACAAAAGACATCGTGTGGGTGAGTGGCCTTATGCTGAATCTGGAGGGATTCTGGTATTGGATAGTAACTTTTTTTCCTTTCCTATCTAGTGCACACCGAAAGTGGAGTTTCCTCAGGATCAGCTGGAGAAGCTTACAGCGAGAATTCAGGAAGCTGGCACTGAGGTTGTCCAAGCTAAAGCAGGAGCAGGTGGGTTCTTGAGTACAGCTTTCAAGTAATTCTTGTTATCTACCTGAATGGATGCAGTCCCCTGCAGTTTAATCTTACTTACAGTTTATGAACTGCTGATTAGGGATCTAGCTGTGACTGCCTGAGCTGTGCTACCAGAAGTAGCTCAGTATGTAAGACTAAACATTAACTGATCCCACACCATATATGGCTTTAAAAAGAATCTTCTCTGTCAAAGTAAGCTGTTTCTTCTATAAATCTGGTCAGCTGGATAGCATGTAGCTGGCCAAGAGCTGCTGCTTTATCCAGCTGACTGTGAGCTTGGAGTCAATGACACTGGAGCTCTGTAAACATACCCGTATGGAAACCTTTGATGCCCAAGAAGGTATCAAATTTCAACGTGATCTGTTCTAAAAGTGGTTTCACTCTTACAGGATCTGCCACCTTGTCCATGGCCTATGCTGGTGCTCGGTTTGTGTTCTCTCTGCTGGATGCAATGGGTGGAAAGCAAGGGGTTGTGGAATGTGCCTTTGTTAAGTCGGATGTAACGGAGAGCCCGTACTTCTCTACACCTCTGCAGCTGGGAGTACGTACTTTAAATCTTGAGGCTTATTAACAGCAGCTACTGATGGAGTCTTGGGGGTTTTACTCAGTGATTTCAGTTTAGCTGAATGCCTGGTATTGCTGGAGTTAACAGCTGAGTGTACTTTTAAGAGTCTTGAGTATTTGGGTATGGTATTTAGGAACATAGCTCGGCTTGGCAAGGATGCTGCTGCTTTTATCTGCTCTTAGACTGCAGATATTCAGAGTAACCAGAGATTCAGGCTTGGCTTAAGAGGTCATGCTTGCCTCAAGTCAAGCCTGTTTACTCTGGGCCTTCATATGATTAACCAGAGTCAACAAACCTGTCTCCTCAGCCTGACCTGCTATAAGCAAAGCCCTTAGAAATCGAGGCACATGGGGAGCTACAGCATGGATTAGGATTAGTAGTTTGCTTTCAGAACCTCTTCTGGACTCTGAAAGAAGTCTTCCTTTTGTCACCCTTATCCCATGGGAGTGATGGAGGACAAGGATGCTTCAGCCCTGTCGTGGCTGCTAGGATGCAAAAGGTGGTGTCTGCTGTATTAGGGGCAGGCTGATGAGGGAATGGAAGCAGAGGGGTATTCAGAGGGTAGGGTGTAGATGTAGGCATCTTGAAAACCCAAGAGTGTCACTCTAAAGCAGTTTGAGGTTGCAGGCCAGTGGCAAGCAAAGGACATAGACCGAGGGGAGTGATTCTCTTGCCAGATGATGTGTCTGGAGGTGGGAAGGAGCACTTGCTATCAGTTTCCTCTTGAAGGAGCTGCTGGACTTCCTTCAGGTTTCACACTTGTGAACAGTGAAGGAGAAGTTTGTGAGGGCTGTAGAAGTTGCCACAGATAGTAAGGGGTTTTGAACCTTACCAGGAAGCACAGGGTTGGCAGACTAGAGATGACAGAGGTCTAGGCTGGGTCTCTGTCTCAGCTGGGTAATACTTAGTCAAAGCTGTTAAGCTACTCTTTAGGTCAATGAATGGTTAATCCTTAAATCCTCTTTCCCTCAGAAAAAAGGAATTGAGAAGAACCTAGGCCTTGGCAAGCTCTCCCCCTTTGAAGAGAAGATGGTTGCTGCGGCCATGTCTGAGCTGAAGGCTTCTATTAAGAAAGGAGAGGAATTTGCAAAGAACTTCAAGTGAAGAGTTGATGATGGGGAGGAATTAACTTCCTTAATTTATTAAGGCATCATGTCACTTTATGACTTCTGATTCAAAGCTCATGCTTTGGTTGAAGTCTGTCTGTATTAGCTTGATGCTTGTTGCCAGTGCAGAGTCTAATCATCAATAAAACGGCCTCATTTTTTCAGTGTACCATGTGGACTTTTCCTGATGCACTTTGTCTTTTGAAGTTAGGGCTTGTAGATCTCTGAGAGGTTAATGGTTTCAATAGAGATGAAATAGCCTTGTAAGGTGGGTGAACTAATTGCTCCCAGCTCTGCTGCTGCCTGGGTTTTGGCTTGGGCTCCTTGTTCAGCACAGCCACTGGGAACCAGGTGTGATCAGATAAGATGGGTTAAAGGGGTTGCACCAGTGATCCAGGAGGTGATTTTCCAGGAGGTGGCATTACCTCTGTTACCTTGTGTTACCTTAATCTCTTATGTAATTTGATTTTTAAAGGAGTTAGTGAAAGAGCATGGTGTTTGAAACGTCAGTCCTGCGCTAAGACAGTAATTAAACTGCTGAGAGCGACTTCTTTCTAGTTAGGAACAAAAGCCTTGATTTAGCATCTCCATAAATTTCTCTTACATTCATCCTCTTGTGAATATAAAAATAAATGTCTGCAAGAAGATGGTGATGACGAGTTCTGTTGCTGACTTCTTTGAAGGTAAGCTTTAATGAAGGAAGCAATTAATTCACTCTTCCTCCATGCTCTGCGCTGCTTACGCTGTTGCTTTGAATTGCTCTCATCTGTGTAGGTTGAATTCTAAGTTGAACAGACTTTATTTAGATGAGGAGAAGGAAAAACCAAAGCCCAGCACCTCTGAAGGAACTGAGGGGAGTGTTGGTTTGAGCCAGAGAACCTGGGGCAGAAGCTTCTCAGAAGGAAGATACTTAAAGGTAGTAGATGCTCTTTGGTCACTGCCTTTCTTCTTCCTCCTCCCACTTCTTGTATTCTTTCTTTTGAGCTATCTGAAGTGGGTTTTATTTTTTTTATTTTAATTAGTTCATCATTCTGAACCAGATCACACAGTTGTGACTGTTGAAGATGCATTGATTATCAAGTGCCTCGTTCTTTCCCTGCCCTGTGGAACATGTGGGCAGGGAGGACAGCAAGCACAGTCCTTGTCACTCCTCTCTGCAGAAATTTGGTGTGTTGAAGCTTGCTTTCTCTACAGGAATAGTAATGGAATTGAAGCGTCGGCAGTCATTACTCAGCAGGCTTGGAACAAAGTAATTATTAGGTGGTATTAATAGAATTAAAGATTAAAGAATTAAAGATTGTGTTGGAGGGGGGCATGGGAGGATGTCAGAACTGGAGGACACTGAGGAGGAGTGACTGGCCAGACCTGGTAAGTATGGCACAAACTGTTCCAAACAATAAATGGAAAGCATATGGCAGACTGCTGTAACACAGGTCACGGGGTGTAGGGGTCTTGCAGGCCTGTCAGCAATTTTGTACCCAAAATAGACAGCACAGCTTATTAAAAATTATGTGTATCGACCTGCCAGAGGTGTGTGCCATGGTCTGTGTGCCCAGCTGGTCCAGGGGAACTGCCATCCAAAGCTGCCAAGGAACCAGCTGCAGGGAAAGCCTGGCCTTGCACCCAGGAGGACAGGAGCACACAATTGTTCCAGTCCTGCTATTTTTAATGCAGCAGATAGAGCAGATTTCTGAGCGTTGGAGACTTTTAAAACTTGAGGTTCATCTTGTGGCTTAGGTTATTCTATCTTTTCTTGTGTCAGCAGTCCAAATCCAGCAAAGTCTGGAGGAATTGCATGGACAAGCAGAAAGCTTCGCTTGCACTGGTGGGGACTCAGGGACAACATAGGTGAGTGGAGCTGAGGCAGAAGAGGATTATTCCTCAGCACTTGCTGACTTGTAAATTCTCCAGGGTCTCCTTCAAATCCCCTGAATGTTGACAATGTCCCCGCACTGTTTGGTTTTTGGATTTGTTTCTTTTTCTCCCAGTCCCATGCCTCATGCTTGGAGTTACAGCTATTCCCTGTGCCTGAAAATCCACTCTGTTTCGGGAAGGGAAAGGAGATACACTTGTGGCTTTCTGCAGTGAAGTCAGGGGCCAGAAGGACACTGTCTGAAGAAATGATCTGTGTAGGTGTTATCCACTTGGTTACATGTGCTGTCCTCATGGCTGAGCAGTTGTGTGGTGGGTAACTTAATCGCTGTGAAGACTGGAGATGGTTTGCAGAGGGAAGTGTGGGACATACCCCCGCTTCTCTCTGAGGAGATTCCCTGGAGGAGGAAAGGATCTGGGGCATACCCCTCCTCAGGAGGAGCAGGGTTTGGCTGGGTGTGCCCAGATAAGTGAACAGCCTGCTCTGGAAGTTGTTTCCTGGTGCTGTGTCTCTAGGACACACGACCTTCATCCTCTCTCCTGTAAGTTGCTGCAGCAGGGCCGCCCTGCTGAGTCACAGCACTTGCTCCTGTGCCGGCAGCCTCTGGTATTTACCTCCTGTGGAGGTGAGTGACCAGGGCTGGAGGAGGTGGAAAACCTGCCCCGTGCAGGACTCTTTGGTTTCACCCTGTTTACTGTGCAGACTTTTTGTCTTGATGGTCTCTGAGCACCTCTTCCAGTGCAGCGACATTTCTTTGCACGGAGCTGCCGCCTCCTCGGGCAGCCCAGCTCTGCGCTGGAGCACAGATGTCAAGATACAGAGGAGTTGTGTGTTAAGAGTAATAAATAAAGGTTCTCCAGATGGTCATATGTCAGGTCACTCGATCCCACCTGCTGTTCCTGTACTGCTGGAGCAGCATATTAAGTGCAGGAAAGGATAGAACAAGGAGAAAAGCAAATTAAACAGTATGGCTTGAGTCTCCTCCCGGTTAACTGCAGTGTCCCAGGAGTCTTCAGGTGGGATAAGCAGGCTGGCACACCTGTGTCCCTTGTTCATGGGAAATCTGTTTTCCCTTCCTGGTTCCATTTAAGGGCAGGTGCTTTGGTGTGGGGGTACAGACCTGCCACCCCTGAGCCCCATCTCACCCCAGGGGTGCTGTGGGTGGTGGAAGATGGGGACAGCAGTTTGCCTTTGGATAAGGCTGGTACAACTGCCGCAGTCATGGCTGAGCCCTGGGGACAGTCGATGGCATTTCGGTGATATTTAGGAGAGAGAGAAGCAGAGGAAACAAGAGGAAGACAGTTTAGTGAAGCCTCTTCCTTGCCAAAGCTGGCTGCCTTCCCAGCTCCAGCAAAGGAGCAAAACTGTAGAGGCTGGAGGTACTTCAGAAAGATATAGGATAACTATCACCCTCTCTCATGAGCCCACCTCCAAAACTGAAAGCATCCACGGCCCACAGCAGGTGCCAGGACAGAGAGTGTTGCTTCCGTCCTCCTGAGCAACCACCAACACTGAGGTACCCAGTGTTCAGCCTTGCATTACTGGGTCTGACAGGGAGATGGTGGATGAATGGGGAAAGGAGAGGGGGAAACACACCCCGAAGTTGATTGGGCACAGCTGGGGGTGCAGACAGATCTCCCCTGCAGCCAGCTCAGCTTCCTCCTTCCCTCCAGGGCCATGGTGAGGGCAGGAGGATCAGAAACCATCTGAGCTGCAGTTTTGCCTCTGCAGAGGCCTCTCCCCCTCCCTTGGCTCTCCCGCCTGGCCACAGGCAGTGTGAAATCACCACCTTTGCATTCCCTGCTCTTGATTTACTGAAATGCCCGAGAGCTCCCTCTTCCCTCCCGGGTGCCTCAAAGCAGAGCTGGAGTGCGGCGCTGAGGCGGGAGGGTTTGTTTGCATTTATAGGGAAACCTGTTAATAAAGGAGACCAAAGGGACTGCTCTTTTCCTGGCTGTGGGAACAGATGGCTGGATAATGCAGTGCAATTAATATGCAGGGAGTCCTGCAGGGGCAGGGATTTGATTGCCTGTTAGGAGAGGTTACAACGCTGGAGCTGAGCTCTGCCACTGCTCTGCCTGTCCCTGACACCTGCTGCCTGCAGGGGCTCCATGGGGACTCTGGGACAGATTGGATGGGGTCACGGAGGAGGCTGTGGGCACTGGTCATGGCGAAGGATGCAGCTGGGGGCTCTGGGACAGCAGCAGGTCTCTGCTTCTCCCACCCTGTGTGATGCTCAGAGAGGACTGCCCTTTGGGTTTGTAAAAGCCAAAGCTGAGTCTGAAGGTAGACAGCTGCTTGGAGGTACTTCCAGGCTCATTCTTTCCTCCCATACTTGTTTCTCCTCTGAGTCTGGAGGTTTCAAGGAAAGCAGGAAGCGGCAGATCCTTGATGAGCCAAGGAAGGCATGTGCTGGGACATGGGAGGTCTCCTTGCTGCAGGACAGCACAGGTACAGAGTGTTTCCCAGGGCTTCAAAGTGTGACCAGACAAATCCATGAGGAAGAGAAACCTCCTGCCGAGGGATAGGAGGGTTAGGAAGCCCCAGGGAAGCAGGAGACCCAGCAAACCCACCCCAGCATTGAGCAGGGCCACATGGCCATGAGGTCAATCCCAAATCGATGGGAGCCTCCAGCCGCCGGCCCCAATCGAACGGCCCAAGGTCACCCCGGGTGCACTTGGGGCTGTTCCTGTGCCCTGTCCCTATTGCACCCTGGGCTCTCACAGGATCGTGGGGCCTCCCAGCCCCTTCTCCTTCATGCCTTTGCTTTGCTCCCCCGTTTTCTGATGTTTCTTTCCCCCTGCCGCCTTGTCAGGGTTGCTGAGCACCACCAAAGCCAGCGCCAGGCTTTGATCAGGGGCTCCTGCCTGTGCTGTGCCAGCAGCACGTTCCTGCCCGGCACCGCCGTTCCTGGCCGCCTTTTCTTCTGCGTCAGGAGGCGGCTGGTGGAGATGTCGAACCTCAGCGCGAATCCTTGCAATTAGGCCTGTTCTGCTGCCTGCCTCGTTTGATCTCCTTTAATTATTTATCGCCTTTATTTTTTTCCTCCTTCCCAAATCCTCGGTTTCTTTCAAGTGATGATTTTCCCCCTCTCCCCCCAGCCGTGGCTGGCTCTGTCTGTTTGCTTGCAATCACCGACCCTTCTCCCACTCCTTCCATCTCTCCCCTTTTGTTCTCCACCAGATCGTCCCTTCATGACGCTCTCCCAGCTTCACCCCTCAGCTCTCTGTCTGCCTGGCAGCTTTTTCTTCTTGCTTTCCTCCATTTTTCCCACCCAGATGGCTGTTGTCTTTCTCCATCCCGTTCCAGGTATGATTCTGGCTGTGTTTGCTGCTTGTGCCAGCTCTCTGGCTGGGATCCTTCACCCTGGGCTGGGCTATACTCCCGTCTCCCACTGCTGCTCTCCCAGGCTGCTGCCCAAAACCTGATGTGGTCCTGCTACAAAGCCCTGGCTCCTGGCCAAGCCAAGGGAGCCCCACGGGGCTGCTGCCCCCCTCCTAATGCCAGGATCTCCCTGTGCTGCTTTTGCATTCCTCATCTTCTTTGTTTCTCAGGACCTGATGCATTATTCAGCGCTGCGGACTCTGCGGGTGTTGGGAAGATAATGGTGCTGCAAAGGGCACAGGCTCACCCTGGGGATGCTGGATTTTCCTGTCAGGGGCATTTTCCCCCCTCCAGCATTAAACCAGGAATAGCCCTGACCATGCAGGAGGTGCTCCTAGGAGTGGCATCTGCTGTCACCTCGGGGGGACGTGGCAGGCACAAAGGCAGGAGCAGGGGGAGGCAGCAGCAGCCCTGGAGATGCTTCAGAGGCTGCAACGCAGCTCCCAAACCCAGCCCCATTGCTCGGCTGAAGTTTAATAGAGACATGGATTCAACATGTGGCCACTTCTTTATGTAGTCCCTAAATGAATAACGGATGTGGGACACAGGTTTTGCACAGCAGACAGTAGGAAACAACACCAAAAGGCTGTTAAATCCTTGTGGAAAGAGGATGCTCATGCCCTTCAGCCCATTCACAGCTGGGCACTGTGTCCCCCCCAGTTGGACCTGTCCCCATGGCCTGCTGCCACCTTGACCCATGGGGAGAAAGGTGAGGGATGGAGTGATTTGGGGCTGGTGCTGGTGAGCAGTGCTGCTGGCAGCAGTTTGGTCCCCAGGCCAGTCCTCCCTTGGGGAGCAGAGCAGGGACATCCCCCCCTGGACAGGTCTCTTCAGCCTCAGCTGAGCCCAAAATCTCCCCTTAGACCCCAGGTCTGGCTCCCCATCCCTGTCTCCTCAGCAGCTTCCCCCCCAAATCCCCGCTCTGAGGCCAAACCCCCTGTGGAGCGGCAGCAGGGTGCCTTTGGGAACCAGCAGCCAAATCCAGGAGGGAGCTGTGGTCCCAGGGGAAGCACTGCCCAGGCGGTGCAGGGGAAGCTGAGCTATGGGATTGGGGGCTCTGGGGGGACCAGGTGTCCCAACCGGGGTGCTTTCAGGGTGTTTTGGGCGGCTAAACCCTTGCCCTGCCCACACTGGGCAGTTTTGGGGTGGCTTTGGGGTGGTTTGGGAGCTTCATCCCTTCCTGGCCGGCAAGGAAGGCAAATGCTCAGCATCGTGGAAGGAAATGAGAATTAATTAATAGCACCAGCTCGTTTCCTGTGTCACAGTGCTGGGAAATGTCCCCAGTGGGGACCTGGCACCTCCCGCATCACCTCAGACACCCCAGGCAGCCCAAAATCCCCCCACATCTGCAGGGATGGGGATGTTCCAGGTGGTCCCAGGCATTGCTGGTGAATCAGCCGGGACCTGGGAGGGGGTGGGAAGCACTGTGGGCAGGTGGGGCATCATGGTGAGGAGGTAAGGGGTGGGATGAAACTCAGGGTGGGATACAGGATGGGGTGTGATTCAGGGTAGGATACGGGATGGGATACAAGGTGGGATATGGGATAGGGTGAGCTGGGTTACAAAATGGGATATAGGGCCGAGTGTCCACCCGCAGGGCCGGGTGTCCCCCACAGGGCCAGGTGTCCCCTGTAAGGTTCGGTGTCCCCTGTAAGGTTGGGTGTCCCCTGTAGAGCCAGGTGTCCCCTGCAGGGCCGGGTGTCCCCTGTAAGGCCGGGTGTCCCCCGCAGGACCGGGTGTCCCCTGTAAGGTTCGGTGTCCCCCGCAGGGCCGGGTGTCCCCTGTAAGGTTGGGTGTCCCCTGTAAGGTTCGGTGTCCCCCGCAGGGCCGGGTGTCCCCTGTAAGGTTGGGTGTCCCCTGTAAGGTTCGGTGTCCCCCGCAGGGCCGGGTGTCCCCGCTCGGCGTGGCCCCCGTTGCAGTGGCGCCCTCCGGCCGGGTGGCGGCGCTGGGCCCCGCGTGGTGCGCGCAGGCGGCGGCGGCGGCGGCGCTCTGTGTCGGGCGGCTCCGCTGCCGGAGCTGTCCAGCACTTCAGCAGGGGCCGCGCCGGGGCCGCGCCGGAGGGGCCGCGACCGCCGCGCCCCCCCGAGCCCACCGCCACCCCCGGCACCTCCGGTACCCCCCGGCGCCGACAGAGACCCCTCTCCTGGGGCCGGACTCAGCGGGGCGGCGGGGCGAGGTGAGGCGCGGCCGGGCCCGGGGCTGCGGGGCCGGCACAGGGCGGGGGGGGCCGGGCAGGGAGGGGATGGGGCGTGGGGGGCGGTGGGACCCCGCTGGGCACGGAGGGACGCTGAGAGGGGTGGGTGTATGGGGAGAAAGGGCTCCCCCCCCATCGGGTTATGCTCGCCGCGGGCAGGGGAGTGAGGACCCCCAGGGATGGGGAATGGGGGTGCGGTGGTCCTGAGGGGGGTGGGAATTGGGGTCCCCAAAGGGACACGGGTGGAAAGGATGGGTGAAGCAGTGCTCCGTGGGTGCTGGAGCAGCTGGGGATCCCACGGGGAGGCGTGTAACAGGGGTGTCCCCCCGCGGGGTTTGATGCTTTAGGGGGTCCAAGATGACGTGAGGAGTCCGGAGATGAGATGCTTTTATGGGGCACGGGGGGTCCAGGGACGTGGATGTGTCAGGTGCTCCCCGGTGCTGGGGGGTGGCCGGGGGACACACACATCCCTCTCCTCCATGTGGGGAGACACGCTGGAAGGGGGACAGGGGGTGACCCCAGCAGTGGGGTTTTGTCCGGGAAGGACGGGACAGCGATGAGCCCCCAGCAGGTGCTGGTGCCTTGTGTGGTGCAGGTGGGAGATGAGGCCAAGACAACGGCTCGAAAGCCCCTCTCTCTGCAGCGTGGACCCCCAGGCTGTGCTGGGGAGGGTTTGGCTGATGAGATTTCAAACCCTGCGTGTGTTGTGTGGGGGAAGGAGAGGGGCAAGGCTTGGCAGGGGGAACCCCGGCAGCAGCCCAGCCGCTGGTCTTTTGGGAGTGTTTTGTGCTTCTCCTGCCCGGGACAGGGAGGTTTGTCCCTGGGGATGGCCCTTCAGGGGGCTGGTGGAGAGGGTTCAGGGCATAGCTCAGGTGGCTTTCAGGGGACACAGGTTCATTCATCCCATCCGGAGAGAGATTTCAGACTGGATGTGTCATTTCCCTGTGCTCCTGCTGCTGCAGGGGGGTCAACTGCAGGCTGGCAGTGTTTGGGGGTGTCTCAGGTTGATGACAAATGTCAGGGACCTTCTCTGAGGGTGCAGGTGGTTGTGTCCTGGCATATGGGTTTGTCACTGGCAGGAGATTTTTTGTCACTGGGGGGGATTTTGGGGACAGGAGCTCATGGTGCTTGTGCCCAAACATCATCATAGCTCTGTCCCCCGCTGTCAGCATGTTCTCACACAATGCCACCCCCTCTGTCTCACCTGCCTCCCCACTAAATCCCCTCTGGATGCCCTCTGAATCCCACCTGCCCTCCCTTGCCCCAGGACTCATCTTGGCAGCATGTGGAGGGAGAGGTGGGGGGATTTCAGAGCCAGAAGTTGGGCAGATTTTAAGGGAGCCTTTGGTCCTTGGTTGCTACTGGGGATGGTGAGCAGGGGGCTTTACCAGGAAGGCAGAGGAGCACAGGGCTCTTGGTTGGTTTTTTCCCTGGTGCCAAGAAAATGACTCTTTCCCCCCGAACAAATGTCTCGTGCCCTGGGGGGCAGATCCAGTCATGGGTGGATGTGTGGCAGCAGGTCCTGGGAGGCTGCTGGAAGGCAGAGCAGAGGGTGCCCACCCCACACCTCTGGGCAGGGGGTGCCTGTGGGGTGTAGATTTAGTCCTGGCTACCAGGGGTCTGCCGGATGTGGGGGATCCCCAATCCTCAAAGCCCTTCCTCCTCCTCCTCCTCCTCTTCTTCCCTGTCTTCTAGCTCCTATTTTCCCCGGCCAGGTGGCCCATGGCTTATATAATGTGCTCAAACCCTGGAATAGCTCCTCCCGTTACACAACCACCCAGCCAGCCATGGAGGGGGGGATGGTGGGGGGGATTCCCAGCTGGATGCTCCCCCTGCACTGGTCATGACCCCCCACACCTGCAGCACTCGGCCCCAGGGTCGTTTGCTGGGATTGTGTCCCCATTGGGGAAGGTGACCTCATTGTGGCAGTCATCCCCCTGCTCCTCCATGTGCTCAATAATTGCTTTTATTCGTAGTAGTTTTATTACTCCCCCCCTCCCCAGAGTGGTGATGGGCCTTGGAGCTGCCTGTGCCTCCTCCTGACTCCTTGCCCAGCAGAGCAAGTGGCCCCAAGGATGCAAAAGCTGGGGGGTGGCTGCTCCCCTTCTCCATCCTCCTTCCTTATTTAACCACCTCTGGGAAAGGTCTGGCAGGGCATCCCCAAGGGGTTGAGGAGAGTGTGGCCAGAGGGGCATGGGGCTGGGGGGTCCCATAGGGTTACCCATCACCTGGACCTGCTGCCTCTCCACTCAGCATGAGGGGATTGCTGCTGTCACGTGGATGTGCTCCTCCTTTCCCTCATCCCTGGCTCAGGAATGGGGTCACTGCAGGGGTCCTGGGGTTGGTTTCCTTTCCCATAGGCTCTCCTCCAGCCAGAACTGAGAGCAAAGCTTGCTTGGCCTCCCCTGGGAGCCCAAGGGGTTCGGGTTGGGGGGGGGGTTGGTCTTTTTGGGGTCAGGAGTAAATCCCAGCTCCTCACCCTCTGTCGTGCCCTTTACTCTGGAGCACCTCCAGGGGAGCTGATGGATCTCTGTGCTCCCACCCCTGTGTGGTGCTTGTCTGGTGTGGGGCTGGTCCCCACCCCTGGCTCCCCCATCCCTACATCCCCAAGCCAGGAAGGAGCCCGGTTGCTTAGCAACTGTTTAGCTTCTCCACCAGCCTCCTCATCTATTTTAAAAAATATATATATATATATCTGCACAGACGTAGGTATGCACAGGCAGCCGCAGCTCCCGACCCCCCAGCCAGCATCCGTATATTCTTTATTAATTGCTTTAAAGTCTGTGAGGTGTCAAATTTTGGCTGGGCAGCCATAGGACAGGATCCCCTCAGCTCGGGGAAATAGGGATGGAGGTGCTGGGATCAACAGTCACCAGCCCCTTCCTGCTGCCCCCTTCCATGGGCAGGATCCCTGTGGCTCGGGGCTGGAGGGCAGCGCTAACGCGCCCCAGGTCGGCCGCACTTTTAAAGCCAGATTTGCCTTTTTTCCTCATTCTTGAAGGTCTGACTCATGGTTTTTGGCACTGGAAGGCAGCTCCGGAGAAGGTCAGCCCAATTAATGGCAGTAACTCCGGACTTTTCCTCCTTGTAATTCCAGCCGGGTGTTTAGAGGAGGCCGACTGCCTGGCGGTGGTGTTCTGGCATGTTTTCTGTCCTGAAAAAGAAGACCTTCTCCCAGCTGTCCCCATGGCCCGGGTAGGGAGCAGCCTGGGATGGGGCTGTAAATGATTCAGGGACAGGGCTGTGATTTCAGTGGGTAGTGGTGTGTCCTGACGAGATCCTGGCGGACAGGGGGAACCACGGGTATCACCCCTCTCACCCTGTCTGGAGCAGCTGGAGGGTCCTCACCTCATCTGGGCTGACCCTGGCGTGTTGAGACTGAGCTCTGGCACACTCAGTGCACGAGTGGTCCAAGGAGCCGCCGTCCTGGGCTTGCCGCCCGCATCCCGTGCCCACATCCCGTGCCCGCATCCCGTGCCCACATCCCGTGCCCGCATCCCGGCACGCGGGTGCTCGCGGCCGCCCTGCCTGGTGCAGCTGGATGTGGCGAGAATTAATGGAGCACCGGCCGGAGGCGGCTTTAATTAGCGCCGAGGCACGGGGAGGGGGGAGGATGCCCAGGGACCGCTGCCGCCTTTCCCCGCCGAGGGAGAGACGCCGGGAGAGCATCCAGGCACCCGGGAGAGCATCCAGTCACTGCCGGCCCCCCGCTGCCAGCCCTGCTCCCCCCGGGAGAGCGGCTCCATCTGCATTACAGCGGCAGGGCCCTGCGGCGGCTGCTGCCTCAGCGCCGGGGGGCTGTGGGCATGGCCGGGGTGCTGAGCAGGGCCCACGGGGGGATTTGAGCAGAGCCGGCTGGGAAGGGGCTTGTTCTGGGTTGGAAAACAAAAGGGCCAAAGCAGTTCAGTGAGATACCCCACTTTTTTTGCTCGTTTTCCTTGTTTTCTTCTTTCCCTTCGGGCTGGAGCTCCTGAACCCCTGAGCTGGACGAAGCCCATGTGGGGCAGCCCCAGGGTTGGGACATGGGGACAAACACAACCCGGTGCCACCCCACCAGGTGCCTGGGGGTCACAGCCCACCTGGGTGGAAACCAGCAGCCCCAAATCCTGGCAGAATGGAGAGACTGGGCTTTGCACCCCTGGCTGGCAGGGCCTGTCCTGGCTGTGTGACAGGGGCACAGTGCAGTCTGTCTGTCCTTTGTCTGTCCTGGCAGTCACTAAGTTGGCACTGCAGGTGCCCAGGTCCTCCACACACCTTGGATGTGATTCAGCATGGCTGGGAAGGGAGGGAGAGGTCCGGCATGTGGGATGGTCCCTGGCATGGGATGGGGATGGAGGATGGTGGTGGAGGATGAAGAGGATGGAAAATAGGGATGAGGATGGAGGATGAAAATGGAGATGGAGGTTGGGGCTGGGGGGTGGAGATGGTGGCTGGGGATGGCGAGGAGGAAGGAGATGAGGAAGAGCATGGAGGATGAGTATGAGCATGGAGATTGCGGATGAGAGTGGAAGATAGGGATGGAGGATGAGTATGGAGGATGGGGCACCTCTGAACTTTTCCAAAAGCTCTAATGCAGGCAGCAGGAAGTGCCTGTGAGCTGAAAAGCTGGTCCAAGGTGGTACATAGGAAGAGGATCAGGATCCAAAAACATGTGGGTGAACAGCTTGTTAATATGAGAAGAGAGGGATTTGCTCAGGAGTTTCCCTAGCAGCTCCAGCCCATAGTGTCAGGGGGTTTGGGCCCCCCTGGGTGGCAGTAAGGGAATTTGGGAAGTGGGAATGGATGCCAGTGACTGTCCCCAGCTACATCCTGCAGCCCTTAGGAGTCCATGGAGACACAGCACTGGCCCCAAGACACCTCCTGTCCCTCTGGGCAAGGCGGCCGGGCAGCAGCTGCCAGTGATTGATGTTTTGTGGGTAATTACTGCAGATAATTAAATATTTAACCATCATCTTTATTATCGGGGTAGTGCCGAGCCAGGCAGGAAACCGCTGCCTTTTGGGCAGGGCCATGCTGGTAAATTTGGGGCTGGTAGAGCCGGGTGGTCCCCGTGTGGTGGCCAATGGATTGAGGTTGTGGTGGTGGTGGTGGTCACTCTGTGTCCCTGAGCTGTCCCTTGCAAGTGCAGGGCATCTCTGGGGTCCTCCTTTGGGGATAGGGAGGGCACAGACCCAGCCTGGGGGACATGGGCTCCCTCTGTCCTGGTGTCTTGTCCCCATTGTCACCAGAGGTGTACGACTGGCTGTGCTTGCCACCCATGGCTGCCCCTGTTTAGAGCTGGGGGGGTTGTGAGTGGTTTTCCCATTCCTTTGTTTTCTTGGCCATGCTGTGGCTGAGGCAGGGGGTTGGTGTCAGCTCTCACAGTGGATATTGCTCACAGCTGAGGAGACACCAGGTTGCAACACCATGTCCATCCCCAGTCCGGCTCCTCCTTCCTGGCCCCAGTTGCAGGGGGGAATTCTCCAGCCACATCCTTTTCATGGAGCATTTCCTGGTGGATCTGCATGCTTCCCCCACCATGCAGCCCTCTCCCACAGGTACCAATCCAGCTGCTGGTTTATCTTCATCTACCTCCCCAGCTCTCTATCTGACACTCTCTCAAGGTTTCTCAGCAATGAATTTATCCACTGCCAGGCTTGGGATAAAATTAATTCCCACCGCGGAAAAGCAAGCAGAGGCTACTGCGGAAAGCAGCCTCTCCTTCACCATCTCCTTCCCTGAGCCCCTCTGTGGGGGAAGGTTTCTCAGTGGGGACCTTACCCCATTCTTTAATTTCCTTCCTGGTTTTTGGCTCCATGTCCTGATGGAAGAAAGAGGAAGAGGAGCTCCCAAGCTGTTTGTTTGGGGTTTTTTTCTGCAGCATCTCTCCCTTCTCTGGCCTGGGGCCACCCTGGATTATGGAATGGTTTGGGATCAGGGGTCCCTCATGGGCAGGGAGGGCTGAGTAGGGCAGCTCTTTGTTGTGGGGCTCAAAATGTAGGTGCTGCAGGCAAGGGGGGACTGAGAGACCTTCCAGTTACTCTAACAGGGACAAGCATCCAGGGATTGCAGAGCCCTGGCTGGCTCCTGCTGCACCAGCAGGATCTCCCCTGTGCCTCTGCAGAAATAAAGGCTGCTGGCTCCCTCTGTATGGTAGTGATGGGGAAAAAATAAAAGGAAAAAAAAGCTTTGTAATTAAGCACTCAGCTGCTGTCCTCCCTGGCCTGGCTTGTCAGGAGATAAATGACTGTGTGGGGCAGCCAGTGGCAACGGGAAAGCCAGGGATGTCCCTTGGAGATGCCACAGGGTGGGAGTTGCCTTCCAGCCAGGCTGGGACCTCCACCACCCAGGGGAGGGCTCTGAGGCTTTTTCTCTCCTCAAACAACAGAGAAACATCCTCAAAGCCCCTCACAAGCAATCTGCGTTCCCACCCGGGCTCTATCCCACCTGGCATGGCCATGGAAAGCTCTGAACAGCCTGGTGTCCTGCTGGAATGGCACAGCAGGAGTGGTGAGCCCTCCCTGGGGTCGAAATGGTGCAAATCTGTCCATGGTCCCTCTGTCCTCCCCTCATGCCTGTGCTGGGCTGAGGGATCCCTCCTTCCCATCATTCTTGGGCAGTGTGTGTCAGCCACCCAAGGGTTGGCTGCTTGCCACGGAGGAGACAATGTACAGGCAACACCCATCCTTGGAAAAGCCTCTCCAGTAGGATCCCTGGGAGAGGAACATCCCAGAGAAGTGGCTGCTGGCAAAAGCTGCATCTTCAAGCCCAAATCCAGCTTGGAGAGCGAGGCAGGATGCTCTGCCTTCACTCCTGATCGTTTCTCTTTGTGTAGGGCTTTGTAGGAGGTTTGTGCGCCCAGGTGGTGCCTCTGCAGCCTGGCCACGCTGGTAATTCAGGCAGCAGATCTCCAGTGGAATCATCCCATACTGGGAAGAGGGCTGGAGCACTGGGCAGGGGAGCTGGGGCATGGCAGGACAAGGAGAGTGAGGAATGGGTGCTCAGCCACGCGCCGACGGCCCGTGGGCACGGAGACGGGGTTGTGTCTGGTTGATCCAGGAGTTTTGGGAGCATCTCCTCCCCCAGGCTTGGGGAGCATCAGCCAGAGCCTCGGCACGGCAGTGCTGCTCGGGAACGGCTGTCCTCTTCCAAGGGGTTATTTTTGGAGCCAAGTGAGGACACATTGACTGTGGTGGCGGAAGGAGGAGGCAGAGACACGTGAAGGTGAAGGAGCAGGGAGAAGGCAGGCGGACAGAGGCCGGTGGGGATCCTCATCTCCCCTTGCAGCTGGCAGCAGGCCATAGTGAAGGGTGCCAGGTCATGAGCAGAGGGTGCCAGGCCACGGCCCAAGGGCATCAGCAGGCATTTGCTGGCTGGGCCAGACATCAAGATGTCCCATGGCTGCATCCGAACCAGCCAGTGCAGCTGCAGAATGCAAGGGGATATCTGAGGTCCATTCCTTTGCTGAGTGGGGACAGTGCCTGGGGTGTCCCCAGAGAGCTGTGAGGATGGTTGCCTATCCCTGCCCCAAACCCACACTGGCTGACAGTGGGGTCTGTGGGGCTCAGAAAGACCCCTGCCCACCTATCCTGCTGCTGCTGTATAGTCCTGGGTCCCACACTTTGCCAGGTTTTTTCCATACAAGGCTGGCAGACAATCCTTCTCCCTTTCCCATGAGCCAGCCCTCTTGGCAGGGTGATGGGAGTAACCCCAGCCTTGCTCTGTGGATGAGGAAACTGAGGCAAGGCACAGGAAGATCTCCCAGTCACTGTCCCCACCAACCTGCTTTTGAGACAAATTTTGCCTTCAGGTCCTGGCGGGGTCCCCTTGCCCTCACGGGGTGGGTGGAGAACCAGGGCAAGGACTGACCCCCGACTCTTTCTCTCCCTCCCAGGCGATCATGGCTCTCTACAACAATGGGGCCGATGTGCCTTCGCCCCAGGAAGCCTCCAACGGCTTCTCCCAGCCCGGCGCCTCAGGAACATGGCACAAGGGTGAGGAGGAGGTGCGGCTGGTGGAGCCCAGCATGGTGAAGAAGGCTCACCGGGAAATCCTGGACCACGAGCGCAAGCGGCGGGTGGAGCTGAAGTGCATGGAGCTGCAGGAGATGATGGAGGAGCAGGGGTGAGTGGCAGGGGAACTGGGAATGGGGTCCTTGTGACCTGCTTGCACCTTGTGCTTCCCCCTTTAAAAAAATACCTTGATGTGGCAAATGTGCCCATTTGGAAGTAAATCCACTTTTGGGTGAATCGAACAGCTTTGGGGTGAACTGGTGGGTTGGTAGGGAGGAGGGAAATGCCTCCAAGAAACTCAGGCCTAGGAGTGCATCCACAGCTATTGGAGGTTGGCCCCTCTTCTTGGAAATCTGGGCTCCCAGCCTGCCATGCAGGGAAAGCTGAGGCAGGAAGGAGGAGCAAAGCTGCTCACGGTTGTGCAAGTCATCAGTGCCACCCATCCTGTGCCCCCCATGCCTGGGGTGGGAGATGATCTGCCTCTGCCTTTTGTGTTGGGGAGATGAAGGAGATCAGGGGTTTAGTGCCAGGAAAGGCTCTTTTGGTGCTTTTTTTTTGTCCCACCTTCCTTCTTCTTACAGTTTTGGGGTGGTAGGACCCCCTCTGTCCTGCCAATGCCACGGCCAGGCACCACAAGCTTCTCCCCAGACTTTGCTCTCCCCTTGGGAAGCAAAGGGCTGGGGGAATATGCAAGGGGCTGGAGAACATTCCTGCCTGGGTGGGCAGGAGAGGCTGGGGGGCCAGTGAGGAGATCCCCATCCCTACCAGATGGACCCATGGCTATGCTGCTGGCTGCCCCATAGCTCTGGCACCAGTCAAACATCCTGATCCCCCTGACAACTCGCTAAAACCTGATGGATGGAGCAAATTCTTTGGCACACGTGGGTAGATGGGGACTGGTACCAGCTGGGGAGAAGGAAAATGGATTGAGGGAAGGCTTCGCCAAGGCTTTCATTAAGAGTGCAAGCGTGACCTAGAATTAAATTGTCTCACACAGACTGGAATAATGATTGTGCCTAATTTGTCATTATGGAAATAAATAAGGCTGACCTGGCGCTTTGGGGAGCCCAGAGCCTCCTGTCGGGTTCCCCCACTCTACTAGGGCTCTTACTACTCGTAGTATCATTACTACAGTGGGTAAGAGCAACGCTGCAACTGGTATTGTTGTTATTGCTGTAATTGCTTTGCTGTTATTAAGGCTATTAATAACGATGATGGTGGCGATACGCCGAAATGATAACATAATTACAGTAATAATCTTGGTCAACCTGGTTAATCCTCTCCCTGCTCTTCCCCTCCACGCAGGGGTTCTCTGGGAGGGTTCTACGGGAAGCACTCTGCACCTCAGAGGTTTCTGTCTGGCCTGGGAGCTGCATCCTGACCACGGCCTAGGGGGAGTTGTTGACAGGGACAGGGCCCCCGGGATGGATGTGAGTGTCAGCAGAGGGGGTTTTGCAGGGATTTATGCACTCCCTTGTTTCCTTAAAGGCGGATGGCTCCTCCTGCCTGCGCTGTAGCTCCCTCCAGGCTGCCTGCACCGTTATTCCCTGCCTGCAGGCTGGATTCCTTGTCCGGAAAAGAAGTGTCAGCATTTTTTCTTTCTTTCCCAAACCCACTCTATATGTTAAATGCAAAAGCAAAACCCCTTTAACGAGGTTATAAGCAGCACCAGAGGAATGCAGGAGGGAAGGAGCTGGAGAAGGCACTGGAGGTGCTGGGGGGTGCCTCACCCTGGCCTCCCCCTGCAGATTTGCTAAAGGCCCAGCCATGATGGCCCATCTGTCACCTCCTGTTTGGCCTCATGTCCCCTCTCCGAGAGCATCAGCCGCATTCTTAATATGCTGCAGCAAATGCTCATCCTGGGCAGACATGTTCCTGCTGCCATGGGCCGGCTGATGTCCGTGGGATGTCCGTGGGATGTCCGGGATTGGTGTCTCATCCTTGCGGGGTGATCACACCGTGCCCAGCTGGGTACACTGCCACTGAGGTTGTGGGACAGAGCAGCATCTGGGGGTGCTGCCCTGTTTTTGGGCCCCCCCATGCCCAGGTACAAGGTGAGGGGAAGCAGCCAGGCTGCCTCCTTGCCCTGTTAGCAGCCCTCCTCCTGCGTGGAGTCCGGCTGGGCAATTAATGAGAGCCCTTCAGCGCAAATGAGCTCGTTAATATTAATTCCCCTCTTCTCTCTGTTCCCCTTCATGGGCACTGCAGGGGAGGGTGGGTGATACCATGTGCTCCTCTGCACCCAGGGCACCCAAGGGCACCCCCAGCATTGTGAGGGGCATTACTGTCCCCAGCATGGGCACTGTGGGGTGCCAGCCTTGGGGACCAAAGAGCTCAGCCAGGCTGTGATACCCAGTTTTCTGGGCTTGTAGCAGCAATACTGATGGAATGTGATGGCAACGGTGGGTCACAACAGCCCTTGTAGAAGGGTGAGAACAAGGACACACACAGAGGTTGACCCCTTCCCTCCCAGTGTGGCAGCGTGGTGGTCACACAGGGTCCCTCTCTCTTTGCCCTGTCCTCAGGGATGATGCCAGGAGCATCATGGGTCTCTCCACGACATCCCTCCATTGGGATGTTTTCAGTCGAGGAAGCTGGGATGTCTGTAGTCAGGGAGGATGTCAGGTGCCCTTGTGCAGCCATGGGATGTGGCACAGGACCACCCACCCAGGGCTGTCACTTGTCCCTTACCGGGGACACCTTGGGGATGGCTGGAGTGCCGTGGTTTGCCGTGGCTGTTCCCAGATGCCAGGGACAAAGTGATTAGTGCCTCTCGTTAATAAGCCTGCAGTGGCCTGAGTCAGCGTTCAGCGTTAGCGCAGAGCTGGCTCAGCTGCCGGGACCCGGCACAGCGCAGGGATGAGAGAGGGAAACTCCTGGTGGGATGGAGATCCCGGGATTGAGCCCAGGCAATGCTGAGAGGGTGTGGCAGCATGTGCCCAAAGCCTGGGACAGTAATAGGGAATGGCAACCTCACGGTCATCCTCTTCTTTTACCCCTTTCTGACGTCCCTTCCTCTGCCAAGCACTTCTGGGAGGGGCAGGTAGGAGAGAGGAGGACATAGAGGGTGGTGGCAGGGAGCCAAACAGAGATCCTGCTCTCCTCCAAGCCCTGATGTCTGTCACCATGCCACATCTCCTTCTGACCAGCCCTTTGGGCCATGTGTCAATCCCAAATGACAAAGGTATGGAGGTCACCAGCAGCTCCGTGGGGAGCCCACGCTCCAGCCATGGCAGCCCTGACCGTGTCTTTGCCCATCCAGGTACTCCGAAGAGGAGATCCGGCAGAAAGTGGGGACCTTTCGGCAAATGCTGATGGAGAAGGAAGGTGTGCTCACCAGGGAGGACCAGCATGGGCGCCAAATGTGAGTGAGAGAGCTCCCAGTTGGCTCATCTGTGTGTCCTTCCTGTCTCTCATCCCAGAGAGGCCTCTCCTGGGTGGCAATGGCTCAGCAGGTTGGCTGCTGTTCTGTAACCCTAGAAATATTAGCGTTATCAGTAATAATAATTAATAATAATGATAATAATTTCTGTTGTAAGGGGCTCAGGCTGGACAGGCAGGGCTGAGCCTGCTCCTCCTCTGGACAGACCCAGAGCCTGTGTCTCCATCAGGTTGATACAATCCCAAGGAGCCCCAAGAAAGAAGCTTCTCCAAGGAGCTCCTGCCCTGTTCCTCTGCCTTCTAATCACTCTTCATGCTGTCTGGTCCTGGGGGCCTCCATCTGCCCTGAGAGGGGTTTTGGAGCTCAGGTTTGGTGTCCAAAGCAGCCCAGCTGCTGCTGGGAATGTGCCAGTTGCTCCTCCTGCCCCACACAGGACTGTCTCCAGCCTCACCAGGGTCCGACTCAGCTCAATGATGATTTATCTGCACGATGCTTAATGGCCCAGGCAGCGTGGCTGGCCTGGCGTGCACCATCCATCAGCCTGGAAACCAGGTCACTTGGGACAGGAATAGAGAGTGCAGGTTCACTGAATATTAATGCTTCATTAGGGTCAGGAAATCAGGGCGGGGGGGGAAGGCAGGGAAGCCTTGGTGGCAGGGAGAGCCTTCCTCACACCACTCCACTGGCACAGCAGGCAGGGACGGACACAGGGACAGACACACGGACATGGCTCTGCTGTGCCCTGCCCAGGATGGGCTGCATGGCCTTGGGGCAGCGTGAAGCATTCAGAGTCCTTCTCCAGGCAGGAAAAAACCAGTGGATGGGGAAAACCAACCTGCCCAGGTCACAGAGCATCAAGCCTGAGGTGTTAACAAGTGGCCTTTGCTGGTGGGGGCAGGAGTCATCTCCAGGGCATCTTCCTGGCAGGCTCGTTAGGGCTGGCATGGTAAGGAGCACCTGGGAAGCTAAGGATGTGTTAAGGTTACCCAGGCAGCCCTGGCTGTCACCTTTACAGGCTTGGTTTTGCAAAACGAAGGGTAATCATTAAAGATTAGCCACAGGGCTATAAATAATAGTGCTGAGCTGGAAGGAGCAGTCTCACAGCAAAGGATTGCTTGGAGGAGAGCAAAGCCAGAGGCGCTTGAAGGAGGATGGTAGGAGCTGGGTTCAAAGGAGGTGGCTCTTCAAGCAGCAGGAGGATGTCCTGGGTGCCAAAGGTCTCTGGGAGATCAAGAGGCTGGACAAGGGAGTTAAATAAGCTTTAAATAAGGAGCCTCATCCCTTATGGTGGCTGGGAGAGTGCTCAGCAAAACATCTCATGGGCTGGTCCTCCTCCAGCACCTGTCTGGGCTTTTACAGCTCGGTCCTTGGCTGCCGGGGCTGTGAGTGTCAACCAGCTGATCTCATTTCAAAGCTGAGGTGAGAGCTCAGCATCATCTGCATAACTCCCCAGGGGAGACTGAGGCACTGAGCAAAGCCATGACCACCTGAGTCCCTGGCTTTGCTCTCTGCACTCTCCCAGCTCCTGTCTCCATGTGCACAGCCCGGTGGTACAGCCCAGTCCCCAAGGAGAACTGTTTGATGGACAGGCTGGTGGGATTACAGACAAAGGCAAGCGTGTGCCGGGCAGGGAGGGATAATTGGAGCAGCACAAGCTGGTCTTGAGCTGCTGAGCACAGCTAATGGGTGAGATGCTGGCAGCAGGCTCCGGTGTGGAGCACTGCCTGCTCGCGGAGCAGAGGCACACAGGGAATTATCCCCGCTCACTTCTCTCTTTTCCTCCTTCCCCCCCACTTCCCATGGTTGGGTGGGTGGTTGAAAGGCTGCTTCTGCCCTTGGGGCATGGCCAAAGCAGGAGTCACTTGGAGAGGACCCAGAAAGCCATGGCTGCAGTGCAGAGGGGAGCCTGAGACCCGCTTGAGCGATCGCCTGTGATTAGGAGGAGGGTGCCTCGTGCGTAGTTTCGCTCCAAGACATTTTTAATTGGGTTAAACAGCCCGTGGCCTGCCTGTGGCCAAGGATGCCAACACGTGCTGCTCTCAGATTTGGTCTGGGGCTGAGGGCATCCATTCACTCAGGCACTGTCCAGGCTGCCAGGGGACTGATGCTGCGGGGGCTGTACTTCTCTACCAGTGTCCCTGGCTGCACACCTCCAGGATGGGAGGGGTGGAGCAGCACATCAGGTTTCCGAGGGCAAATCTCCCTTGGGAAGCAAACACCTGGGCTGGTTTGGTGCTGAGCACCCTCCAGGCATGGCCCCATCCATTACAGTTCCCTCCAGAGCATTTGGATAGCCACATCCCTCCCTGGGTGACATGTCCTACATCCCCCCAAGAGCAAAGGAGAAGCTCCCTGTGGGGTTTGATGCTGCTCCTGGATGGCACAGCTGGACCAGGGAGGTGGAGACAACAGGGAGAGATTGGGCAGGGGCTCCTAGGACCCTTCTAGTCCAGCTGCCAGACCTCTGCCAAGCCCTACCCACAGCCCCGGTAGTCAATGGCAACCTCATGCTGGTTTCCATGGCAGTGGGAAAAATTAATGCTGATGAAGTCACTCAGGAGGGAGAGGAGACCCTGATGGCTCAAGGTATGATGCCCCCCCCCCTCACCTGGCCAGGTGGGGACATCAACCATCAGCTGCCTGAAGCTCCTGTGCTGAGCAGGTGGCAACCTGGGGCACTGGCCTCAAAGCCCAGATTATCCTGGACAGCTCCCAACTGAGTTCCCAAGTTTCCTACCAGCTCCTCTTACCCTTATCCAGCCCCACAACCCACCTGGGCTGATCCAGCCTCCAGCTCAGCCCCAGCACTTGGGCAATGACAAAAGGGGCTCCCAACGCAGCCGAGGCTGGATCCTGCAAGGAGAAGGTGGCCCGAGCCTCGTGGTGTCCCTGTGCCAGCCCCGTGGGGATCTCTGCAGGGACTGGAGCCCCAGGAAGACCCTGAGAAAACCCCCACCACGGGGCTTTGCTGTGTGGGGACCTCAAGGCATGTGACCAAGTCCCCTGGGGATGCTGTGTTGGAGGGGATGTCCCCCAGCCGCTGCAGCTGCATTGGGGCTGCCCCAGGCTTCCCCCCAGCCGGTGGAAGACAGGGAATGGGGATGCCCGAATTAATCCCGCGCTTCCTCCTTTGGCAGCGTGATAGAAAACCACCACGGGGCGGACGGGGAGGAGTACGCGGTGGAGTATCCCGACTACGGCGAGGGCTGCCTGCTGCAGTGCGACTGCTCGGCCGAGTGCTACCGCGAGGACAGCGGCCACCGCGAGTACAGGTCCGCGGGGATTTCGGGAATCGGGCGTGCACGGTATCCCCGTGTAGGGATACAGAGGCCAGGGAGCTGGTCCCTTCTTCCCCCGACCCTGTATGCTGTCTCCCACAGGCTGAAAAGGCGCTCGAGTAGCTCTACCTCTCCTCCCCCCAAGAAGAAAAAGAAGAAGAAATCGGGTCACCGCCGGAGCCGGTGAGTCCCCGACTGTCCCCGCGCTGTCCCCTCCCCCAGGAGGGCAGCTCTGCTCCCAGCTCAGCCTTTCCCCAGGCTCTGACGGGGCAAGTCCCCCCACTTTGGTGGTCAGTGCCCCTCCAAATATGCACCCTTAAGAGGTGCAATGCATCTGCATGTGCTGATATTGCAACACGCCCACGTGTGCACACACCTCCTGCATGCACTGGTCCGTGTGGGGAAGGAGATGGCTGCTGCAGGGCACAGCACCGGGCAGGATTTGGCTCTGTGAAGGGTCTGGCTCCACCTACCCCCTGGTCCCCTCCCTGGCTAGCACTGGCTGCCTGGGCAGATGCTGTCCCTAATGTCCCTTTTTTCTCTGCCTTTCCCATGGCAGCAAAAAGAGGAAACCTGGCTCAGAGCGCAGGTGAGTGTTCACTGGGCTGGGTGGGCTGTGGGGTTCCTGCTGGGATTGCAAGCCCTGGGGCATGGGCTGGCCTCCACAACCCACTGTGCCCCTCTGAAATCCCAGTGGGAATTGGTCACTTTGTCTCCTGCTGGAGGCTGTGGAGCCCACGAGGTGGCAATGAGACACAGCAGGATTTGAGCAGTCTGGCATCAAAGGCATCCGGAGCCCTTCCACCAGAAGTCCCTTTCTGTCACCAACCCCAAATCCCCCAGGAAATAACTTCCATGAGATGTTTGTGCATCCCGTGGGATGGTGCAGGGAAGTGGGGGGTGGGGGGCACTGGGAGTGGGACTCCCCTGGGCCACAGGGATGGGGCTGGGGAGTCCCTTGCTCGTCCCTCAAGGGCACCCACTTCCCCCCCAGCTGCGACAGCTCTTCACCCATCCGCAAGGAAAAGAAAAAGAAGACTGGAAAGAAACACAGACGTGACAGGTAGGATGGACACTGTGGCAGGCTGGGGACACCAGGCATGACTGGGGACCGTGGGGCTGTTTGGTGACTGCCCAGGCCCTTGGGCTGGGGTGGGATTGAGGCATGGATAGGGAGGGATGCTGATGACTCTTTATGAAGCCATCACCGCTTTACAGCTGCTGTCACCAAATCCAGCAGCCCATCTTGGGGCAACACCCTTGTCCTTGTCCCCATTCCCTGGGGCTGCCCAGTTGACCAGGTCAGTGTGTCTCCTTCACCTCTGCCTCCTCTTCATCCCTCAGATCTGAGTCAGGGTCACGGAAGAAGAGAAGACACAGGTAAGAGTGACGTCTACTGGGAGCCAGCCCACTGCCACTGGTGCTGGCTCTCAGCTTCCCCTGCCAGAGACCCCCTGTTCCCTGCCTTCCTGCTGTCCCCCTCCCCTCTGCTCACGGTGATGGATCCCCTCATCCCATGGCTGGACACTGCTGTGTATCCTCCACCCTTGGGCATGGCACAGGGCCACTCTGGGTGACTGTGGGGTCCCACATGGCCCCTAATGTCCCCTAGGGAAGAAAGGGGGATTCCAGGCAGCCATGGCCAGGACAAACTCTGGCTGTTGCCCTGCTCTGCAGATACCTTCTGGCAGCACTGCTGTTCTAGAGTGAAAGAAGTGAAAAACAGACAAAGAGTGTCTGGGAAAGCAGAGGGTCTCAGAGGGGACTGATGTAGGACGAGGCAAGTATAGGGTGACAACGGGCCCAAGCCAGAGGATACTGAGCAGAACCAGGCCCCCCCTTCCCACTGCCACCCGCTCCTGCCTGGCCTCACCAATGGGCACCTGATCCCGTGGTCCTCCCAGCACCATCTGGGATCCCCACTGTGCTTTGAATCTCAATGAATTCCAGCTCCAGACCATGCAGGTTCTTCCTCTCGCTCCTCCTGTGGCCTCGGTGCCTCTGGGGGAGGCTGGGGAAGCCACCCCCAGGTGCTGCCTCTGCTCCTGAAATTTCCAGCTCTTCCCGCAGGTCCCGAAGCCCCAAGAACAAACGGAAAGAGAAAAACAAAGAGCGCAAGAGGTGAGGGGCCGGGACGGCGCGGGGAGCGGGGTGCTGTGCCCCCCCTGCGTGCCCCAGGGGCGACTCAGCCTCCCCCCGCGGCCCCGGCCGCACTCTCCGCAGGTCCCGCAGCGAGTCCCCGGCCTGGCGCTCGCACCGGCGCAGCTCCTGCAGCTCCCACAGCGCCTCCCTCTCCTCCGACGACAGCGGCTCCAAATCCCCCGGCAGGTAGGGACAGCCCGGGACAGCCCACGACCAACAGCCCCCCACTCTCGGCGATGTGGGCTGGAGGGCAGGGCCAGAGATGTCTGTGTGGTGGGCACCCCGATGTGGTGGAGGGCAGGAGGTGGGTGGCAGAGGTGTCCCAGGGATGGGGACCTTTGTGGAGGTGGGTGGCAGAGGTATCCCGGGGATGAGGACCCTTGGGAATGGAGGACAGGTGGGTGGCAGATGTGTCCCGAGGATGAGAACCCTTCTGGGGGGATGGAGGGGAGCAGAATGGTGCTGCAGAACCTCTGGAGGGTTTGGGAAAATCCCAGGCGAGGGTTCAATTTTTGACTAGAGAAAGCCCAAAACACCGATTCTCACCCCATTTCTGGCTTTGGTGAAGCCTGCCCCGCAGCCTGGGCTGCTCTGCCGGGCCGGGCGGAGGGCAGTGCCGAGCTCGGGGCCGGGGTTGCCGGCGGCTCACGGTGCTGTGCCCCGCAGGCTGAGCCCCAAGCGCCGGCAGGATGGTCCCAAAGGCAGCAGCGCTCGCTCCAGCCGCAGCCCGTCCTCGCCCTCGCCCCAGCGCTCGGCCTCGCCGCATCAGAACGGGCACAAGGGCAGCGCCCAGAACGGCCGCCACAGCCACGGCGCCCCGCTCCCGGAGCCCTCGGATGTACGTAGGCTTTTCTTGGATCACTCTTCGCTTCCCTCCCCTCCTCCCTCCACAGGACTGCCCCCCTGCTCTCCTCTCCGCTCCTTCCCCACTCGCTCGGCTCCCCGCCCTGCCCAGCCGGGGCACACGGGGGAGATGCACTCACCAACCCTGCACTGGGTGCACGGTCTCCCTGGGGGAGCCAGCCCGTCATCTCGGGGCAAGGATCAGGGTAGCCAGCAAATCATCCCTCCCCCAAAGCTGCACATTGCCCTGCAGATGTCACCCCCGAGACGATGGCTTGGCAGGCCAGCGACACTGCCAGGGTCACCACTGGGCTCAGCACCTACCTGAGATTGAGCCCGGACAGCCAAGAAATGGGTACAGATGGAAAATTCATTTCCCCACCAACCCAAACCCTCCCCAGTGCCAAGGGCCTGACACCAGTGCTCAGGACTCCAACACCCAGTCTGGCCAGGGTAGGGTTCAGAGGGGATTTGGTGCTGGATGCTTGGATTTTAGGGTCCCCATGGCAGGTGACATTGGACCTAAGTGTCCCTGGCTCTGCCTCATTGTCCTGGGATGTCCCAATGAAACCCGGGGGGCTACTCTAGTGCTGAGTGGACAAAACTCTTAATCCTGTGGGACAAAGGGCCAGTCCCAGTTTAACCAGTGCCAGGATGGCAAGGAGCCTGCTTTGGCTAATAGGGACTGGAGGCAGAGCTGACTGAAGGCAGTGTGCTGCATGACTCCACTACTGGGGGGCACACAGGTCCCCACTCACCTCAGGGAACTTCATTCCCATGGTGAGGTGCTGTGGGGACACTGCCAGGCTGGCAGCACCCTGTGCTGACGCCCCAACACCTGCAGGGCCAGGGGCACCCTGGAAAATGGGGCCAGGAGCCCCCCACCCCATACCCACCTCCCCTTCACCCTCCCCAGCCCAGCACCCCCCAGCAGCACCCAGCACCCAGCCCATCTCTTGGAGCACCTCTCTGCTTTCTTCTTTCCTGTGGTTTTGGCTGGGGTGTGGGGGGGTTCGGGAGCCCCCCAGGCGCCCGGCTCGCCCCGCTCTCCCCCTGCCCACCCCCCAGCATCGCCCAGGCCGACGAGCTCCCTTGGCTCTCTGGCACCAGCGGGACTTTTCTCCAACAACTTTCTCTCTTTCTTTCTCTCTCTCTCTCTCTCTCTCTCTCTTCTTTCTCTCTCTGGTTTCTACTTTTTATTTTTTTTTCTTTTTAATCCCATCTGTGTTTTTCTTTAGCCTCCCATTTGAAAAAAACCCAAACGGTAATATACACTTCCATTTCTTGCTCAGCAGAAGCAGGGATGAGGGGGAGGGAAGGGCAATGAAACGTGCTTTTTTTTTTTTTTTCCCGCCCCCTTGTTTTAGTTTCCTTTCTCATGATTTCTTTTTTTTTCCCTTGTGATGTACAGAAATGCAAACGATATATATTTCTCTTATTTTCATTTCCCCCCCCGTCGTCATCGTGTTGTTCTAGAATTTTTTGCTTTTGTGTGTGTTAATGTGGAGAAGAAAAAAAAACCAAAAACAACAAACCCAAACCCAAAAACCAGATGTGTTTTCTAAATATTTACGACCACCGAACATTGTATTTCCATTTTCTATATTTTGAACAAGGAATTTAAAAGGGAAGAGAACCCAGCAGGCCTCCACTGCAAAAGAAATGGGCTTGTTTCCATCTCATGGAGCGAATTGCCCTTTTCCTCCTCAAATTGGCTACTGTCCTGGGTCCTCAGCTGGGTCCTGCTGCCACGGGGATGGTTTTCCTCCCTGGCTGCAGGATGAGGCTCCTGAGTGCTGGGTTATCCGAGCACCCCACAATCATCCCACACCCAGGTACCCATATCCTGCATCCCAGCAGGATGGGTGCTGAGCATCCTTGGTACCCAGCTCCTTTCCCATCTCCTGCAGACCCCCAAAAGCTCAGCCCATCCCCCAGATGAGCTGTGTCCCCCCTCAGCACCCCCAGAGCCACCGGGAGCAAGGGGTGCCCCGGGGCGCTGCACGGTGTTACCTTCCCTTTTAAATACCCAGTCCTGTCTCCATCCATCCCTGCTGCCTTCCCAGCCTTCCTCCTGGGTCTCTCCTCCTCCTCCTCCTTGCCCACACGCACCCTCCAGCCCCTCTTTCTCTCCGGTTTTCTTTGGGCCAACACAACCCAACATCCCTCGCCGTGTCCCACCTCCATCCATCGCCTTCCCTGCATGTTATCCGGGACTTTGCCATGTTATAGAGTGACTTTTTAAGACTGAACTGCAGCCGGGTTACAGACACCAGCCAGCAACTCCCCCCGTGGCCACCCCGCTCGGCGGCCGGCCACAGCCTTTCCACTGAAAAACAAACAAAAAAACTAACAAAAAAAAAAATTAAAAGCTAAAGAGACCGAATTTTAAAAATTAATTAAAAAAAAACTCTAAGCAGAGCAAACGGGATTAGCCGAGGGGTCTGGATCGCCGTACTAAAGAGTCCTTGTCTTTTTCCCATTCTGCCCTCCAAATGTGGAGATTATTGTTTTCTTTTTTTATTATTGCATTCCTGTCACTGCCAATTCCAAAGGTAGGTATTTCGTCCACCTCTGCACGTTCACTTCTGCAGATGAGCCTGTTGAAAAGCACCGTAGCTTGATTTAATGTTATTTTCTCTTTCTTTCTGACTTTCTTTCTCTTTCTTTCTCGCTCTCCTTCTCTGTCTCTCTTTCATTTTGTCTCTTTTTGGTGGCTATATATGATTTTTTTGTTTTTGATTTGTATGGTTTTCCCCAGTTAGCTGCAAAGCCATGCTCTTCTCTTACGTTCTTAATTTATATATTTTTTTGCCCTGTCCACGTAATATTTTTTTTCTTTCTTCCCCCCTTTTCTCTTCCCCGTCTCCTCGTGCTGTCGGTAGAATGCATTTCTGTGTCTTTCAGCCCTCCGAATTTGTGTTCGTTTCCATGCAGGGGCTGCTCCCTTTGAGTCCCCCCTTAGTGGCCCAGTAACGAAGGCAAACGTAATTAGTGAGAAATAGGGGCAGTGGCCAGGGGTGGGAGTGGCCACAGGGAGGTTTGGGTTGAATGGATGGGGCAAAACCTGAGAAATTTGGGGAGATGTGTGGGTTTAACCCCTCTTTGGGTCGTGATGGGGGAAAAAACCCAACTCAAGAAAAATACTGGGAGGCTGCAACGGGGAAAGGTTGAAATCTTCGTCTGTGGAGAGGCAGGTCCAGGGAATCACATTCCCCAGGAGCAGGGGATGGCATCCCAGCCCTGGGTGTCCCATCCCCACAAGTGCCCAGTGTGTGTTTTCCCTTTTGGGCTGGGTCTTTGCCAATTTGGGTTTGTTTGGGATGCTTTTACTGTCGTTGCCTTCCTGCACGCCTGGGCAGGAGACTGCAGGGTTTGGGTGGGAGCCCCACATCCCACAGAATGGACAGCTGGCACCAAAATGCTGCCCTGGGAAAGAGGAAAGCCCTTTCTTTCTCTCTTCATCTTCCTCTTCTTCTACTTCATCTTCTCTGCTTTTATTTTCCTCTGCTGGGACATGGGGCTGGGAAAGGGCTCAGCTGAACCCCCCCTGTTCTTTCCCCCCTCACTGCAGCCATTGCAACAGCAACAGATTTTTAATAAAAAATCCAAATCCTCTCATTTTGACTCCAGCTTGCTGCTCTGTGGCTGGAGGGGTTGGCTTATCCATGGGGACAAGGAGGTGGGGTGTGGAGCAGTCTGGGATGCTCAGGGATGCAAATGGTTTTGCGACCCTTTTGCAGCATCTTTGTGGTGGTCCCCAGAATCCCACCCCTTCGCCCTTCCTGCTTGTTTTGGGGGGAGAAAAGTGGTGTCTAGGACACAGTGGGGCAGGTAGAGAGAACCTTATCCTCGAGGATTCACCAGAAGTATTTGGGGCATGGGGATGGCAAGGAATTGGAGTCAGCAGCCCTGGGTGTGGTGGCACAATCCTGGCACCACCCCAATCCCCCTGAACCCTCTTCAATCCCTTCAGCTGCACTCCCTGTGCAGGATTCACCCTTCCAGGGATACTCAGGGACCTGGTGTTGGGCTGTGGCTGGGGAAAGGAGACCCTAAAGCCAGGGGTTTGCTGGCTTGGTCAGGGCTGGTGGTGCAGGAGCTGTTTCCACCCATCTTTTTGGTCTAGTGATGTTTGCAAAGATGGGGAAAACACCCAGGCAGCATTTGTGGCTTGGAGGAGCTCGGATATTTGGGGGCCCCAGGGCCGGACAAAACCCCCTCAGCTCTTGGTGAGAGCCTGGCTCGAGGCTTGGCCATGGTGGTGGCCCAGGGTTTTCCCTCCCTGTAGGAGAAGTGAGTTGGTTTGTTTTATTTCTCCTCTCTCTGGCTCTGTCTCTGTCTCTCCTCCTTCTCTCGCTCTTTCTTTCTCTCTTGCATTTTTGTGAATCTAATGATGCACTTATATTGCCCCGCTTTTCCCTTCTCTTCATACCTTACCTACTAAAGGAGGAAATGCCACTTTTTTGGTAAGTGGATGTTAACCAAGAGGGACTTAAAAAAAAAAAAAAAGCATATAATGGAAAAAATAAAAAAAAAAAAGGAAGCAGAAAGCAAAGTCTGTGTTGAGTGCTGATGAGGACTTAGCAGTTCCCTGCAGAGTCACAGCTAACAGCTCAATGCGTGTCCCAGGAAGAGCTCAGAGACATTCGTTTATCTCAGTAACGAGGACATTTGTGAAGTTTTGCTTTGTTTTTTATTTCTTTATTTTTATTTATTTATTTATTTTTTGATTTGATTTGATTTGGATGGTTTTTCTTCTTTCTTTTATCTGTTGGTTTCTTTTTTTTGCCTTCTCGTCCCCGGCCCCCCTCCCCTGCCTTGCCCTCCATTGTCGCTCTGTGCCGTTTTTTCCTCGTTTCTGGATTTGTTTTAAGCCAAAAGCCGTACTATCGATAAAAACTACACGTATCAGAACATATATCTCTATATATGTGCATGCCTCTGTGTGAGCAGACCCCATCACCTCCAGCCCTCTTTGGTTCGACCCCTTCCCCTCGGCTCAGTCTGATTTACTCTCCCCCACCGCCCCTCTTCCCTCCTCTCATCTTTTCTTTTCCCTGCCCCCATTTTCCTCCCTTCGTTTGGGTTTTACCCCTCTTTTCCTTCCCCCTTTCTTGGTGGGGGCGGGCGGGCACCAGGGTTTGCTTTATCCCTTCTCCAGGTGTTTTTGGGCGGGGTGGGTTGTTTTTTTCCCTTCAAGCTCTCCCTCCCTGACGACTTGGGGGTTTTCTTGGATTTATTTATTTTCCTCCCATCCCGCCCTTTCCTTTGGGTTTTTTATTACGATTTGAGTTGAGTTATATTTTTTTGGCGTTTTGCATGCGGAGGTTTGCATGACCCACGTTGTTGAGGGCGAGAGGAAGGTGCAGAGTAGCGTCTGTGTAGCCTGCCTTATGCGATGTGCATTGACGTTGTGATCTGCGCCCCCGGCCCGGCGCCCCCCGTTAAAATCCCCTTTCTCCTTCTTTCTTCTCTTCTTCCCCCCTCCCCTTCCTCCTTTCTCTCCTTCTCTCTCTCTCTCCCCCTCTGCCAGAGGCCGGCCTCGGCGTCCCCCTCTCCGCGGGCTCACGGCAGGACGGAGCCGCTTTCCCCCCGCGCCCGGGGGGGCAGACACGGTGCCCGCAGCCCCCGGTCGCCCACGCCGGAGCGGGGCAAGCACGGCCACCGGCATCGCTCCCGCAGTGCCTCGCCGCCCTCCCGACACCGCGGCCAGAGCAAGGGGCGGCCCTCGGCCCCCCGGGAGCCCCCGCCGGCTCCTCTCAGCCCGCCCGGCTACAGCAGCGACTCGGAGGGCTCGGCGGGATCACAGCCCTACCACCCGCCGGCCGGCCCCGACAGGAGCCACGGCGCACACGGGAAGAAGTAAGGGAAGAACTCCGGGATGGGATCGTGTTATCACTGATGGGATATGGGAGATGGGTCGTGGTATTTGGGGTGCAGCCCCACGCGGGCACCTTGAGTCCCTCCAAGGGAAGCTCTGGGGTGCGAGCTGGGTTGGGATGCTCAGGGGATGGGGAAGGAGATGGGGATGAAAATGGGGATGGGAATGGGGACAGGAATCAGGACAGACATGGGACAATGATGGGGATGGGGGAGGAGGAGGAAGGGGATCTGGAAATAAAGAAATAAATTTGAGTTTGGGTTAGGATTATGGAACGGGGGTTAGGTTGTGGATGGGGACAGGAACAGAGATAGGGAAGAGCCACAGTGGGTCAGTGCTAGCTCACTGTGGGAAGGATCATCCCTGCAAGGGTTTATGCCAGCTTGAAGGGCAGTACCTGGATGGCTGTGTGGAATTACAGCATCCCACAGGATGCAGGGTCCCGAGTGCGTGAGCGCCCCACGCTTTATAATCAGAGATGTAGCCCAGCCAAAAACTGGCGTCATGTAGGTGTGCCCACTGTTCTCTGTGGGAACCTGGGATCTCTGGCTCCTGTGGGACATCCTGCCAGCCAGGATGAGACAAGAGGCAGTGCTGGGATCTGCCTTCACAGGGTGAAGGAGAGGCACCACCGGGGCCGGCCCAACAGCAGCTCGGAGTCGTCGGCCAAGCACTCCCGGCACACGTCGGAGCGCAGGAAGAGCCCGTCACCCAGCCCGGGCCAGCGCAGCAGCTCCTGGAGCTCCAGTGGCTCTCTCTCCAAATCCCGCTCCCGCTCCCGGGAGAAGAGAGCAGGACGCAGCCGCTCCCGATCACCCTCGCCGAAAAAACCCGCCAGCAGGTCAGACCCAGGGGGGACTTCAGCCCAGGGGACACCAGAGGTGCCATGAGTGGGCCCAGGGGACACCACGGGTGCCATCAGTGGGCTCAGGGAGCATCTGTGGCTCATGGTGGTCCCAGCTCTCCTGGGGTTTGGGGAGGGGTCTCAGGTCTTTGCTAGTGGCACTGGAAGCACCAGCTCCAGGTGGCAGTGTCAGGTGCCGCAGGCAGCTGCTGTCACAGGGTGTCCCTGGATCCCACCCGGGATCCCAGCACGCTCCCTGACACTCCTCCTCCTCCTCGGGGTGTAGAGAGAAGGACAACGAGCCCCGAACACGTCACGGTGATCCCGATCCCACCCGCGCCCGGCGCCGCTCCAGGAGCTACTCCCCAATCAGGAAGAGGAGACGTGACTCCCCCAGCTTCATGGAGCCCAGGAGGATCACGAGGTGGGTCCTGGCACGTGGCAAAGGCTCTGCCATGTCCGTGGCACGTCCCAGGGCTGAGCTCTGCCATCAGCCGGCCCCAAAGAGCATGTGGGTGGGGGAATGGACAGGCAACAGATGGATGGATGGACAGATGGATGGATGGGTGAATGAACGGATGGATGTATAGATGGATGAATGTATGGACAGGGTGGATGGACGGACTGACAGATGGATGGACGGATGGATGGATGGATGGATGAGTGAATGGATGGATGGATGGATGAGTGAATGGATGGATGGATGGATGGGTGAATGGATAGATGGATGGATGGGCAGACAGATGTACAGATGAATGGATGGATGGATGCATGGCTGGCTGGACGGACAGACAGATATACATATGGATAGATGGATGTACAAACGGATGGGTGGATGGATGAATGAGTGGGTGGATGGGTGAGTGGCTGGTTGGATAGGTGGATGGATGGACAGACGTGCAGATGGATGGACTGGCGGACGGACGGACAAAAGGATGAGCAGCTCTGCTGATGATCAGATAACCCTGAGGGTGACCGGGTGAATCAGCTGGCCCAGACAGCTGGATAACCAGACTGCCTCCAATACTACGACCTTCTGATCTCTTCCTATTTCAAGGCATGAAAACAGGAATTAATTTTAATCCGGCTGTGCATATTCCAGAAAGACGCACATCCGCAATCACATCTCTCCTCTGCCCTCCAAAAGCCAGTTTCTCCCCCTTGGGATCCTATTGCCTCAGGATCCCAAGCTGTAAGACAGGCAATATTTCATGCCAGACAAAACACTGTGTGCATATGTAGCACCTCGTTAACATGCAGCGCTGGCAGCGGGGCCTGCCGAGCCGAGATTACCTCCTTCCTGACCTATTTGTCTCTCCTGCTATCAGCTGGGAGATCAGGGCGCTGGATTTTCAGAAATCAGCTCTGCCACACTGTGGGAGGGATTTTGTTTTGCCTGGGCTGGGCTGGAGTTGTCAGGAGAGAGGACAGGAGGAAGGACAGAAGCAATACTGCAGAGCCCATGGGTTAGGGCTCCCTGCAGCTCTTCCCAATGTATGCCCTGGAAAGAAAATGGGCTGGGAAATCTGCTCCCAGCCCAGAGGAAGGTTTTTCCCAGCCCGAGTACCACTGTTTGGTTTTCCATCCCTCCTGCTCCATCCTGGTTTTGCCAGGATGTCCCCAGGGAGATGGCAGGGCTCAGTTGGAGGGCACAGCCTGCAATCCCTGTGAGGACTGTCCCCCCCATCCCTGCCACCATCCCTGGCATGGATGGGGATGGCAGACCCAAATCTGCTTGGGGTTCAGGAGGAGCAGAGCCATTCCTACAAGGCCTAGAGGACGCTGTGGGGAAGGGGCAGCTGGGGGAACACCCCCAGCCCCCCTCTGCCTGCCCCATAGTCCAGCCAGAACCCCCAGGGCTTTTCCTTGCCCTCCTGCCCTGTCCCCAGTTCCCATCATCCCCCCACCACCACACTGGTCCTACCTCAGTGATGCCAACCTCTCCTTTTCCATTTCATCCCAAGGTCCCTCTCGGAGAGCATCGCCGCCAGCCTGGCTCCCAGGGTAACCTCCCCCCTTCCTCCTCTTCCTCCTCCTCTTCCTCCCGGACCCCTCTATGTCTCCTCACACCTTAGGACGCCCTCGGCACCCGGTTGCCTTCAGGCCGTGCCTGTGGCTCTCTGGTCCCACTAACACCAGGCCAGGAGAGGGGGCAAGGGGCTGACTCCTGATGTCTCTGCCCCCCGTGGCCTCCATTCCCACTGCCGCTGTGCTTCCCGTGTCCCTCCTCTCGCTCCGGCGCCGGCGGGGCCGCAGCTCGCCTCCCGCTAATCCCGAACGTCTCTTTTTCAGCAGCTTTCAATCTTTGGTGTCTGGGAAACACAAAGGCCACATTAACCTGCTCACTTTCTGCCCTCGACGCTGCCTAATCCAGGACTAACACCCCGGGGGGCGGGGGAGGGGGGGGAACTGGGAAGGAGGAAGGGGATGGATGGAGGGGGAGGTGACATCGGGTGGCCGCATCCTGACACCCCGCAGCCGGTGTGAGCCTGCTCGCGGACATGCTCGGCTTCCCTGGGTGGATGCTTGGCCGTGCCGGAGGTCCAGTGCTGGACCCTCTCCCCGAGCTGCCGCCGGGGGCCTCACTTAGATCCCTTTTTCCATTTGCAGTGCTCGCAAGCGTCCCATCCCCTACTACCGGCCCAGCCCCTCGTCCTCCAGCTCGCTGAGCACCTACTCGTACAGCCGGAGCCGCAGCCGCAGCTACGACAGCTACAGCTCCAGCCGCAGCCGCAGCCGGACTCGCAGCCCCCCCAGCCGCTCCCGCAGCCCCAGCCGCAGCCCCAGCTACAACAGCCGCAGCAGCTCGGAGAGCGCCGGCTTCTGAGACCCCCCCGGCACCCGGCCGCAGCCCCCCGGCACCCCAGCTCTGCCCCCTCCATGCCTCCTGCGCCCCCAGAAGGGACGGGACCACCGGGGAGGTGGAAAAGAGCCGGGGGATGCTAAGGACGGACCTTGGCGGCGGGGGAAAGCGCCGACGGAAACTGGAAGGGGTCCTTGCGTCGCCCATGGAAGGGGCGGTTCCCTCCCCGCTCCGGGGTGTTTTGGGGGTCGGGATGGGGAAGGGGAGGATGTCTTCTTATTTCTGCGAGTGCCGGGGCGGGGTCGGGTGGGGTGGGCGAGCACAGAGCGAGGGAACAAACGCTCAGCAGAGACTTTGGGGCGAGTGGGTATGGGTGGCTCGGGGCCTCCCGGGACCCCTCCCTGTGCTTTTTTGGGTTGGTTTGACTGTTTTTTAGCACAAGAATATCCCGGGGAGGGGGGTGGGGGGGCGTGGCAGGCTCAGCTGGAAGGTGTGATGCCAACCAGAGGTGAGCCCCTGCTTTTCCCCATTGGAAGTGTCCCCACAGTGTCCTGGGGGCTGGGGGCACCATGAAACACTTTGGGGTTCCCCCAGACCTGAGAACATGCCGAGCCATGGATGAACAAAGCCAGCAGCACCCACAAGTCTCTTTCCAAGCGGGGAGATCCAGGGGGACCACCTATGTGTTAATGCTGCTCATCAGCTCAGGAGCTGGCCCTGGCACCCATCCATCCCACCCAATCTGAGGGGACACCAAGTTGTCACCCCCAGGAGGAGGGAGCTGCAAGGCCTAGGGCTGGGCAGGGGATTTCCCACCCCTGGGGGTGCATCCAGCCATCCTCTGGCTTTGGCATGGACCCCACCTCTGGGCTGGCTGCCCCCAGCCCCCCCTGTTCTGGGGCTGAGCAGCCGCTTTTTAGACTGAATTACGGAAGGAGAGAGGCAGGAGGGTCTCGGGCCTGGCCCGTGGCCCCACTTTTGCAGGACTTTGCTGATTTCCCAAAAAAAAATAGCCCCCCCGGGCGCCAGGACAGCCCTGGCCCCCCGGGGCAGTTGGTTGGTGTTTAATCCTTGTGGCCCTGTGTTTTCCGGACGGCTGGAGCAGGACAATGGGGATGAACCTCCCTGGGTGGGAGAGCAGCTGCCTGGATTAACCCGCTGCCCCCGATGAAAAGCCGGGCTTTGGCCGCGCTGGTTTGCAGGCGCTGGTTTGCAGCCGGGCGGGGCCGGGGCATCCTTTGGACTCGGGCTCAGCTGTGATGTGACAGCCTCGTTAGCTGTGGCCTGATGAACCGGAGGTCCCGGGAGGGCAGAATTGTGAGAGGAGGGACACTGGGGTCATCTCCCAAACCTGGAATGCTGAGAAAACAGGCTCAGCCACAGGCTGAGGATTCACCAGCCCTTGGACAAAAGTCCCAGGCCATGATGGGTGCCAGCCCTTGGGCATCCCATCCACCAGCTGGCAAAGCCACCAGCCACCTTCCGTGGTGCCCAGACAAGCAGAGCTGTTAGAAATGGGGTGAACAGGTAAGGAGGGGACTTGTGCCCACCTGCCAGCCCCAGGCAGGGCGGCAGCTCTGGATGTGACCGTGGTAGGAGGAGGAGACAAAGGGTCCTGCTCCCCCTGGGCCTCGGGAGATTGGAGGACACCAGTGCCCTCAGCATCCCTACGAACCCGAAATCCATCCCGCCCATCTCCACCTGCTGCCGCCGCAGCCCCCGGGCACCCCATGGCTCTGTCCCCACCATCGCCCCACGGGGAAGCTCAGACTGGGATATGGGGGACGTCCCCTGAGACCATCCCAACCCAAGCCACCGGCAGGGGGGTTATTTTACCAGTGGCCGCAGCCCCAGCCCTGCAGCCCCCGGGGCCACGGCTCCCGAAATCCCAAGACCCGCCTGCAGCGGCGCCGCGGACGAGCCAGCACATCAGGGAAAAATTCCAGTCTTCCTCTTTTACAGTCTCTGTCTCCTGCCGCGGAGGGAGCCAACTGGAACAAATACTCTGTAGAAATACTTCAGTATTTTCCTGTCGCGCGTGCGCTCTCTCTCTGGGTTGTGAGTACAGCTGTAGATGCCGTGAGCTGGTGCAATTATAATAAATATACAGTATATATTGTAAATGACTCTGCTGGGCACTGAGAGGTTTCTTCATGGGGGGAGAACAGAGGGGGTTTCCTGCTCCCTCCATGCAGGATTGGTCTGTCCAGCTCCCTGCAGACCCATCTTCCTCCTCTCCCCTGTGCTGCCTGCTGTGTCCAGCCACCCTTGGCTCACTTTTCCCTCTGGCTCTGTGTGGAACAGCGCTGGGCAGCAGTTGTGCGTCTGATCCCCCTGAGCATCCTGCTGTGGGGAGGGGGAAACCCTCTGAGAACCTCTCCCTCTGCATCTTTCCCGTCTCCTTGCAGTCCTCCTGGCTCCCTGCAGCCTTCCCTGCATCCCTCCCTTTTGCCTGCAACCTCCCATCCATCCCATCTGCATCCCTCACTGCATCCCTGCCTGCATCCCTTCCACCTCTCGCACTTCCCGGCATTCGTCCCTGCATTCCTGCCTACATCCCTCCCATTTCCCAGCATCCCTCCCTGCCTCTTCCTCTGCATCCCTCCCTGCAGCCCCTCCATTTCCCTGCATCCCTCCCATTTCCCTGCATCTCTTGCCTCCGCAGTGCCCCCCTCCTTTCCCGGCTCCCCCCCCAGCCCATCCCAAACCCCACACAGCTCAGCTTCCTGCAGCCCCTTCTCACTCCCTGCCATTCCAGAGGGATGGGCTGGGCACTGCCCCAGACAAAGGACACCCCCAATTCCCCTCTGCAGCATTCCCCTCACATTCCTTACTCCCTGGGGTCACACATCCTGCTCGGAGTGTCAGGGTTCAGCTGCTCCCCCCCCCCCCCCCCCCCCCCCCCTCTTCTGGCTTCTCCAAATCAAAGCTGGGGGGCACAGGAGGACAGGGCAGAGTTGATGGGGTCCCAGAGGGGATGGGGTCCCAGAGCTGCCGGGCTCGCTGGGGCTGGAAAACAGCTCTTCCCTGGGATGGGAGCATGGAGTCTGGCCCCAGATGGGAATCCTTTCCTGGGTGTCAGGTGTGTGGAGATGCTCGTTTGGACATGAGGGCAAATGACTTAGGGAGGGAGCCTCCTTCTCCCAGAGTGTGCTGAAGCCTCCAGCCCCCCCTGCCCCCTCCAGCCCCCCTAACCCCCTCATCACTATCAGCTCCCCTGCTCCCCACCGTCCCCATCAGATCCTATAAGCCCCCCACACACACCCTACTGATCCCATTGGCCCCCAAGAGCCTCCTCAGCCCTGTGGCCTTCAGAGACCCCCACCCACGGGGGCTGGAGCAGCCTCACCCCAGCTTGGTGCTGGGGGTTCCCCACCACAATTACTGAGCCCTGGGACCACTGATGAACTGGGGGGCTCCAGAACCTTCTGGCTGATGAGTGACCAGGGGCTGAGGGGCTCCAGAACCTTCTGGCTGGTGAGTGACCAGGGGCTGGGGGGCTCCAGAACCTTCTGGCTGATGAGTGACCAGGGGCTGGGGGGCTCCAGAACCTTCTGGCTGGCAGGTGACGCAGCGCAGGGCCATGCACGGCCTCCTCCACTGACTCACCCCGCCATTCCCGAGGCGCTGGCCCAGCCCCAGCTCCCTCCCCACAAGGCCAGCGTGTCCCGGGGATTGTTTTACGGGCAGGCAGGAAGAGCCCGGGAGCAGCTCCAAGGGCCATCCATCACTCCCAAGCAGCCAAGCCTCTCGCGATGAAAGGCGGACGGACACTTCCTTGGCAGGGGGACCCCGGAGGCTGCCAGCCCCCTCCCCGCGCCGCCCACACACTGCGGCTGCGTGTGGCCGCCCCAACCCCGGCAAAGTTTCTCGTCCCTTCCCCGGGGCTGCTGCGATTTCCATTAATAGCCAGCTGAGCCTCCTGGCTAAAAATAACCCCCGGCCCTCTTCATAAGGCACTGCCGGCCGCCCCCCGGGCAGCACCGCACACCATGGCCGAGCGCCGCGTCCCCTTCACCTTCCTGCGCAGCCCCAGCTGGGATCCCTTCCGCGACTGGTACCATGGCAGCCGCCTCTTCGACCAGTCCTTCGGGATGCCCCACATCCCCGAGGATTGGTACAAGTGGCCGAGCGGCAGCGCCTGGCCGGGATATTTCCGCCTGCTGCCCCGGGAGAGCGCGCTGATGCCGGCCCCGGGCTCGCCCTTCGGGACGGCGCTGACCCGCCAGCTCAGCAGCGGCATCTCCGAGATCCGCCAGACTGCCGACAGCTGGAAGGTCACCTTGGACGTCAACCACTTTGCACCTGAGGAGCTGGTGGTCAAGACCAAGGATAACATCGTGGAGATAACCGGTGGGTGCTGGGATGGAGGGGTCTCTGGGGTCCCTCGAGGGTGCTGGGATGAGGCAGCTGCTCCAGAGCTTGCTGGGGGGAAAAGGGTGGAAAGGCAACGTAGGACGGAACAAGGGGTGGGAAGAGAGGGAAGGAAAAGCAAAAGGAGGAGATGGAGGGGACAGGTGGGAGGAGAGGAGAGGAAAAAGGGAAAGAGAAAGGGAAAGAGAAAAGGAAAATCAAGGCACAGAGGAAGGCCCAGCACTACAGCTCAGCCTTGGGGTGCATTCACACAGCACAGGGTACAGAGACCCCCTGCCAGCCCCATATATTCACCCCTCGCTGCTGTCCCAGCCAGGACACGGGGAGGGACCCCCTGGCTGTGACCCACAGAGGGACCTGGGGGGGTGACGAGCCCCGCAGCCCCTGTGCTCCCCACAGAGCCCTGGGCAGCTCAGCCAGGGATGCCGTGACAAAGTCCAGACCTGTGGCACAAGGCCAGGATGTGCTTCCTGACCCACCAGGACAGTCTGCACAGAGTGGGGGCAGTTCCCCAGCCAGAGGGATTCGAGGTGCAGCCCCAGGAAGAGGGGGGTGCTCCATCTTCAGCCCCACTGGCTGTGGGGCCAGGTGCTGCTGTTGGGTCCCTTTGGCCACCACCAGCTCCTGGCACCACACTTTGCTCCACTTGAATTTGGGGGATGCTCCCAGAGGGGCCTCACTGCCCCTGGTACCCCACAGCTGCTTCAGGCTCATATCATGGCAAGAAAACACCAGGATGGGCAGAATCAGCCCCTCTCTGGTGTTGGGCAATGTCGGGATGGGGTGGGAAGGCTGCTCCCCCAGCTGGGTGTTTCCTTTCCAACCATCCCTGGGTTTTGTTTCCTTGCAGGCAAACACGAGGAGAAGCAGGATGAACACGGCTTCATCTCCAGGTGCTTCACCCGAAAATACACGTAAGTATCAGGGAGGAGGGGAGTTGGGATCCTGGCAGCACCTCGATGTCTTTGGGGACCTTTGCCCACCCACCCCCTCAGTGCCCATTGGCCAAACCGGGAGTGGAGGGGCAGCAGTTTGGGGCTGTCACATCCCTGGGGGGTGTAGGTGGGGCAGTGGGTGCTGCAGCCCTGACTCTCCCTCTCCCCCCACAGCCTCCCCCCCGGTGTTGAAGCCACGGCCGTGCGATCCTCGCTGTCCCCCGATGGAATGCTCACGGTGGAGGCCCCCCTGCCCAAACCCGCCATCCAGTCCGCGGAAATCACCATCCCCGTCACCGTCGAGAGCCAAGCCAAGGAACCAGCCAAGAAGTAGGCGGCACCCAGGAGGAGGAGGAAGAGGAGGAGGAGAAGCCGCCACCGCCCCCATCCCCAGCTGCCCCCTCGCACCCGCCCCCTTTTTACTGTTGATTTTGTACTCGCCCTGTCACCGAGTGCCTTGAATAAATGTGAAGGAACAGACATTATCAGCTGGAATAAAAACTGGTGAAAGAAACCTGTCCCTGTGTGTGTCCCCCGGCAGGGGGGAGCTGCACTGCAGGCACTGGGACCAGAGCACCAGGATGGGGCTGCCTGAGGCCAATGGGGGGGTCACCAAGCCCTGCTCAGCACCTGGAGTCAACATCCTGACTCTCCCTATCCTGGATATCCCACATCCAGGTCTCCTACTTCTCAGCTCTTCACATCTCAGCCTCCAGTATCCCAGGTCTTTATATCCCAGGTCTCAAAAATTTCTGGTCTCCAACATCCCAGGCTCAGCATCCCAGGTTTCCACAACCTGGGTCTCCTACATCCCAGGTCTCTCAAATGCCAAGAGAGTCTCACCCTCTTGGGTGCACCCTCAAGGTGCTCAAATGCCCCGGGTCTCACCCTCCCTGGTCTCCACAATGCTGGCTCTCAGCCAATATCAGAATATTTTGGGTCTCCATAGCCCAGTGTCACCCTCCTGGGTGACATCCCTGAGCAACAAGCACCCACACACCCCCCTCTGGGTCACAGGGGAGTCAGAGGGCAAAGAAGGGCTTTGGGGGCAGAAGCTCTGCTTGGGGACCCTGCAACCCCAGCAATGCAGCCCCTTGAGCCCCAGCCCTGCCATCCAGTGCTCCCCTTTCCTTCCATCCCACTGTTGTGAGGGGCCAGCTGAGGGGTTCAGCTCAGGGGCTGCAGCCATACTGGGGGGCTGGATTGGGGCAAAGGGGGGTCGTGGTCTCGAGTTCAGCCCCAGTTGGCCCCATGCGCCTCTGGGCAGGACTGGCCCTACATGGCTGAGGTCAGGCCCAGGGCTTCGATGTTCCCACTCCGACAAATCCCACTAATCCCCCCTGAGTCATCCCAGAGGCAGACAGTGACCTGGGAGGAATCCCGCGGCCGCGAGGCCCCTCTCCGGGCTTGGGGGGCTCCACGTGCCCCCCGAACCCCTTCCCCCCCATCCCCTCTGCCCCAGCAGTCTCAGGGGTGAGCAGTTTGGCAGCTCTCAGGCACAATCCTGGGGTCAGTTCCTGCTGCCAGGGGTCACCTGTGTGCTTGGGGGGACCCTATGTGCGTGTGTCTGGAGGTGGGAGGCTCTTCCAGCCCGAGTGTGTCTCCAGGGGGAGAAGTCCCTCCAGGAGCATCCCCAGCCCCCTCCCCTCTCTCCCGTGGCCGTGCCACAGTGGCTCTCACCTCCCAAAAAGCCGTGGTGAGGGGGCTGTCGGAGCACCACGGCGCAGGGGTGGGGCTCGGGGTGTCCCTCTCTGCGTTGGGGTGCTCGGCGAGCCCCCAGCCCCTCTTTGCCATCACCCAGAGGTTATTCCCAGCCCCTTCCCGGGGGTGTCCACCCTGCACCCCCGGATCCCTCGCAGGGCGCGTGAGTCAGGGCGCATTTTCCGTTTATAGTTTCCCGGGGAGGGGAGTATTTTTACAGCGTGAGTCACCGCGCGTGTGGCTCCGGGCGGAAAACCATCGGGGAAGGGAGGGAGGGAGGGGAGGGAGGCAGGGAGGCTCCCACACACCCACCCCTGCGGCCACGGGAGCATCCAGGAACCCTCCCCGCGGCTCCCACCTTCCCTCGCCTCTGCCCCGGGAAGGAGCCCGGTGATCCCTTAATCCGCCGGGATCCTCTGCGCCGGAGGAAGGGCGGTGGCCCCCGGGATCAGACACCCGGCTGTTCCCGAGCCCTCCCCACCCCACGGAGCCCCCCAGAAACTCGACACAGGCGATAACAATTAAGCAGCGCTGACGTCAGATCTGTAAGTTTATTTGCTCAATGTACGACGGCTACATAATGACTCACATTCATGATATTCCATCACTGAGGAAAAACTGCTAAGAATGGTCCGTGTGTGAAATAATTCCTTACAGAAACACGGAGTTGGAAAAATAATCACTGATTAGACCTTAAAAATAGTTCACTGCATAACATGACAAAAAGCACAAACAAAGGCTCATTCAAAGAACACAGTCATTGTTCTCCTACACTGTAATAGTTATAATTTCACCATGACGAACACCAGACATTAAGATTAAGCTAACACTGGTGTTTTCTTTTGCTTTTTTTTTTTCCTTTTTAAAAACAAAATCATATATAATTGCATGTCACTATAGCAACATCCATAACAGATCAGTTTGTTACGATCACTATTTGGTAGAGCAAACTTTACCCCCGAAAAAAAAAAAGGAAAGAAAAATAAATTAAAAAACTTTAGAAAATTTTTGAAGACTATTTTGTCATAGGAATACATAACATCTACAGTATAAGTTAATAAATTTCAAGCTACTGTATAGAAATACGACACTAGCATGCACAATATTGTATCAATAGAGTAATGGAGCAGTAATCATTTCACTGGAGAGACAGTATCATAGGCAAGTGCATCTCTTAAAAAATGAAAGAAACCATTCAAGCTGCTTAAAAATCAAGTCCCTGACCCCCACTCCGTTTTTAGCCCTCTTGTGCCATCTCTCCTGCATAAGTTTCCTAAAGCAGCCAGAGCAAAAGCCAAAAAGAGTAGTAATTTAAAAAAAAAAAAAAAAAAGAAGATAGGTTTTGTAATTCCAGTAAATCACTTCCAAATTGTACAGCTGGGACAACACTGCTCACGGGACACGGGGGTTGATGAGAGGGAGGTAAGAAGCCTAAAGCATCTCCCGGTCCCGGCACGCACTGGCACCGCGGGCCCCTCGCCGCGGGATGCTGCACCCCAAATCCCTGCAAAGCGCCTGGGCCTGACTTTGGGTGGATGAATCCCGGCCAGAAAAAGCTATTCCAGCACCACCGGGGCAGTGTCCGGGGGCTGAGCACGGCCTGGCCCCGCTCGCTCCCCGGGGAGCCGGACAGCGGGGAGGGAGCCGGAGCCGCGTCCCCCCCGCACACCCCGGCAGCAGGAGCAGCAGGAGCGGCTGTGCCGTGTGTGCCACACCACGACGCCGTGTCGGGCTGACTCTCAAAGGGACAATGAAAGCCTGTTTCCAAAATCAGACCACTATTTAATAAAGAATAAAAGCACGAGTGCGGTTTCCTCTCACTGCACAGCGTTGGGAGAAGCGCCGCAGGGCGCAGCGCTCTGCGAGCCAGAGAGCAGCAGTGAACCTCCAACAACCATGGGAAAATCAAAATCAAAGCTAAACTTACTCAAAATGGGGTAAATATTACCTGCTAAGCAACTCAGATGCCCCGTCCCCCACCCCCAGCCAGATCAGACAGACTTGGAAAAGATTTTGCTAAGAAGAGAACTAAGTTCCTGGGCTCCCGATGGTGGATAGAAATGTCTATGATTGTAGCTCTTCCTCTTGAGGAATTTCTCTACCAAATTAGTTTCTAAGCTCCTGAAGTTCACTCATTACACCACAAGCTTCCCCAGGAGAAAGGAAAACGCACCTGGCTTCCCTGGTGACAAACAAGGGAGCCTGGGTGCTGGAGATCTGCTGACAAACCTCATGGTACAGTGGGAGAAAGTCAGGCAGAGTGAAATGGCAGTGCAATCCCTGAGGAAGCAGCTGTGGCACCTTAAACCAGGATGGTCTTTTGAAATACCAAACACAGTACATGACATACAGACCTGAATGCTCATTTTTTTTTAATTTTTTTTTTTATTATTTTTTTTTTTATTTAAGTGGCATTTTTTTCTTTAAGTTTAAACACTTCCCCCTTGTCTAATTAAGTTCTTAAACCTTTTGCTGTGGACTTAAAATAGTTGAAACAGCCGCTAGCCAAGCACCTGTTAAGCTGTTGACCAAAAAACTAGAGCAGCTTTGATGTTCCTCGGGCGGGCGATCTTCTTGCCTTGGGCGACACAGAATAGCTAAAGCCAGTCCACAGGCCAGGACTGCTCAGGAAGGCAAGCCAAAAGAACTAGCAAAAGAAAGAAAAACAAGACAATCAAAGGCTTGATGTCATATGGCTGTAATGTAGAAACACTGTAAACTGCAATTTAGTGTTAATACTGTAAGCTACCCTAATAAATATCTTAACAGGAGGAAAAAAAAAAAAAAAAAAAAAAAAAAAAAAAAAAAAAAGAAAAAGATTGGATGGCCTAAATCCCGGGGCTTTGTGAGCCCCAAATTGTTTGGTTTTGTTGGTTTTATTTTTAATTCCTTCTCAATTTGGGGATTTGAGGCTGTGCCCTGGCGGGCAGAGCGCTGCAGAGAGACGCCCCGTGACGTGGTGCGGACACACACGGCACCTGGACTGCGGAAACAAACGCACGAAGCCTTACTGGAACCACAGAACTCCCTTTTTTTTTTTTTTTTTTTTTTTGTGTTTTGTTTGTTTTGTTTTTGTCTTTTTTTTTTTTAATGTTTTTGCGTTGCTTTCCTTAAAAACGAGGGCCATTCCATCCACGCGAATTCGTCTTAAAACCCTTTTATTTCTAGCAATAAAGTTAAATTAAAGACAGCTCCACTTGTATTAATAATCTACAGAACAGTCCATATGCCAGTGAGGCTGCTATTCCATACCAGCACAGCCAGCCTGACTTCCACTAGTGGTGTTTTGGCAAAAATGTCAACGAGGCAATCAAAGACAGGTTGTGGGGGGCCTCCCTGGGAAGGTGTCCCCTCCCTTTCCCTCCCCCACCCCTGACCCCCCCCCACTCGTGGGAAAAAAATAAAGACTGCAGTAGTTAGCATCAGCGTGCGGCTGCCAGTCCATCGGGGGGTCTAGTTGTTGCCTTCTCCGCCGTCATCGTCTTGCTGATCGCTCGTCCAGAGCGTTAGGTTGTCGCGGAGGAGCTGCATGATGAGCGTTGAGTCCTTGTAGGAGTCCTCGTTGAGGGTGTCCAGCTCGGCAATGGCGTCGTCGAAGGCCGTCTTGGCCAGGTGACAGGCCTGCTCCGGCGCGTTCTGGATCTCGTAGTAGAAAACGGAGTAGTTAAGCGCCAGCCCAAGCCGGATGGGGTGGGTGGGCTGCATGTGCTCCTTGCTGATCTCATGGGCTTCGCTATAGGCCTTCTCCGAGGACTCCACCACGGTCGCCCTCTTCTCCCCGGTGGCCACCTCGGCCAGGTAGCGATAATAGTCCCCTTTCATCTTCAGGTAGAAGACTTTGCTCTCGTACTGCGTCTCGCTGCAGTTCTTGATCAGGTAGTTGTCCAGCAGGCTCAGCACATCCTGGCACACTGCTTCCAACTCCTTCTCGATCTTCTCGCGGTAGGCACGGACCATCTCGATCTTCTTCTCGTTCCCATCGGCAGAGGTCTTCTGCTCGATGCTGCTGATTACTCGCCAGGAGGAGCGCCGTGCCCCCACCACGTTCTTGTAGGCCACGGACAGCAGGTTCCTCTCTTCGTTGGACAGGGGCTCGTTCAGCTCCGTCACCTGCATGGAGAGAGGGAGAGACAAGAGAGACACTCGGGTTAAGCCCCAGTCACTTGACACTCCCATCACTTGCTTGGGTGCTCCTGTGAGTCTCTAGTGAGAGGCAGGAGGCAGCTGGCTTGCAAAGTCCTGCTCTGTCATCCAGTATCTGCTCCCATTGCAGCGGGAGGCAGATGGGAAATCACGCCGTGGGTTCAGTCCCCCATGAAAAAGGAGAGTGGGTTCATTTTGAAGTATTGTCCATCAGGCATTTTCCAGAATGAGAAAAATCTTCTAGGAAAGAGATGCCTTTCATCTGTAGGAGGAGAGTTGGGCTCTGTGATGTGGTGAGAGGGACAGTCAAAGCAAGAGGGAGAAGATGGTCCAGGGTTACGAGACAGCCACATGGACTGACACCACCAGAGCTATGGGGTGTTCACCTCTTCCACCTCCCATGAGCACAGGCCATGTTTCCAGGACACCCAAAGAATGTATAGATGGTACAATTACAGCTGCCTCGGACATAAGAGCTCACATGGCGAGGGTACATCCTTCCCAGGTGGGATTTTCCTCACTGAGGTTACAGTGTTAATGCACAGCGTCACCTGCCTCACCTGCTGTGACAACAGACGGATTACGGAGACGACAGCACAGAGTGATCTCAGTTACCTCAGAAGCATCACACCTGGTATCACAATAATCCCATTCCAGCTCCCACAACACTGGAGTGGAGCCATCTGGGCAGCACCTCTGGACAAGTGCCTCATGGCCCTGCCTCACGGGCAGGAAGGGCTCACATCCCCCTTGACTCTGAGCCCTCTGTGTGGGTCTCTGCACCCCTGGAGCAGACAGGACACAACAACAGTTCCACTGGGATGGTTTCAGCTGCCAAATGGCACTTTGAGCCTGGGCATGGCTGTTATCCCCATGCCCTGGGAGCACACTGCCCCACCACATCCACACCCTGGGCACGGCCACTTGGGAAGCCAGCCAGCGCAGCAGGAACCTGTGAGCCTCCTCACAGCACTCAGGGATTAGGTAATGGATTGGATGTGAAAGGCTTCTGCAAATACTGAGTCACTCTCACAAGGATCTGTAAGGACAAGGTTTGCTCTGGACCCAGATAACCATGTTTATGGTGGGGATCAGCAGGCCAACAGCTTCTGCTGGAAGGTGGAAGATGGCCCAGCCCAGGACCTCACTTGAGTGGCCTGGAATGACTCACACTTGCTCACAGAGTATTGACCTGCTCATTCCAACAACGTTCACTCTCCCTGCAGCTCTTCAGCCATGCTCTGGCTGATGTCTCCGCCCAAAACCAGGCTACAGCTAAGCTTTCATTTTCCCCACAGCAAGCAGAGTCTCTGATCTGGACCCTGTCTACTTCTTTCCTCAAGGCAGAGGCAGCAAGAAGAGCCTCCACTCCCACCCCTGCTGTTGTTTGGACCTGTGTTACTCCACAGCCTGGCAGGGGAACAGCAAACAGCCCCTTTCTGTATGGAAGAGGGTCTTACAGCGCAAACCAGCACAACTGCTTCTGCTCAAGGGTAGAAGGTGACAGAGGGATGGGGGAAATTAAATGGGTGTCATGTTAACAAGGACAGGATCTCCTGTGACTATCAGCAGTCTCCAGCAGCACAGGACAAGGGGCACAGGGCAGAGTGCCAAGGCAGCTCCCAGCGTTCCCGCCCAAAGTAAGCAGGGCAGCGATGCCCGGGCCATCCAGCAGCTCCCTGTGCCAGAATAACCCTCACCCTCCCTCTTCCAGCCAGGCTAACGACAGCTGTTTAACCACACAGCCCTGGGATCCCTGGGATATGCTGCTCCTGCACTGAGGCCTGACCACAACTGAAATACCCATGGCAGGTCACTCAGACACTGTCCCCAGCCTGCCTGGTGCTGCGAGGGCAGAGGTCTCTAGAGATCTGCATTTTTACAGAATGACTCCCTTCATTCTTTCCCCTGAGTGACACCTGCACAAACACACATTAGAGATCCTCTGAGGTTAAAGCCATCTTTGGAAGACATTGGAGCACAAAAAAGGTGTCCCCCTGCCCCAGAGCCTATGGATTGTCTGTCCTTGGAGATATTCAAAGCTTGATTGGGATACTCAGGGTCTTCTCCCCACCTAAGATGTCCTGCTTTGAGTGAGGGATTTGGGCCTAGGAACATCCAGGAATCCCAGCCTGAGTTATTCTCTTGCCTTCCAGCTGTAAATGGAGTGCCCAGCCATACAAGAGACTCACTGATTCCAACAGTTTTCAGTCCTGACAGAAGTTGTGGAGGTGGATAACCCCATGAGGTCTTGCTTTTAGCAAGGTGCTCCCTGAGCAGAGATACCAGTTTTTAAGTGAGGACCAAGTAGGTGATTTAAAGCTGCCCCACAGCCACATCTGCAGATATGTATCACTGTAGGAAGAAGCAGATTTACCTCCTCTCACCAGAAGAGTCTTGCTGGAGGATAGATTTATTAAAACTACAGGGAGTTTCGTGGGATTAGCTTTGCCATAAACATTTTAAATTTGAAGCTATTAAGGATTACGGAGGAAAGTTGCCTGTCAAAATCCTTTCAACAAACTGGCTGACAGATGGAAGGTACACCTGTGGAGACAGCAGATTCCTCCAGGGAGCTCACAGGGAACTTGCAAAAGCAGAAAGGGAGCCTCGTTAACCATGTCACAGCTTCCTAATGGTACCCAGGCTCCCAGGAAGGAGCACTGCAGAGACATGGCCAAGGTGTAACACAGGTGGGGACAGGGACTGCATCCCTCAGCACTAGGAGAGGGAAGGGAAGAGGCTGCAGTCCCACACATTTCAGTCTGTGACTGAGCTGAGGGAGGAAGAACAGAAAACCATCTGGCACTTGCATTCCCAGCAGGAAGAAAATGCAAGATGCCCAGGACGCAAGATATTGGACAGCAGGGTACACTTAGCTGCCTTATTAGCTGCCTTATCAGTCAGTGGAAGGTGGAAAAGATGTATCCCAAGTTCAGCTGCCTTTGAGGACATCCCTGCCTTCTGTCTGACCAGAGCTGCTGCCACCTCTTCAAAGCTGATTTTCTTCTTTCACAGCAGGATACCAACACAAAATGAGTTCAGTCAAGCCACAGGCTTAACAGCAGGCTCAATGTACTGAATTTATAGTATTACACTGAAACACCTCTGATTAACATCAATAAGGCAACACCCTGCATCAGGCCTGGATCACACTGCAGCAGTCATGTTACAAGCCCTTCTGCAGAGCAGAACCCTCCCCCTTCTTAACTCAGACCCTGGAGAGGTCTCACTTCCCTTAAGAAGGGCAGTACCCTGATCAGGTCCCCTGATGCCATTCCCAGCACTGTTACATGGAGTCAGAGACTTCAAATAGCCAAAGGAAGATCTCACTTTGGCATAGGAGGGCTTGGCAGGAACACAGAGCCATGAGCCTCTAGCTGGAGGTCTACCTGCTCTCTGGGAAGCTCAGTCAGTTTGGAGTTTTACTTCCCTGAACAACAGAACTCGCTTCACAAATCTCAGTAACTGTCCAGCCTCATCTCACCCTTGTGCCCCTGGAGACTGGGGAGAGAGGGTAAGAGATGCATGTGGCTGAAACGGAGTCAAGCCCTGGATGTGGCATAAACGGCCAAGCACAAAGAGCTAATCCACATGCTGGAAACTTGATAGGGGAAAGTCTCTTAGCTATCTTGGAACAGGAAAAAAAAAAAAAAAAAGGAAAACACAAGTGCCAGGAGCCTGACCTTTCACACACTGCACAAAGACACCTGGCCAGGGAGCACAGGGAGCTTGGCATGGAGCAGTCCACACTGCCTGCTTTGGCTGGGAGGCACGTTCCACCACCGAGCTTGAGGACACTGCCAGTTCCAGTCTCACCAGTTCCCGCAGCCTTTGATGGCACAGCGTCTGCACCACCAAGACTCAAGTGCCCTAAAGCCACATGGAAACTCCAACAGTTCCTGTTGGACAAAAACTACTGGAAATTTAACATTTCTGCTGCTTGGGAGTCCAGAGGTTTGTACAAATCCGAGCCCTCTGATTTGCAACAAAGCACTGCAGAGGCGGCACCGTCTCGGAAAAGGCTTTCCTGACTTCTCCACTCCAGCTGGAGCTCTGACTCAGCGCTCTGCCCAAAACCTGGCAGGCTCCCGGCATGCCCAAGGATCACATTGCAGCCAGGGAAAGCTCAGCCTCATGTAGAGAAGCCAGGGAGCAAGCACAGCTTTACCTGCCCCTAATGTCAAGGTACGTGAACTCCAAAAGCCCAAGGGTTGGTCCTACTGCACCTTCTTTCCAGAAGCATCTTAATTAGCAGGCCTTTGTGAGACCCACAGGGAAGGCTTGCTCCCAGCCAGCAGCAGGTTAGTTTGCTTACAGGGCTTATTCCAGGACTCCCATCCTCCACTCCTCACCATGCATCAGTAGGTGTGAGTACAACATGAAATGATCATTTCTGAGGACCCTTCAGCGGCTGCCATGGAGATCCATTGCAGGACTGAGTTCTACCTGTTTATCCTTAAGCACTTTTCACTTAGTTTGATAATTAAGTGCCCACCCATTTATGGCTCCTGCCTAGCTTTGATGTCTTATCTTAAAGCAAACACCACAGCAAGCTGAGCGGACCCAGAGATGCTTCCCTGGAGAATACCATCAACATCTGACAGTTCAATCCATGTTATAATCATCAACACTTGCTTTTCTGATCCCCAGTCCCTGAAGACATCACACACCTACAAAGGAGCCAAGCTTTCCTGGAGAGAGACAGACTATCATGAGAATCTCAAACTGTTCACTGAGAACAGCTTTTAAACATCACCAGAGCTCCTCTCCTACCAGGATACACAACATCCATCTCCTCCTCAGCACTCGTGTTTCCTCTCTTCTATCTACAGCTCCTGCACCATGTAATTAAGTCTGTTATCTCCCCACACAAACCCCAGCAAGTACCTTGTTTTCCTCCACGTGCAGCTCATTAGTCACTCTGAAGCGGGGCCTGAAGGTCCCCTTTCTGTTTTGTTTTTTAGAACACAAATGTGCTTTTGAAACAATGTTCTGGTCTAGTCCTACCACCAAAACTCTTACTTTATCTGAAGCCACTGGCAATTGGAACAACCAGAAGGCAACCCCTTCAGGCTCAAACAGCACATAAATACTCATGACCTGCAGCCACACTATCTACCCCCTCATCTCTAGCTGCTGTCTCATAATGGGACCTCAACACCCATCTGCAAGGACAACAGGACACAGCCTCAGGTTGTGCCAGGGGAGGCTCAGGTTGGACACGGGAAGAATTTCTTCACTGGAAGGGCTGCCAGGCATTGGAATGGGCTGCCCAGGGAGGTGGTGGAATCACCATCCCTGGAGATGTTCAAGAAACAACTGGATGTGGCACTCAGTGCTCTGGCCTAGTTGACAAGGTGGGGATTGCTTAAAGGTTGGACTTGGTGATCTTGCAGGTCTTATCTAACCCTAATGATTCTCTGACATGCCCACTTCCAGCAGCCCAAGTGCTGTCATTCTGGAAGGATGTGCCAAGAGACGCCACCTGGTTTTTCTGTCCCCAGCTCCCTCTAACTTCTGAAGAAGTGGCTGCCCTCAAGCACATCAAAATGACACCATTACCCTGTGTCTTGATGACAGTCACGACTCGATGTTGCACAACCTTGTCAAGAACAGCCTCTCCCCGCGCGCTGTCCTGCGACACCATCGCAGCACTCAGAAAGATGCTTTTCTTAAGCACTGTCCTACTTTGGCAAAGTAGGCGTGTGTTAAACTAGACCTAAATCTAAAATCTTGCCAGATTGGTTTGGGTTCTTTTCCCCTGCTGCCCAGCCTTCGCCCCCATGTCGTACTTCCAAAGTGGAAGTCACACCGTAACTGCTTCTCTCCTTGCTGGCCCCTTCCACTGTCCTCTCTGCTCGTGTTTTATCTCAGCATGACACGGGGGATTTTGGGCTGTAGGTTGAACCCTTCCTCTCATCCCAGACAAGCACACGCAGGCTGTGGGCAGACACAAGTTCCCCACTGCCTTCTCCATTGCCTGTTTCACTATGAATAATCACCTGTTAGTTCCCATTTTTCAAGCTGGCTGGGCCAGCTCCCATCACAGGGCAGTGGCTGACGGCAATGGGATGGTTCTGCCACATTTCAAATTGCTCCCGGCGCCTCAAGGACCAGTGTCTGCAGAGACTGTTTGGTGCTTGTAGCCCAACTGGATCTCAGAGGCTACTCAGGCACCCCAGACACTGATTAGGATTTCTGCATATTCCTACAGTTAACAGTGGCTTTCATCCCACTCTGTAGCCTTTATTACTTAAGGCGACTTTGAACCACCCAAGGCAAAGTCTTCAAACTGGGAGACATGAAAACCAAGAGCTCATTTATTTCATTGGCCTCTATAGCTTAACAGCTACTTAAGACAAGGTGAATGTCATCACACTGCACTCAGGCTTGATCAGTCCTTGGGGCCTGCACTCCTCCTACTCCAGTTTCAGTGTGGCCGTGATGGATTTCAGCTAGAGAAAAAAAGCAAGTTTCAACTACTTGGGTCATTTCTGCACATAAAAGGTCAAAGGGAGTCAAGGTGAGAAAACCAGTGAGAGCAGCAGAGCTCTGAGCTGCCCTATTCTGTTTGGCAGCAGCATTTCGTGTACCAGCCCTTATCTGCAGCGCTGCAGTCCCAGCATTCGGTCTAACGGCTCCGGTTTCTCCTGCTGCAGAACACCTGGGTGCCATTGATTTGCCTCACCGACTTCATCTGCAGCTTCTGAGATAAGGCAACCACAGAGGGAGCATCCGCCTGCCTTCCAGGCACATTCCTAGACCCTGCAATCTGCCATGGCTATTGTTGACAAAGACCAGCCCAGACACATCCCAATAACCAACTGGAAGGAACAATCCTGGCCTCCCAGGGTCATGTAAAGTGTGGAGCCACAAACCATTTCTGAGTTAGCACTGCACAGGAGCTGCTCCTCTAGCCAGTGTGTGCTTTTTGAGCCAGGAAGGAATTATGCCCAAGTTTTCTTGTCTTCCTTATTAACACCCCGATTCTTGTTAGCCTTAGTGACAGGCTATTAAACAAGATGAAAACTGGCTGTAGGACAACTTGTTTCACCATCTTGCTGCCACTACCTGCCTTGTACTTATTAAAAACTCTCAGGAAAAATAATCTACCTCCGTTGGCCTAGTGCCTTCCAGCCACCAGATGGAGAGAGCAGCAAGTCCAACCACATCAGTCCCAGCACTTCAGAGGACTGTCACTCAAGGGCTCATCACACGGTCTCCAGCAGATGGGATACCAGCACCTTTGCCTGCTAACTACAAAGCAACAGAAGGGATGCCAAGCTATTCCTTCCCCGGGATATGGCAGGCTGGCAAGCATCATCTGCCCACTGCTGGGTTTCTGCGAGCGCCTCAGCAGCAGCCCAGGATCACCATCACCCTTCTCCATCATCCAGCAACATGGGGAGTTCTCCTGCCTTGGATTAGCTGCTCCGTCCCCTGCTGACAGGCCTTTTCTCCAAGCTTTCTGCAAAGCACATGGAAGACCAGGACTTTGCACACCACTGGCTTGAGAGCCTGGATGTGCCCTTGAAGCACACCCAAGCTCAGAGTTGATCCAGTGATCCCTTTGGAAGGAGAATGGCAATTCATGGTTGCTATAGGCTCTTCTGGGCTGCATCAAACTTCTCCAGGTGTGAGCTGAAGGGCTCTTCAAGAGTAACTGCAGCTCCTTCCTCAGCAGCATTTCTGTACAAGTTTAAAGACTTGATTTTTTTTTTTTTTTAAATTTCCATTGGAGCATTATTCCTCAGAAGAGTCCATCTACTCACAGGCTTTTGAGCTGAAGCAGCCATCCATGGGATGGCCACTGGTCATTTCTAGAGTCTTAAGACTTGGTCAACACAGAGACTTTTTTTTATCCCCTCCAATTTATGACAAAACAACCCAAGCTAGACAGAACTCCAGGGACTCCAGCACATAAGCAGGGACACTCTAGATAAATGCACCAAGTTTCATGTGGGAAGGGTGTTTAGTGCTGTTGGGAGCATGAGCTGCTTAAAGATTTACCTCACAGCTTCTAAGAGTACTAATCTGGCTCAGATCTTAGGGCTCTCCTGCTCACCTCCAGCCCCACTGCCAGGCAGGAAGAATCCTGCCACCAGATCATCAAATCCTCCCTGCAGAGTCAAGTGCCAGGGCTGGTCCTTAATCAGGGGCTCGAAAAATGACAGCGTTATGCTGTGCCCATGATCTCTACTCAGTTGAGCCAAGCAGAGAAAGGAGAGATGAGGGGTCATGGACAGGACAATCTCAGAAAGGTTGAGAGCAAGTTCTGGCTGCTGGGAAGGTCTGCTCCCAAAGTCTGCTGGAGCAGGACGAACCTGGCAATTCCTGGCTGCTGGCATGGCAGAGCCACTTCTGCCATGGCAGCTGCAAGCTGCTGCTCCAAAGGGTGAAATGGGAGAAGCTGCAGCCATGCAAAACTCCCTGCAGTGACCACATCCATTTTTAACCACTCTGTCACTGCCCCAAACACTTTGTGAACTTCTGCTTGTTGCACATCAAGGTAGGGTTCTGGAAATATTAATAAAAAACCCTCACAAGATTTTTGCTCTAGGTCTTCTTGGTCTGCAGATCCAGCAGTTCCTTGGTGTCTCAAATGTGTTTTGCCAGATTAAGCAAGAGAATTCCCAGAACACCCAGGTGGACTCCAGCATGCCAGCTCCATGACAGGTTTGATTTCTGCCTCCATGAGTAAGGTGATTATCCCTCCAGATGTGCCTTACCCTCCCACTGCTTCAGGGATTTCAGGCTTGATCTTACACACCACTACCAAAGACGATTTTATTTAATTTCTTAAATGAACTTGCAGAACAGAAGATAGTCAAGTTTTTGCTCTGGCAACTTTTTGGAGCACTGCAGCCAATTTTAAATTACAAGGAGGGTCACTTTACTATCCTAGTTCCAACTGTGGGTTTAACTACCCTTGCCTGGCTCCAGCCATCTCCTCCCAGCCCTCTTTTGAAGCCCAAGGGACTACCACACCACAGATTTGATCTCAGTTCATCACAGGTGACAGAACCCCCTTGGGCGTGGACGTCTTGACACCACCAAATGCAAGAAGCCAAGCTCCCACCTTCAAGGTAATGAAATATTCATCCCACGTAACAAAGCCCAACAGCATAAACAGGCAAAGCTCCAACGCCTGCCCCAGCTGGGTGTAAATCAAAGGCTGTTAATCTTCCCCAAGTTCTCATTCACTGCTGAATACTAAGCATTAGTCTTTTACAAGTAGAGATCTCCCACAGCAATTGTCGAGCATGTCTGTTAGCACACGGCACAGCAACAGCTTCTCCACCTACTATTAATAAACTTCATGCTCCTGAGCACCACAACTGTCCAAACAACGTGTCCATCAGCAGCCTCATTAGCACTGAAGCCGAGTCTTCTCACTGATGTTTTCCTAGAGCCTTGCTGAAACCAGGCTCAAACTCTCAGAGAGGAATCAGAAGCACAGTGACATGCCACGTAGCTTTGCCTGGTACGTAAGCAAAGATACGTCCCAAGCAAGCCAACCCATCCAGCAAGATCAGAGGGAATTTGCAAACAATTAAGGAATGGTTTGTACTTGGAGTCCCTGCAGACTCGTCCAAGTGCAGCTGCCTCAAACACCCATAGACAGACTCAATTCCAACATCTCCTTTATAGAAGAAAAACATTAAGTACTCTAATCCCTAATCTGGGGATCACTTTAAGGGAATCTCACGCCATCATCAGCGACATGTTCTCTAGTTACTCTCCTACTGCTATTAACTAATGCACTACCCTTCGTCACTAGATCAGTAGCTTGGGACCAAAAATCAGGTTTGTTTAATACCTAACTGAGCATGTGCTGGGTTATGCCCAAGATGTGACTACATCTGGGTTAGAACAGAAAAACCTGACACTGGGGGAAGTTTGCCCTTAAACAGGCAGACAAAGGCTTTTGTTTCGCCAGTTACATGAAGGCTTTGCTTTTGAGACAGTCTTGTCAGTGTTCCCTGCAGCCCGAGGATTGCTGTCTCATCATTTCAGCTCCATTTTCCAGAATTTACTATTTCCAGTGTTTCCAGACCCCACCAAGTAAACCAGCACTGCAACCAAGGTGAAGATCAAGCCCCAGCAGCTCCCAGGGCTTCAGCCCACTGGAGAGGCTGGAGAGATGCAGGAGCTCGGGCTGGCTGTCATTGTGCACTCCCAGAAGCCGGACAAAGCCGTCCTGCTGCCAAGCTCCTCCCCCAGAGCCAGGGGTGGGAATCCAGCATTTTGACATCTGGACTCTGGAGCGAGGAGTCAAGCCCAAAGAGCAGAATGAAAGTCATTTTGTCCCCATTTTCCTGCATTTTAGGATGGGAGGAGGGACTTTGCTCATAACATCAAGCAGCCAGGGGAAGAAATATGAGAAAGCTGGCTGTGGCAGCACTGTCTGTGTGCAGCTGACACACCACCCAGTCACACAAACCCCACAGTCAGCTGGTTGTGGGTCCACATCCTTCCCCTTTCCTGCTTGCTCCAGACCAAGGCCCCTATAGCTGCCCAAAGGGATGTGGGGAGGTGGGAGGTTGCAGCAGCAGAGAGCAGGAGGGACCTCAGCAGTGCTGATGCACAGCCCACGTTTTCACCACTGTGCTCCCTCACAGGGTCCTCCATCCCCCCGTGAGCGAATGCTCGGTGCCCTCAGACAGCACTCTGCAAGCCGTGGGCTGCATTCCCACAAAGCCATTTTGTCTCCATGGGGAAAGAAGAGTGTCCCCACCTGCAGTGACCAAAAGCTGCACCATCAGGAGCGCAGGCAGAGCCTGGCAGCGCTTTTTATCTCAGTACCACCAGCAGGAAGCGAACCACAGCCATTTATCTGAACAGCTTCTCAAGTCAAGGTTTCAGAGGCTGAAAGACAAAGCCACTGTACCTTCACCAGCACAGTGACAAGTCCACAACTACTTCCCTTTGCTTTAGCTGATTTCCAAGCTATTGCCTTCCAGTGGTGACCATCACTAAGAGAATGGACTAAATACTACTGTTTTCACTCAATTTTTGCTTTCCAGACAAGGCAGTTGCCATGAACTGAATGGCAGTTGCCATTTTCCAAAAATGGCAGTTGCCATTTCTCTGCAGTCATGTGACTCTAACAGGAGGGAGTGAGACTTCAGCCAAGGACTAGTTAGGTTAGTTACCTTTCCAGTAAAGAACAGAAGTTGTTGAAGGCTTTCAGCCTCCCAGAAAGAAATGACAAAGGCCTGGCCAGCGAAGGAAGGAAGGTCTAAGCTGGCTCCAAAGCAGTTAGCATGGGAATGCTTGTAACAGCATTAGCTTCAGAAAAAGCTGTCTTGGGCTGCAGAGCACTGAAGCATAGAACACCTGGAAGCATCAAGGGTGCATCAGCTACCTCAGCCCCACATCACAGCTTTGCCACAGTGAGGTGGAAGATGATGCCTGTATCCCACCAAGACTGGAGAAGTGCTTGAGAAGCCAGGCAAATCCTGTTCCACTGTGCTTTGTACTGCAGTTATTCCAATATGCACTCATGTTTCGCTGTCAGTCACAGCTCAGGAGGTAGAACTGGGTAGAACAGCACAAGGCAGAGCCCTAAATGCCCCAGGCATCGACTCACCTGAGGAAAGGCTCCCTCGGGTCACACTGTAGGCATTTTCCAATGCCTCTTCCTCCATACCTGCCCCTGAGCAGTCTGGCTGGGACACACCAAGCAGCCAGCTCTAGTCTGAACCAGTCTGACAGTCCTCTTTGCTCTTCCCTACCAAACTGGAATTGAGCTCCCGACTCACCTCTGCCAAGGGAGAGGAGCAGCACCAACAAGTCCAGCAGCGCTCCACAGCCAAGGACATGTCTGAGCTCAGACAAAGCCACCTCCCAAGAAGCAGCTGGTTACTCAAGCACTGGCAGTTGGACACACAAAAGCTTGGATTCTTTATTTTTCCTAAATATATACATACAACTTCTGTGCATTTGTTTGCACGTGGTTTACTTGGCATGAAGCTGCTCCAAATAGAAGCTGAAGAGCTCAGTCATAGAACTGGTGCCTTGGACCCTGCCAGATGTGTCACCCTCCGTGGAGGTTTCCCCAGATGTCAAGTCATGGCTACCACTCTCCTCTCCAGTCCCTGTTCCATCAGCTGCACCCTGAGCCATGTTTCTCCTTGTATCCTCAAGAGTCACAGCTCCATTCCTAATTACAGACTCTGCAGAGATAGTAGAAATATCAGGCTCTGAAAAATCCTTTTCCTTAGGATTGTCACCTTGGGGTCACTCACCAGCCTGGGAACAAAGCCCTGGCCCAGCCTAGGCCTCCCAATAGGCTACTGGGGATCATTATGTTGCTCTTACTCCACATCCCGATCTTAAGCTCTGCAAGGCTGAGACTTCTTATTCCTACCTGGAAAGCCAAGCTGAGAATGCTCCTGACCAGCCCCAATGCTGTTGGCCCAGGCACAAGAGAAGAGCTTAGAATGAAGTGGTTCAGTAATACACAGCGAAGAGATGGTAGAGGAAAAAATATGGTGGGGGTCCTCAAATTAAGGAAAATCTTAATTCCACCAGCCACAGAAGGTGAAGAAGAATCATGTTCCTCATCTCCCTTGATCACAATCCAAATCCCAGCAGATATATAACAGTTTTTTGGATAGCCCTCACTGCTCCTGCAAGCACCATCCAGCACATCCATGAGAACTGCTAAAAGGATGCCAAAGACATCATCCAGGTCAGATGAGACAAGCCCAGAACAACGTTCCAGAGGCACAAGAGTTTTTAATCCAGAAAACACTTTCGGAGGTGAAGCTCTGTGGTTGCCCCTAAACTGCTGTTCCTGAAGCTTCTAGCAAGCCCAAGTTCACATCATCAGTGTCCACAGAGTCTATTCCAGGGAGCAATTTTGGGATCAGCTTGTGAATGCAGGTTGGGCAGATAGGGCTTATCCATGGGCATTATGGAGCTTACTTGGTGTACCAAAAAAATGGAGTCTTCTGTGAGCCAGCCATCTTTACTCACAAGAAGCAGTACAATAAAGGTTAAAACCTCAAATTAAAAAAATTCAAGACAACTCCCACTAACCTTTATTGCACTTTCATGGCTAGACATCATCCAACAGATCTATAGGCCAAGACCAAATCATCCAAGAGCTCTTGGAAAGCCCTTGCCCAAGAGCATTACTGTTTCCATGTACTCAGACAGGATTCAACAGCTACATTCTTCATCACAGTTTAGTTCAAGAAGAGCTATTTCTAATCAAATCCACACCTGGTTGTTACACGTGGCCAACAAAGAGAAATCTTGAGCGTGGTCTCATAAGTCAGTGACTCTTCCTAAAACTCATAGATAAGGACTTAACAGGAGCTCAAAGAGGAATTTCTAAGAGCTTGAGCTGCTGAAGAATGGATGCACTGCCCATGGCAGTCATGTACAGGGCACGTTGCTACCTCTCCAATGTACCATGAAGCGTTACAAGGTGGGAAGGGCAGGAGCTCCTGACAGCCACCCTCCCGTCCTGACCCTGCAGACCTCCCCAAAAAAGCCCTGCTCCCTGCTCATCAGTTGTGCTGTCTCAAATCCCTACCACCATTGCACTCCACTGGTGACCCAGGAGGCACCAGGAGGCTGAGCAGGGTTCAAGACACCTGCACGAGGGGCGGTGGCAAGAACATCGATGCAGTCACTCGATGCCGACATCAAATGACTGCAACATTCACCTCGGCACTGGAAATGGTTTTTCCAAAGCCTTCTCCAGCCCCCCTGGGAAGTGCTACTACAGCAGCTCGTGCTCCTTGCTCCCCTCCCACCATCACAGATGGTCTGCCCAGCACTCCTCCTGGAGAAGCCTTTCCACCTCACCCTTTTGTCTGTCTATGCTGCGAAGCAGAAGCAGCTAATCAACCCTGCTCCACTCCCGCAGGACCCTCCAGATAGGATGGGTTTGTGTTACTACCCCATTTTCCAAGGGCAAGCCTGCTGCCTGTGTGAAGCCCCACTATCTGTGCTAACCTGGTCACTGGATGTGGGGGGTGATAACCTGCCTGGCTGGTGACCAACATGGCAGAAGCCCACATACCCCATGCCAGGGAAGGCCTGCAATTCCCCATCCTCCACCCACAACTGCCATTTACTGCATCGAGTTGTGGTGTCTAAAGCTTGGAGCAGCCATCTGCTTTCTGGCATCTCCAGAGTTCCCCCCTCCACATCCACCACAGATGCTGGTCCTCACATACAGCACAGCATCACCCTCTGCAGAGGCTGGGTCCCCAAAGTCAAGTGAGGTGTTCCCCTCACAGGGGACCCCAGGTCTCTGCCATACGGTCTCACACCTACATCATACATAGGTGCAATGTAATAATGCTTCTCTCACCCTTTTTAAAGGCGACTTATTTCCTGCAGAAGTTACTGTAATCATGTTCATTCACTTGCACATCCCCCCACCCTGAAGGTCTACAGGCAGGCACATGCTCTGCTCCCCAGGCAGCACCAGCCAGGGGCTTGGCAGGGCTCCACCTCCGGAAAGCCTCCAGCAGCACCAGTCTCCCCAGCTAATGGATATCGATCCCCAGCTCTGGCATGGGGTCAGGCAGTAAAGCTCTTCCTGAAGCTGAACCAGACAGAAATGCATCTTGCTTCATCCACTGGCACTGCAGGCAGTGAAACCCCAGCGACCAAGGCCAAGGCCTGACCAGCAGGCACAACCACCACCCTGGGGACCAGCAGAGAGCCTTCCTGCCCCCCAACACCTTATAGGGGTGACAGTACCCCCAGACAGCGCTGAGGTGACAAGGGACGTGACCAAGGTCATACAGCCATACCCTGGATCAATGGGTCTGGCCCCACACCCTTCCCAGCTGTGGCAACACCTCTGGTAGGCAATGTGACCATCTGTTGTGTTTTACTGAGACCCCACAGTAAAACTGTCCCTTTGGGGGGCTGGAGGAGCATCCTGCTCCCACAGCAGCAACATGACTGCAGGTAGGACAATTAGGAGCACTGGCAGCTGGCACTTGCAGGAGGGAAGGAGCTAGAACTTATTACATATAAATATTATTTAAGAGAAAATATTGTGAACCAGGACATCACTGGATGAATCAGCAGACAGCAAGAGCCTCAGCACACCATTTCCATGTCAAACCATTAAAACAGGCATTCAGCACAGTCTCCCAAGCAGGCAAGGCTGAGGCTCAACAACCCACTTAGCTGCCCCACATCACCACCCATGAGATCAAGCTGCAGGAAAACGAGCCTTTTTCATGCCCACCATTCCCACGGCAGGTTTTAAAGGAGAGCCATCCTTCATTTCTCAGCAGGGTGCCAGGGAAGCAGGCAGAGGGCTCGGTTTGGAGGGCAGGATGGCTCTGCATCACCTTCGCTAGACGCAGCCCGCATGCTCTCTGCTACCGCCTGGGTGCATTGCAGCTTGGACCATGGCATATGACATCACTAGGCGTTGCTACGGAAATGAGTGCGAGGTCATCAGCCTCCCGCACAACCGGGGCTGGGGGCTGGGAGGCACAGGGATAACCGGCTGGGACATGCCCACCGCCGCCGGACAGGCCGTGCCGGGGTGCCGGGGTTCGGGCAGCGCGGTGCAGGAATGAAGAACAAAGCTCTGCCTTTTGTTTGCCGGTGACGGGAGGCGTCAGCGCTCCCGCTGGGAATCGTTTCCTTACGGCCAAACTACACGGCAGCTGATAAGCGGCGTTAGCCCGGGTTACTGTTTCACCAGGGCCTGTAAGGACTGGCAGGAAAAATCGTATATATGATCGCTAGCAACGCCTTGGGTTCGAACAGCCAGCCGGGGTAAGCAGGGTAAGGCAAATTCACACTGCAACACGGCTGTGTGTCCCAGGCAGATCCCTGCTGGCTTTGTCACGGCGGCTGTATTATCCGTAGGAAATGAGCTGTAGGATCTGCTCACACAGCAGGCTTGGCTTTAAAATGAATAGATGCCGCTATCAGAAAATGGTATAAAAGCCACAGTGCAGCAGAGGGACAGCCCGGCTGGTTTAATGTGATAATATCTCATCCCGATTATCCGTATTTCATTCCTTGATAAGACATCTCCTCCCTCCCTGGGCTCGGGCTGTGACAGTTTTGTCTGTTTGATAAATGCAAGGTTATTGACAAAATGGTGCAATCTGGGCAAACAGAGCTGCACCCACGGCAGACTGCGACATTCCCAGATCAGCATTCACTTTTCATCAGCCGGGGAGGACACCCCAGCTCCCAGCAAAGGTTCAGACCTGACTAAGAAGACAAACATAAAGAACAGTTTTCCCCTTTAAAGCACTCCCTCCCTCCCTCCACCCAGTCTAGCCTCTCTGCAATATGACAAATGCAGAATCTTCTGGAATGACTTGATCCTGCCTCCCACGATTGCTTTGTTTGCGAGATCAGATCAGAGATATGTTTTTTTTTCCCTTCTTATATTGTCAAAATGTCAGTATTGAAGGGGAGCGTTCAGTGTCACAAATCAGATCAGCCTGCTATATGCAGAGTCTTTATTTTAAGAGCGTGAAATGAATACAACATGACTCAATTCATAAATCTCCAACCAAGAGCAGTAAAAATAAGGGCTTTGGCAGTGAAAGGGCTCCTGATCTCTGGGGTCAGGGGCACACACCAGCCCCAATGACCACGCGTGGGAAGGGATGCACGGGGAGGTATTTTAGCAGCGGGGAGAGGTGTGAACACAACCCCCCCACACCCCCCTGCTGGGTCCCCCACTGCCTCCCCCCGCTGGGACCCGAGCCGGTGTGACCCCCCCAGGGAGCACCACACCCCCGGGCTGGCTCCTCTGCCCCCCCATGCCAGGGCAGGGCAGGGAGGGGGGCATGGGAGAGGATGTGTGGGGCAGGCAGGGGGGCCTGGTGTGGGGGGAGAGAGGGGATGGGGCTGGGAGGTGATGTTGGGGGACCGCAGGGCAGGGGAGGCAATGCGTGGGGGTTCTAAGGTAGGGAAGATGATGTGGGGGTGCTCTAGGGCAGGGGGCAGCTAAACAGGGGAGAGGGGCAGGGGAGGCAATGCATGGGGGTTTAGGGCAGGGGGAGAATGGGGAGGAGGCTCTAGGGCAGAGAGGGGAGATGTGTGGGGCTGGGTGGGGGCCCCAGAATAGGGGAGAGGATGAAGGGAGGGCTCTAGGGCAGAGAGAAGGGGATGTGTGGGGCTGAGAGGGGGCCCCGCAGTACGGGAGAGGATGAAGGGGGGGCTCTAGGGCAGAGAGAGGGGGATATGTGGGACTGGGTGGGGACGCCGGAACAAGGGAGATGATGATGGGGGGTGTTTCGGGCAGGGGAGCAGGGTGCGGGGGGCTAGGGGAGGAGCCCCAGAACAAGGGAGCAGGATGCGGGGGCGCTGGATGGGGGGCTCTAGTGCAGGGCAGAGGATGCGGGGGGGGGGGGGGCTCTAGGGCGGGGGGGGGAGATCGGGAGAACAGCAGAGCATCCCTGCGCGGGGAAAGACAACGGGAACGGGACCCAGGCGGGGGGCGTCGGGAGGGCGAGGGGCCGGGGCCCGCACACCCCCGCGGCCCCCCCCGCCCGAGCCCCCCCACCCACCGCGGGGGCCACGCGGGGAGGGCGCGGGGCGGCAGGAGGAGGAGGAGCTGTGTGCGCGTCTGTGTGTGTGTGTGTGTGTGTGTGTGTGCGTGTGTGAGCGGGGGAAGCCCGACGGCCGCGGGACGGGACTCACGTTCTTCATGGCGGCCGCCATGTCGTCGTATCGCTCGGCTTGCTCGGCCAGCCGGGCCTTCTGCACCAGCTGCTCGCGGTCCACCATCTTCGCGGGGTCCGGGAAGGGGGGAAGAAGGGGGCGAGGAGGCTGCGGGCTCCGGGAGGAGGAGGAGGAGGAAGAAGGAAGGAAGGAAGGAAGGAAGGAGGAGGAGGAGGAGGAAGAGGAGGACAGGCAGGCGCGGCGGTCTGGGCGCTGCTGCGGCTGAGGCGGCTCCGGCGGCGGCGGCTGCGCCCGGTGCTGTGCGCGCGCCGCGGGCCACCACAACCCCCCTGCGCGCGCCCCGCCCCGCCCCGCCCCTCTTCGCCGCCCCGCCCACCCCGCGCGCGCGCGAGGCACGGCGGGGGATGGAGTCCGCGGGGCGGGGACGGTACCGGGATTACACTGAGCTGTCTGCACTGCAAGGACTACATCTCCCGTGATGCCTCGCGGCGGGGCCCCGCCCCCCTCGCCCCGCCGGGCCCCGCCCGTGCTGATTCACCGGGGCCCGGCCCGGGTGGGCCGCGGAGGGCGCGGCCGGGGCCGGGGGGAGCGGGGGCGAGGGGGGACCCAGCGGGGGACACCGCGGGATGGGGGGAGCTGGTCGTGGTGCGGGGCAGCGCGGGGCACGGGGCGCGCTCGCAGCCTGGTGTCACCACAGCCCTGACCCGCTCGCAGCGTGGGCTCACAGACTGGACCCGCTCAGAGCCCACGCACACCACACACAGCCCGTGCCCACCGTGCCCACTCATAGCCTGGTCCCATCACTGCCCTGACCCGCTCACGGGCTGGACTGACGGACTGGACACACTCACAGGCCACACACACCATGTGCAGCCTGTGCCCACTCATAACCCAGAGCCACTCACAGCACAGTCCCACTCATGGCCCAGACCTGCTCACAGCCCTGATCTGCTCACACCCTGGTCACACTCACAGCCTGGACCCTCTCACGGCCCAAACCCGCTCACAGCCTGGTCCTACTGACAACCAGATCCCACTCAAAACCCTGATGCACTCACAGCCCAGATCCACTCACAGCCCAAACCCACTCACAGCCCGAACCCACTCACAGCCTGGTCTCATTCACGACCCAGATCCACCCACAGCCCAGACTTACTCACAGCTTGGACCCACTCACGACCCACCCAGGTCCACTCACATCCCGATCCCACTCACAACCCAGACCCCCCCCCATCCCAGTCCCACTCACAGCCCAGGCATGAACCATCCTTCCATGGAGACCCTGCCTGTGGTGCTGTGCCTGGGGTCTGTGATGCTGTGATGGTGCTGGGCCAGGCTCTGGTGACATATCTTGGGGCAAACCCCTGCTTTCCCCCACCCCCTTTCCCCTGCCACGGGCTGGGGCCCCGACACATGGAGGAGAGCATTCCCAGTGGAGAGCAATGCTAGATAATTGATGGTAGCCAGCTTGGGCACACAGTGCACTTGCTCATCAATAACCCATGGGATAAAAGCACATGTCTGCTCCAGCCATGCAGGGCTCCTGCTGCGTGAGGAGCACCATTTGGAGCCATAAGACATCCCTCTTTCCTAAAAAACCTATGGATAAAGTGATGTTGAGAGGAGGCTGCAGCACTGGGAGAAAGGAACAGGGTTTAATGTCTCCTGTTTTTCTAAAAAGCCTGTGGATAAAGCAACACTGAGAGGACGCTGTGGCACTGGGAGAAAGGAAAGGGGTCTAATGTCTAATGAATGGCACTGTGCTGATCCCAATGGAAGCACTTTATCCTGCCTGGAGAGAGCCAGGCAGTGCTGGTGCATGGGAAAACACCATCCTTCTTTACATGCCACGTGTCCCTGGCCCTTCCTGATGCCACTGTCCCCATGCAGATGCTCTGGGAGGTGTCAGGATGATCTCAGAGCACTCAGCCATCCCACTTGCTGATCCCCATGCCCTGAGGTTTCCTTCTGAAACCTCACAGGAACCCTTGGTGGCACCAGGACTGCCGGTGTCCTCAGGGCAGTGCTGTAGCCACAGCCTGCTGTGGCTGTCCAAAACCCATGGCCACAGCCTCACCCACATGGGAGGGGACAAACTGGTTTGGGAATGCTGCTGGTGGTGCTTAATGATGGCAAGCAACACCCTTTTGGGGTGAGATCTCCGTCTTTATTGTAGGTTTAGCACTGCTTTACAAAAAAAACCCCAGAGAATCGTGTTGCCTGGATTCGTTTAACACAAAATCCTTCTTTGTTTATGGCTTCCGAGGACAGAAGAAATCCCCCCCCCTCTGATAAATAAAACCAGAAACACGCCCAGATCCTCTGCATTTCCTCTGCAAAATCAAACACTGTCTTCCTTGCTCGCATCCCCGGCCTCACACCCCTCAGCGCACGTGGCTCCAGAGTGAGAACAGCCTTTGTGCCTGGCTTTTGTTTACTGCCCCAGCCATCCCAAGGAGAGCTCCCATGGACAAGGGCAGTTTATTCCTCTCCTCTGATAAAGGCTCATTCATTCTCCTGAGGGGGCTCGCCGTCATCTCTGGAGAGCTCCGCAGAGGGGTTGTGTTGTTTTCTCTCTGATGCCAGCTTTGGGAGAGAATTTGAGTGGAAAAGTGAGGAATACAAGAGAATATTAGAGGAGTTTGGTCCTCAAATTGTTTTTTTCAGCTGCTGCTGCCATTTCTAATCAATAATCTGGAGGTACCTACAAATTCCTTGGGGCATCATCCAAGCCAAGCAGGACTATCAGATCTCTGCGTATGGATCAGAGCAGACTTCCTGCTCAGTCCCCTTTGGAGTGGTGCTGCTACATTTGGGTTGGATATATGCAACCTCCTATCTTGGAAAATAAATAATATTATACTTTAGCTACAATTCCTGGGTTCTCCTGGACGATACTGGACACAAGCCTGGACCTGAAGAAGTACTTGTGCATCTGGAAGATCCTTTGATTTCTCCAAATATATCAACAGTCCCAATAAAAACTGTTGCGTTTCCATACAAACGTTATGACTCCCATCTAGTATTTTCCATAAACCCAGCAGGTTCTCAGCCAGCTCAGCTCTGCCGATTTACAGTGACCCTGTTTTTGCCCCAAAACGAGCAAATAGTGATTTATTCCTGTCAAAGCACCAGAGCCATAAATACATTTCCTAACGCAGATGATTTTCTTCCCCATCACAGGTCAGAACAGGATATTCATAATGCTGTAAATTCTTCAGAATAGCAGTCTGGCTGTAATATTTATCTGCAGTGGATCCAGCCCCCTTTTGGGGCTCCCATGCATAAATCAACACCCCTCACAACAACTAATTCCTCTATTTTACAGCCAGGGCAGCGGGGGGGGTTGAAGGTTGGATGGTGAAAGGGCTGAGTTAGAAGCTTCTGGTGGGCAGCTGGAGGTGTCACCTGGCTGGACATCACTAAATCTCCTTCTCCCACCTCTATCTGGTGGCTACAGACACCCCTTGGTGAGAGCCTGGGGCGGCTGCTGGGTTGGGAAATCACGACGACCCAAAGGATACGGGGTCTGTTCTGCAGATGTCCCAGAAAAACCTAATAACCTCGATTCTGCCTACGGGATTAAAAATACTTCGGCGCGTTCAAATGTGCCACTTTGTTAATTCCTGTGGCCTGGAAGACGAGTCTTTCTCTTTGCATTTTCTTGCTTTACCCGTTGCGTCTCGTCAATGCCTTGTGACACAGCGAGGGAAGGCAGGAAATTCTCTGTGACTTGGAGGTTTGCTTGGGTTTTAGCTGCTGACTGCTCTGAAAATGGAGCCAGAAATCCTCACCCCTTACTTGCTGTGGGAGTGCAGTCGCTGTGTCCCCCTTCCCATCTGCCCTTTCCCTCCATGTCTGCTTGCTTGGAGGAAGGGGGATGCCATGGGGGCTGCAGGTGGTGCAAGTGTCCCAGCCTGTCCCCACACCACAGGATGTCACCACGGGGGCACTGCCACATCTGCCTCACCTTACACCAACAGTGACCCAGTGCTTGGGGTCCTGCGTGTCTTCAGCCAGTGGGTGGCAAAGCTGGGCAGAACAGGGGACACAGGGTGGCATTTCCCTGGGCCACTGTGCTTCCCAGGCTCCTGTACAGCTCCAGGGCTCCCTGCATGGGTGCTCACCCCAAGTGCTGCTGCCCAACTCCTGCTGCTTGAGTTACGCTGAGGAAGGTGCTGGCTGCCCAGGGAAGCAGTTTTGCGACTCTTGCAGTTGTGCTGGTGAAACACAAGCTGAGGAAATCTCTGTTTTCAGTGTTCCCTTCCCTGAGGTTGCAGGACAACAGTGCCCTCATGTCCTCCCTGCCTGAATCCTTGCTGGGCCAGACTGCCTGTCCCCAGCACCCCAGCACTGTGGCCCCTGGCTCCTTTTCCACCTTGTTGCCCTGAGCCTGGCTGTGTCACACAGCAAGGGAACACCCCAGGAGCAGGCCAAAGGTGTCCCCTCTCCCCTTGCACCCACCATCAGCCCTGCCCAGCCTCTCAGCTCGGTCCCAGCCCAGCACCCTCCACCCTGCCACATACTAGAGCAGGAGGGTCACACCAACCCCAAGGAAGGACCCCACAACCAACACCTGGGTGAGCTCAGGGGTTCACCAGCCCTCCCTCAAACACCCTAGAGCCGGAACACTGCCTCACCTGGGGCAGGAGGTGGTGGAGGAGCCATGGCTGCTGGGGCTGATGCCACACTGAGGGTGCTTTGCAAAGAGCTCCTTCCCCCCGTCTGCAGAGCTGCTGTGCTTTGTACCCAGTCCTGGCCTTTCATCTCAGCCTTTCAAAGCACTTTCTGAGCCCAAATTAATTCTGCTGCAGCAGCTGCCCTCCCATGCTGTTTAGCATAAGCCCTGCCATGAAGCAGGGCTGCCCCTATCCCTCAGGGCTTCCAGGGATGGTTTTCCCTGGAACAACCTCAAGCCGGAGATGAGATGGGAAAACTCCCATCCCACCATCCCCTTATCCCTAATACCCACTGACAACCACTGTAATACCCATGCCACACCATCCTCCACTTGTAAAATCTCCCCACAGCCTTCCTCCCAGTCCCCAGGAAGATGCTCCCCCACGGGATGTGTTCCCATGGGAAGCCAGGATGCCCTGGAGTGGCTGGGTTGTCATAGCTCACCCTGGGTGCTGGTGGGGAGCTGGGGGGACCCGGGATGCAGGATCCCAGAGGGAAGGTGGGCCAGGACCAGGCAGGCATGCATGCATGCTGCTTCCCTGCGGGGCATTAATAATTAAGCAGGCGCGTCGGGCTCAGATGGCAGCTCTTATTTAAGGAGCCGATATAAATACCGCCCAGACAGCACTTATGGAGCACCTAAAAAAAGCCCTGGCTCTCTCAGTCCCTCCAGAAGCAGCTCTGAGCTCTGCAGGGCCAGTGGGCAGCATCAGGCAGGGTGGTCACCAGCTAGGACAGGGCTGCTCCAGGCTCTGAGCCTGAGAAGTGGCAACATCTGGGGCCGATCCTCCAGGCACTGCCCGTGCCTCAGTTTCCCTCTGCAGCAGGGACCTCCCTCAACCTTTCCCCTGTGTGGTGACAAGGCACAAAGGGCAGGGCTGGATCCTCAGCCCTTGTGTCCTGGGTTGGTGGCACTGGGCGAGAGGTGGTGGGGAGGGGTCTCTGACAACTCACTCCCTACCTCTCTGGTGCCAGGGGAAAGCCACCCTGTGTTCCAGTGGTTACCAATTGCTTTTTTGTGTTTGTGCTGGCAGTCAGTGGCCCCCTGGCCTTGCTGTCCCCCCATGTCACAGCTAGCCCAGGGCACCCCTCTTGTACCAGGATCAGGGACACTCATCCTCCAAGGACAGCCCCGTCCCTTTTTTAGAGACATCAGGATCCCCACCCCAGAGCTGCTCAATCTCTACTGAAGGGCAGGGGGTTGAGGAGGTGCGAGGTAGATGGGGAACACTGACACAGCCATGACCTGGGGGGGCAGTGGGACCCCCCAGCCTGGGCATCACCCCCACACCAGCATCCTGTCCCTGCAGGAGAGGGCGAGGAGCCGGAGGCGGGAGGGACAGGGCTGTCACAGCGAGCCGCTTGCTGCAGTCCTGCTCGCAGCTCTGCAGCGTGACTCAGCACAGCCTCACAGCTCCCAGCCCCACCGCCACGGCCTCCTCCTCCAGCCTGGAGGGGGATACACACTTCCCACCTTGCCTCTGCCCTCCCACAGCCCCTGTCACCCCCAGAGCCACCCCACCGTTCTGCTCATCCCTGTCTATCCCCACCCCAGGACCACCAGCAGCTCCTCAAGCCTCAGCACAGGCAGGGACCCCCCCTCCAGGGGCAAGGTGGGGCTCTGAGCAATGTGGAGTGAGCTGGGTGTCACTCTGCCAGCACCCATCACCTCCACCATGGCCATGGATCCGGCTGGATCTGGCTCTGTGGGTCTCCGTGCCCAAAGCTCCAGTTCGGGATTTGGGGAGCATAGCACCAACTCCTGCTGTGACACCTCTCCAGGCGTTGGGAGAAAGGATTTGGGGTGTTTTTTCCTGGGGGGATTGGAGTGAAAGAGATGCCGAGTCACATAGAAAAGTCTAGGGGTTTTTAGAAGGATTTTTTTTGAGCCCTACTTTGGGGTGCTTAGAGCCTGCCAGGATCAGCTTCTCCCAGTATTTCTGTGCGCATCCCCCCTGGCCATGCCCTGGAGGTTACGGGAGGTGAGGAGGGTGGGCAAGCAGCAAGCAGCACTGAGGAGGATGACCGAGCACCTCTAACCACTCCCACATCCCCAGGCTCAAAGGCGCTTGCAGGGCAGGACCCCACTGTCTGTGCTGTGCCCCGGGGACAGCCCATCCGCATCCCCATCCCCGGGATGGCAGACAACAGGGCATTTGGGGTTGTGTAGCCGGAGCACCCATCCTGCTGCATCCAGGGGGATGCAGATTGGATTAAACCAAGGGCCCAGCTGGCACGGAGCACCCGGGGAATGGCCAGACCCCCGCAGGGCAGCCCCTCACCCGCGGCATTGCTATGGGAAGCACCGCTGCCAGCAAATTGCTCTCCTGTCTCTCCCTCCAAGCGGGAGCGGTGGCAGCGAGGCGGCAGCGAGTTGGCTTTCACCAGCATTTCAGCAGCCCACGTGGGGTGGCTCCTGCCAGGGGAGAGAAGTAAAATTAAATATATATATATAAAAAAAAAAGAAAGGGAAAGAGAGAGGAGGAGATGATGGATGGGAGGATTTGCAGCCGTGGCCGTTTGTCCTGGTGGAGGGAGCCCTGTATTCTGCAGGCACAAGGAACCTGCCGGTGCCCGTGGGCCATGGGCACGCATCCCCCAGCACGGCTCGGCACGGCACGGCACGGGGAGCAGCCGTCCCCGCGGTCCCCCCGCCGCCCCGCTGCCTTTGCCAGCCGACTAATTGCGCCAGTGACTTTGCAGTTCCCAAAATAGCTCCTGGCTCCGGCGGGTGACGTCAGCGGGAGCCGCGGCGGCAGGCCCGGCAGGAGCAGGGAAGGAGGACGCTGCCGGGCGTGGGGTGTGGTGAGCAGCTCCTGCACCCCACCACGGTCCCGCTGGGTGACCTTGGCACCGTGGGCCGTGATCCCAAGGGAGCGAGACTCGCAGTGCCGCAGGGATGGTGCAGGGAGTTCAAATCCTCATCCACCCCTTCGGAGGAGATGGTCCAAGGATGTCCCTGTCCTGCATCCCTGCCACGTGGGTGCCCACATCCCCAGGACCTCTGGCCGCAGGGGGTGGGGCAGCCTGTCCAGAGGGGCAGATCTGCCCCTCGGTGCCCCCATATGGTAAGGAATGCCCCCTCAGCCAGGGCAGCTGGATGCCTGCAGCTGCCCAGGGGTGCCAAGGGGTGAGCCAGGGCCACCCTCCCGATGCCCCTCCAGGGAAACTGAGGGATGCAGGAGGATGCAAAGGCAGCAGGGAGACCAAGGGGGGCACAGTGAGAAGACAAACAGAGCAGAGCTCAAGGTCACCCAGGTGCTGCTGGACACAGCATAGCCAGGGATGCTCCCCGGGCCAGGGCTGCCTCGGGCACTGACTCACCCTGCGCAGGACAGTGCCCAGCTCCTCCGGTTACAGGCACAGATGGGATTGCCTTAACAGGGCACAGTGGGTGACAGGGCTGGCCCAGTCCTGAGAAAGCACCCCTGGGACTGGGCACACACACCCAGGCCCCTCCAGCCATCCCTGCAGTCTGCACCCTCTCCAAGCAAGGCATCCTCCATACCACTTTCCAGCCAGAAACACTGGCTTGTACTGGTCTCACACTGGTCCCAGAAGAGGATCCCCATCCCTCCCAGCACAGCCAGGCACAGCAACGTCTGCCCCAATTTCTGGGGACCAGAACTCCTGAACCCCACACCAGCACTCAGCCAGAGGCTGGCTTATTATTCAAGAACACGGCAAAGTAATTAAAGCCTCCTCCATTTCCCCTTGCTCATTTGTGCTCCTTCAGCCTGGATTAATGGGTCTCCTCTCCCCAGCACAGACTCATTCCTTATTCCTAATAGTCCATAAATCCCAGCCCCAAAATAACCCCAGCTTTTGCCTGGGCCTGCTGAAATATTTATTCTCTCCTCCCTGCTACCCCCCCCCACCATCCCCTCTCCGGGGATGGGGAGAGGAGCTAATCAATGGGATCGACCGGTGAGGAGCTGCAGCTGCTCTGGGCACCGGGAAACAGCTGATGTCGGCAAGAGGATAAGAGCTGGGCAGGAACCTCGGCTTATCCCGGCTCCCACGCAGCCGCTGCAGCCTGGCTGTGGTCCCAAGGCAGGATGCTCTCGCACCACCGGCATCCCCCACACTGGTACCCTGCTCCAGAGCATTCCTTTTGCTGGTACCCTGCTCCAGAGCGTTCCCTGTGCTGGTACCCTGCTCCAGAGCATTCCCTGTGCTGGTACCCTGCCCCAGAGCATTCCTTTTGCTGGTACCCTGCTCCAGAGCATTCCCTGTGCTGGTACCCTACCCCAGAGCATTCTCTGTGCTGGTACCCTGCCCCAGAGCATTCTCTGTGCTGATACCCTGCTCCAGAGCATTCCATGCTGATACCCTGCTCCAGAGTCTTCCTGTGCTGGTACCCTGCTCCAGAGCATTCCATGCTGATACCCTGCTCTATAGCATCCCCTGTGCTGGTTCCCTGCTCCCATCCTGCCTGTCACTCCCTGCTCCCATGGAGATGATGTCCAACTTGGCTGTGCAGTGTCTAGGGGGATCCCTGTGGATCCCAGCCCATTCCAAGCTGGCTGCGAGAGAAAAGGCTGGAAGACAAGGGAGGCGGCTGCTGTCTCTCCTGGCTGGAAACCCTTTGCTTGCTGGATTGCAGGTTGTGGAAGGGAGAAGCTCCAGGAGAGCAGGACCTGCTTTCCCAGCCCAAAGCCAAGAACAGCAGGGTGTTGGGTAACACCAAAACCCAGCCTGGCTTTGCCGGCTCAGGGCACAGCCCTCAAGGAAAACAGGGAAAGCCCATCCAGCCTTACTCACCTTCCTCCCTGCAACACCCCAAAAGGCAGCAGCCTCCAGAGCAGCTCCTGGCCACCAGATCCCTCCCCACCTCCCATAGCCATGGGGAGGGGTTGGCAAAGCTGGTGGAACCTGCAGCACCCTCTGACCCATCCCCAGCTGGTGTGGGCTGCAGTGGGACCTGGGGAGTGCCGGGGACTGCTCTGTCCCCCTCCTGCTCCCAGCAGGACCCAGGCATTGCCCAGCTGTCCTGGAGGCAGGAGACAAGAAGGGGGGTGAGGGGGCAGCAGGATGGGCAGCAGAGCGTGCAGGACCTGGGAAAGGAGAGGTTTTATTCACACACCACCTCCCTGCCCTTTCCCAGGGCCCCAGCAAGCCCAAGTCAAGCTGCACTGCCACAGCCTGCCTGGAAGATGCTTCCATGCCTCAGTTTCCCTTCCATCCCCTCAGTGATGAAAATCTGGCCCCGGGGCAAAGTGCTGGAAAAGCTCTTCCCACAGAAAGTGGAGGAGAGGCAGCCAACATCAGCCTTAGCACAGGGCCAGGGCCACCCCACAGCCCACATGACTGCAAAATCCACTGGAAACAAACCCACAGCTGGAACCAACCCTGAGCCTGGTGCAGCTCAGGGCTGTACCCCCAGAGCTGGGGTGGGGAGGGGTCTAAGTTGGGCTCTCAGCTGGGTGGGAATCAAGGGATTTGCACCAACTTTTGGCAGCAAGAGCTGAGCCTTCTCCTCCAGGTCTGGGACATTGCCTCTTCCCCAGATGTTTACTATTCCTCGGGGCTTTAAGGGGGTGACAGGGAGACAAGTCAGGTCTCAGAGCACTTCCAAAGGGCTTTTATTTATTCACAAAACAAACCCAAACACATATAAGGAAAAATGGGAAAACCAAAAAACCCAACACAGGAATACGCACCGTCTATTATTAACAAAAGGATTGCACAAACAGAGGAGTGAGTGCAGCAGAGGGAGCAGCTGGGACCTGCTCTGTGCTGCTGCACGAGCCCTTTCTCACCCTTACACCCCATCCATGAGAACACAGAGACCATTTTCCTGGTGTCCCATTAGGAATCAAACACTTGGTGGTGAAGGCAACTGATGCTGCAGGATGGGTCCTTCCACCTGAGCTGGAAGGGAAACAGCCTTTACCCCAAAGACACGGCACTGGGAAGAGACCGGGCTCCTGGGTCCCTTTGCTTGCTCTGGGAAGGGATTTGGGGTCTCTCCTATGGTTTTCCATCTGCTTGTGTCCTGTCTGCCAGCTCCCTGCCTGCCCTGGGCACCTCGGAGCATTATGGAGCTTATGGGACAGAGCAGTCAAAGCCAGAATGTCTGGATAGCACAGGATGGAGAAGGATGGTGAGGCTACAAGGAGCCCCGTCCTTTCCCACTCCCCAAGGGATTTTTTGGGCAGGTACACAGGCTGTGCTGAAGCCCCCCAGGAAGGGAAATCTCAGTTGAGCTCTCCTAAAACCCCACAGAGTTTGCAGAAGAAACAGGGGAAATGGGCATGAGGATTGCAGATGGCGTGAGATCCAATGCCTGCATTTCTGCTGCATGGAAATGAGGGAGGGATCAGTATTTCTGATACCAAAATGGGAAGAAAAAGCTGGTATTGGGATTTCTGAGGGGTTTTCAAAGCAAATTGCAGAACAGCAGCAACTCGCTGCAGAGCCACTGGAACATCTTGGTGGGATTTCAGCCCCCTTTTTACATTTTCTGAGTATAATCTAACGTCATTTTCACAGCAGAAAGTCCAATTTCTCTCCTCCTCTCTTATTAGAAATGGCTGAAACCAACCAGATTTCACACCAAAAGTGGTTCTGTTTTTCCAGGGGGTGGTCTGGGGGAAAAAACCTTCAGCCAGTATTTCAGGAGCTGAGGAGAGCCCAGTCCTCACTCAGCTCTTCCATCCTCAGAGCCCAAACACCCACAGCGGGCTCAACCCGTGCCCTCGTGGGGCGAGTGGGGAAACTGGGGCAGAGAGTGGGTGTCAGGGTTCTGCCCCTCTTTGTGGGCATCACCCCTGTCCCCCCTTACCTGCGGGGGGGTCCCGGTGGGGCGGGCGGTCATAGGATGTCACAGACAGCACCGGCATCCTCGGAGTGGTCGCAGTTGTGGACGTCCCAGCGGATGTGGGAGCAGCGCAGCAGCGAGGGCTCGTGGCCCTTGCACTTGAGGTTGTCGAGGAAGATGTAGCCCGTGCCCTGGCCGTACCGGGCCTCCCCCCAGGCTGCCATGGCGTGCCCGCAGCCCACCTGCCTGCACACCACCTTGGCGTCCCGCAGGTCCCAGGCGTCGTCGCACACCGTCCCCCACTGGGACAGGTAGAACATCTCCACGCGCCCCTCGCACCGGTGGCTGCCGTTCACCAGGCGCAGGGACCCTGCGGAGGGCACGGGGTGAGGCAGCCCCTGCCCGTGCCCATCCCAGTGCTGCACCCCCCTCTCCACCACCTTGGAACAGCTCTGGACTTTCCGAGGATCTGCGGATGTTTGCTGGGGCCCACAGCTCCCCCACTGCCTCCACACAGCCAGAAGCACGGGGGGGGTGACAAGCTGCCGGTGTCTGGGTGACCCCCAGAGCATTGTGGTGGATGTTCAACTTGAAAGAATGGACAATAATTCTCTGTTCCTGGCTCAGCCCCTTTGATCCATCACCTCGCTTCCTCACCAAGGTCCATCACTCAATGGTCCATCACCTGAGGTCCATCGTCTCTTCTCCCATCCAAAATCCAACACTTAATGGTCCATCACCTGAGATCTGTCACCTCTGCCTGAACCAGCCTTGGGGGCACCAGGAGAGCCCATGACTTAATGGTGCCACTAGTTTTTCCCCCTCCTATGGCCTGCTCCACGTGGATGCTTCAGACACTGCCGAAGCCTGTGCCACTGCCCAAGCCACCTCCGTTTCCACGCTGTGCCAGTGTGGAGCATCCCCAGGGCTGGCACTGAGTCCCCGGAGACACCTCAGTACCTACCCTCCCTGGGACGAGTTGGGACCAATGTGGTGGTCGTAGCAGTGGCTTCTTGGAAATGGTCTCCAGCGTCATCAGCACCTGGTGTGGTGGGGAAGGGGTGGGAAAGTGACTCGGGGACACCTGTGCCCCCCAGGGCCAGGACAGAGCCCCCCAGCAGTGGTGTGGGATGACTGGGGATGGATGCAGGGTCATGTGGGGTGGGATGTGCAGTCACTGCACTTCCAGGGATGTGCACAAATGGAGACCAGAGATGATAGACACACTCCAGCCATCACTGTGGTGAGCCATGGTACCAACTGCCATTGCTGTCCCCCATGGGCAGGAGGCCCCCCAGGGTCAGGTCAGACCCCCCAGCAGCAGCATGGGATGGCTGGGGACTGATGCAGGGATGTGTGGGGTGGAATGTGCAGCCACTGCACTTCCAGAGAAGTGCACAAACAGAGACCAGAGGTTGTATTCACATTCCAACCATCACCTGCACCACAGCACTGAGCACTGCTGCTGTCCTCCACAGGCAGGAGGAATCCCAGGGGCTCATTAACCACCCACCACCCCATTTTGGAGACCCCACTTCCCGCAGCTCCCCTGAGCCCAGCCAAAATCCTCCCTGCACCCATTATCTCATCGGTTTTCCACTCCACTGAGCTGAGCTTCACTGGAGAACCCCCTTCTCCCAGCTGGCGGCCCCCAGGCTCTCCCCGACTCTCACCTCGGCAAATGACCCCGGCGTCCTCGTGGTGGCCGCAGTTGTGCTGCCCCCAGCCCAGGTGGAAGCAGTCGGCCAGGCGAGCCTCGCCGCCGCCGCATCCCACGTTATCCAGCAGGACGGGCCCGCTGCCGTAGCCGAAGGAGCCGAGGACGGTGGCGGCGAGGGCGGCCCCGCAGCCCAGCTGCCGGCACACCACCTGGGCGTCGGGGAAGTCCCAGTCGTCGTCGCAGACGGTGCCCCAGGTGCCGCGGTGCCGCACCTCCACCCGCCCGCGGCAGCTCCCGTTCCCGTTCGCCAGCCGCACGCCGCCACCTGCGTGGGGGCCCCGGCACAGGCACGACACCGGGGGGGACCAGGGCTCCACAGGGGGGTACAGTGTCCCCTGCTGACCCTCCAGGGGTATGGGGTGAGCCCCCAGGGAACTTGGGGTGAGCGTCTGGGTTATGGGATGACACATAGGGACGTGGGAGCAACCCCCTGGGGATGTGGGGCAAACCCCTAGGGACATGGATGCAACCCCCCCCAGGGATGTGGGATAAAACCCTGTGGGCATGGGGTGAGCCCTTGGGTTATGGAGTGACCCCTGGGGGCATGGGAGCAACCCCCTAGGGATGTGGGGCAAAACATTCAGGGTGTGGGGTGATTCCCTGGGTTATAGGGTAACATATGGAGACATGGGTGCAACCCCCTGAGGATGTGGGGCAAAACCCCTGGGTTATGGGGTGACCCCTGGGGACGTAAGTGCATCCCCTGGGGGCATGGGATGATCCCTTGGGAGCATAGGGGGAAGCCTGAGAATGTCAGCTGAGCCCATGGGGACTTAGGGTGAGCCCTGTGGATGTGGGGTGAGTCCTGGGGATAGGGGTGACCCCCCCCAGGAACGGGGAGCCCCATGCAGAACTAGCAGCAGCTGGACACTTACTTTCCTGCTCGACAGTCAGGAGCATGGTGGTGACCACCTCAGTGGCCTGGGAGGGCTGGTCCCTGTCATCTGTCACTGCTGGGACAAGCATGGGGACACAGGCATTGGGGGGTCCAGATCCAGCACCCACTGCCCCTCTTCAGTCGGTGCCAGCGGCCGCCAGCACCAGAGCTGCCCCATGGCAAACTACTGCCATGGGCAATGTCACTTTCAGAGTGTCACCCACACGTGGCAGGACCCCAGGGTGACTATGTTGGGTCACAGCAGGACACAGATGCCCCCCAACAAGACCCCAGCTGAGTGACTGCTGACCTCCTACCTGTGGCCGTGGCTGTGAGTGTCTCCTCGGAGTCCAGGGCCACCGAGGTGGTGAATGATGTGATGGTGGACGTGTCCAGCCCTGCAGTGACACAGAGGGACGGAGGTGAAATGGCAGGAAGAAAGATGCACAGCTGTGAACGTCCTGACCGTGGGAGGCAAACCCGGGTGGTTGGACTCGATGACCTCAGAGGTCTTTGTCTTTTCCGACCTAGTTGATTCTGTCAGTCTGAATGCTCCAGGGCAATGGGGATGAGGATGGACCATGTCCATCTGCACATTTCTGCTGCTCAGGTGCTGGAAATGGGGCTTCTCCACCCCAGCCCAAGTGCTGGGGTCCCACATGAGACCTTCCTTCTCCATGTACCTGGGAGGTTTATCATCAGGATTCATTACCTTTTAATCTGTCTTATCCCCTACCCCTCTGAGCAGAGGCTGTTCATGGTGATGCCATCAGCTCACTGCCCAGGGGAGGTGCCAGAGGGGATGGGGATGTTTAAGGAGGAAAGGACCAGCCTGAGAAAATTGTCCCTTTTCTCCTGCATCAACCTCTTTGTCCCCTAATAGCAGGAAAGGGAAAGCACTGGCACTTACTGCTCCCGTCATTAGCCATGATAATGAGGGAATTCAGGAGGATTATTAACATTATAAACAGTAATCAGCAGAGAATGGCAGAAATGCATCATTTCAGGAGGGGAAGGGGAGGCAGGCTGGGCCTGGCATCGTGCCCAGCCTCTGGCAGCCGCTTACTCATTCCGGACTCGGGCAGCTTGTTTTCCAGCCAGCAGAGCAGGGAAGTGGCAGAGGGAAATGGCAGGATGGCAGATGCATTTCCCCTTCAAATCACCACTCCAACCGTGTCCCAGTCTCTCTGTGCAGTGTTGCATCCTGCTCCAGACCACCAGGATGACGGCAGATAAGGAGCAAGGATGTTCCTGCAGCACCAAAGACTGGTCCCTGGCCAACCCTGGGCACCTCGGCATCTCTCTGAGGCCATTTCTCCTCAGAGAGTGGGAAGTCTCTGGGTTTTTCCCTGCCCTGCTACCTGCACAGATGACCCCGGCGTCCTCGTGGTGGCCGCAGTTGTGGATGCCCCAGCCGAGGCTGTAGCAGGCGGAGAGGAAGGGCTCGCTGCCATCACAGTTGACGTTGTCCAGGAGGATGCGCCCTGTCCCATAGCCAAAGTAGGCATTGCTCTTGTAATCCAGGGCCTGCCCACAGCCCAGCTGCTTGCAGACCACGCTGGCATCGCTCAGGCCCCAGTCGTCGTCGCAGACGGTGCCCCAGTTCCCGCGGTAGAAGATCTCCACCCGGCCCTGGCAGGTGTCGGGCCCGCTCACCAGACGGATGCTGCCGTCACCTGGAGGGTGGCAGCACGTGGTGAGAAGGATGTTGTACCCCTGCACATGGCACAGGGATGCCACCGAGCCTGGACCTGGCAGCGCCCGTGATGGCAAAGAAACCGAGTGAGAAAGAGCGGGGAAGGGATGGTGCTTCAGGGCAACGTGGCTTGGGAGCCTTGGAAAGCTCTGGGACAGGGTTTGGCCATGGCCAGCACAATGATAGATCCCCGGGGTTCTGCCCCTCGGAGCTGGAGAGTTGGGGGGCTCAAGAGGGGCAGCAGGTGATGGTAGGGGACACTGCCCTCAGCCAGGATGTCCCCCCTGAAAGCAGCACTCAAGCAGCTTACTTTCCCCATCCTGTACCGGGGCTGTGAGGGTCCTGGTGGTCGGTCCTTCGCTGGCTTGCGTGGGTGAGAACTCTGCAAAGGGAAGCAGAGAGGTGGCACCTGCTGCTGCTCCACCATGAAGCTGGAGGGATCCCTCCCACCCCACTGCTCCAGGAGGGTTTGCATCAAACTAGCCCCAACAGGAAATAAAGAGGGTTTGCAGCTGCACTGCTCTGCCCAGAGCTCTCTGCCAAGGTCTCAAGCCACTTCTCTGCCCTCAGACCCACCTCCCCTACCTTCTTCTTCACCCCTTCCACCTCTCCTCTCCAGCAGTGCCCTGACTCAGTTTCTTGCTCAGTCCATGACTTCTGTTCTCTGGTCCAACTCACCAGCCAACCCATCATCTCTGCCTTTCCATCCTTCCTTTTCCAAGCCCTGCTTCTGGAGGACACGGGGATTCACTGAGCAGCTGCTCTGGGTCTGCACAGCCTCGCATTCAGTGCTCACTGATGCCTGGCTGATGAGCAAACCCTGAGTAGCTACACAGGAGGAAAGTGTGTGGGGTACATAGGGGTCGGCATGGAGTTGTTCCACTTTCACTTGCCAAGTTCAAACACTTTCCACTGCTTTTCGCACCTTTAGGAACATTTTCCTACTGAAAAGCTCAGCAATTTAAAGAAAGACAAGTCAAAAGGGGTAAGAGCAGTGGGGCAGCAACTGACTCAGAGGCAGGAACGTGGGTGGGCATGTGATCTTTCCCCAAGGATCATACTGGAGAGGTTGCAAAGTCCCTGAGCTGGGAGTGACAAGGAACACAAAACAGGCTGGTCACCTTATGGAGCACCAGCATGTGGAGCTGGGAGGTGACCTGGATTGAGGAGAGGGGTGGAGGAAGGATGCAGAGGAGGCTTGGCTGACCCAGGATCAGAAGAACAGAGGCTGGGATATGACTCTTGGGCTCTACCAAAGCATCTGCATCCCCCAAGGCCTGCAGCCCCCCAGGAGCCCCCTGCTCTCCTTGCCCCCAGGAAACCCAACCTCACTACCATTGCACACGACAGCCACGTCCTCGTAGTGGTAGCAGTTGTGGATGCCCCAACCGTGGCTCCAGCACTCGCTCAGAGCTGCCTCCCAGCCCTTGCAGTCCACGTTGTCCAGGAAGATGGGCCCGCTCCCCTGGCCGAAGGTCATGGCAGCCGGGAGGGTGATGGCGTGGCCGCAGCCCAGCTGGCGACACACCACGTTGGCATCCACGATGTCCCAGTCGTCGTCGCAGACCGTCCCCCAGGAGCCGTTGTAGAGGATCTCCACCCGCCCCTGGCACCGGCTGGGCCCGTTGGAGAGACGGATCTCTGGGAGGACGGGCAGAGAGAGGTCCCTCAGCAGGCAACAGGCCAGGAGTGGCAAAGACTCAGGGGGAGCAAAACTATTCCAAATCCCCGCTCCTTAAATAAAATGATGACCCTTCTTGGTATCGCAAGGATTGGTGCTGCCCACCTGGTGGTGGGACATTGGGCTTCCCTTCATCTGCTGGAAGCAGAGGACATGGAGACTCAACATATCTCAATACATGAATGAGATGCACCAGCATCAAGGCTGGGCTGGACAGGGCTTTGATCCACTTGGTTTAGTGGAAGGTGTCCCTGCCCATGTCACGTTGGGGTTGGAATGAGGTGGGATTTAAGGTCCCTTCCAACCCAAACCATTGTGTGACTCTATGATCATGCCATCATTTCACCTCCTAAAGGGCAATAACCCAACAGGAGAAGAGGAAAGCAGATGTGAGGCACCCATGTGTAGACATACAATGGGTGACAAGTGGCAAGGTGCAATTAGCAAACTCTTATGAGCCTCAACAAACAGATCCAGAGCTGATCCCACGTGGGAGTCGGTGGGATGGAGATGATCCCTCAAGCTGCTGGTGACAGGGAGCAGGTATAGAAGTGCTCCTGGCCTGCCACGTCAAGGGAATTATTTGCTTGTGTGTGATGCATGGCACAGGGACAGGGACTCAGCAGGAGGTGGTAAAATTCCCCTCTCAGGATAATAAGTGGAACAGGGATAATAAAGAAACTCTATTTCCTTTCTGTAAAACAAATTTAGCTTCTTGCTGCTTTTTATTCCAAACTAATATGCTTCCTTTTTGAAATTCCCCAAATCCCTTTTTTTTTTTTTTTTTTACCAAAAAAATACGTTTCAATTACAAAACTTCCTGGAGAAAAGTGATTTTAAGAGAAGAATCTCACCTGGGAATTGCAACAGCTCGAGCTCGGAGGTGGTGCCTGCAAGGGAGAAGAGAAGGGATCAGCTCTGCAAAGGAGAAGAGAAGGGATCAGCTCTCCCCAGCCCTTGAAGCATGGGGAGCTCAAAGGATGATGGCAGCAGGGATAGGGTGGGCATGGTGGGGGACCCAGCAGCCCCTGGACCCTTTCCTTTCCTGCAAAGGCCTGAGGTTTGTAGGGGAAAAATTAAACACCTTTTTTCAGGGCATCAGTTCATCTGCTTCACGGTGGGGGAAACTGAGGCAGCATGTGGGCGACTGTGGCTCTGTGGTGGGACTGTGCTTGAAGCACCAGGTGACATGTGTGTGACACCGAAGAGCCCAGTGGCCAGCAGCAGCCACCCCAGGTGGGTCCTGCCTTGAGTCAGGCCTTGGGGATCTTCGCATCAATCCGTGGCTCCATTCATGAATTGCTGCAGGCCCTGGGCAGCTCCTGCATGTCCCTGCCCTGTGCCCCATGGAAAAGCTGAGTGGTGAGATGGGGATGAGGAAAACCCATCTACCTCCCTTGAGAAACCCACTGGAGCTCTCCTGGTGGAAGATGCTGTGCCCTGTGTGCATTTTAATTGATTTTTTTTCTTTTTTTTTTTTTTTCTCCCAACAAAGTCTGCTTTTTGCAAGCTCCATAATTACGTGCAAGTACCAACACACCCGTTGACGGGGTGCATCCACCTTAGGGGGTGAGCAAGCAGCCTCCAGAGGGAACTGAACGTTTGCAGGATGCATTTACATTCCAGCCAGCTGGGTTTGAATGAGGGTTCTGGAAGTGCCCTGCCAGCAGCCCCACACTCAGGGTCTGGATGCTCAGGGAAGGGCTAAGGGAAAGCTGAAACTCCTCCTGGCAGCCTGCTCCTCCCACTGGGCTGGGCCCCCCTCCCACAATTTGGGCATTTTTTTGGGCACAAAAACTCTCTCAGCCCCAGTGCTGAGTGATGTGGGGTCCCCCCTGGGATGCTGCTAGCATGGGGCACTGAGGGCTCTGGCTTGTCCAGGAGGTCACAGCAGCATGATCCAGGGGACAGTGGATGGGAACAAGTGGCTGGACCTCCCTGTCCCTGGTGGACATCCCTGTCCTGTCACTGCCCCTGTGGGTACCCTGGGATTTCACAAGCTCTTGGCAGATGCCAGAGCCCAGCACAGATTCCTCAGCCATCTGAGTCACCTCAGGCTTGAGGCTGTGGCTGCACAGCCCTCTCCCATGGGTGACACCTTCCAAAACCCTTCCAAACCTAGTGGAAGGTGTCCCTGCCCATGGCAGGCGGTTTGGAACGAGAGGAGCTTTAAGATTTCTTCCAAGCCGAACCATCCCGTGATTCTGTGATGTCTCCATGCTAATTACAGCACCTAAGGGCTCATCAACACCCATGGTGGCTCCGTGGCCTCTTTTCCTCACCCTGCCTTGGACCAGCCCTGTCCTGCTTCACGCTCAGCCCACGAGCAGTGACGTGAAGGTCAATCCCAGCCGCTCTGGAGGCGGATGTCACCGCCCTGAGAGGCAGCGTGAGCCTGGGGGGACAGTTGAGCAGATGAACCCACCTCCCTTTTCCTTGCTAGGACGTTGCCTGGGAGACCATTAAGTCAGCTAGAAAACAGGGCTGTCAAAGAAAGACCTAGAAGCCCCAAGAGAAAAGAGAATAAGGCAACTGTCTAGATGTATCCCTGAGTTAACAGGGATGCTGCCCGTGGCTGGGATGAACATCAGCAGCCAGGGAGCTCCAGCCCTGGTCGGGCATTCCTGCCCTCCCCAGCTGGACCAGGCAGGCTGGAAAGGGATGCTGTGATGCCAGAAAGAAGTGGGGATTACACAGGCAAGACCAAGGGAGCAGAGAGGCTCTAAAGGAGAGAACAGGGAAGGACATGGCAGCCCTGTGGGCTGGAAAACAGGAGAGAGAGGTTATTCAGCTCACCTCTGCACCAAAAATGTGGAGATGTGAGCGTTTCTAGGAAGAGCGTTTCATCCTGGTTTGTATTGATTTTTAACACCTAGTCCACTCCAGTGCCGAAGAAGCAGTGGATAAAAAGACATTGATAAATATTCATTTCCCTTTAAGTCAAAATCAAAGCTCTGAAATATTCATTTAAGAACATCCTCCAGCAAAGTCAGGAGAGATCTGAAAAAATATGCCTGGTGTGTCTACCATAATGAGGAACGAGGGGAAAACGGTATCCTTTGAGAACAGAGAGAGAGGGCCCTCGGTGTTTCTCTGATCCAGCTTCACAAAGCCAAAAGAAAAAGGGAAATTGCTCCAGTAAACACCTACGCTAAACAAAACCACCAAATGGGAGGACAAATCACCCTTCGTTAGCGACTAATCTCTGCCCATTAATGAAGAGAACCGGGAGAACCGTGAGAGCCTGGAGAGCCTGGCGGTGCAGGGGACAGCGGCAGAGCCACCGGGGTCCCCTCAAGATCCCCACACGTCGAGTGTGGGCGCCGGGGCTGCCACAGCAGCTCGGGAGGGGACGGGAAGCTCCCGCTGAGGGAGTGGGAAGGCAAAACCTGATTTGCCTCAATTAGGGTGTCTGACTACATCTGAATTCCCAGTTTTCTGGCTGGCTGCGCCTTGGCACGGGTTTGTTGAGGCAGGAATGTGTTACCCACCGCCTGGCTGTAATCACACGGATCCAGTCACACCGGGATAACTGTGCTGCCTCAGCACTTGCGCAGACCCTCGTTCCAAAGCGGGAATGGCTTTTCCCAGTTCGATTAAAATGCTTCCCAGCCTGACTGGACAGTGCCTGCCAGGAGTGAGTAGGGACCAGTGTCCTGAGGGAAGGGGTGCACATTCCACCCGTCACTTCGGCAGGATCAGTCCCACAGGTCCTGGGGAGCAACCCCAGCAGCATCCTTTGGCCATCAGCATCTTCCCATCGGTGTTGGACCTGCTCCCTCCATCCCTGTGCACCCTCAGTGCTGCTGGGGGCACCATGCCAATCCTGCCCATGGAGAAAATCTGCCCACAAATCTGAGAGCCAGAGGGAGATCGCGGGTGCCTAAAACCCCTCCCACCGCCCAACGCGGAGCTCACCGGTGGGGCTGAGAAGGAGAAAGAGGAGGAGGAGCATGGCTGGCATCAAGGAAAGGGGCAGCACCGCGATGTCCGGCCCCCCTGTGCCGTGCCGGGTGGCCAGACAGGGACCAGGTGTCATTGCTGCACGACAGTCCTGCCGCAGACAGGTATCCAGAGGAGGTTGTCCCTGAAACATGCAGACAGCAGTTAGTGGTGGCCAGAAGAGCCTGTGCCCACCAAGGACCATGCAGGACCTCTGAACATGTCCCTCTTCAGTATTCCCAGGAGCAGTGACCAGGAGATACGTGAAAAGTAATTCTAGTTGGATTTATTGAGAACAAGAGGTAATTTTTTGAGTGGCAAGATGAAGCTGAAAGGGCCACATCCCACCTGCAAAAGGAAACTGGAAACCAGAAGCCTCTATTGTCTCTGCTCTTTGTCATCCTGTGAGAAAAAAAAAGCAGGGACAGGTATTTCTGTGGGAAGACAGTAATTTCTGGGGTCTGTAGGACAACCTGATTCACCTGGGGGATTGAGATGCAAACTCCACGGGGGTAAGATGGAAAGCAAACAGGAATGTCAGCAGAAAACAGGGAAGAGATTAAATATCATAAGATTCCATTTCCCCTTCATTTACTGCTCCCTGCAGGAATCACTGCCGAAGGGATGGATTTCTAGCTCTGTTTCACTCACAGGCTGTTCGGGAGGGGGATGGGGGCTGGTCCTGCTGGTCGGGACACCTCTGGGAGCCCAGACCCTCATCCCAGCGGTGCCAGCAGTCGGCCTGACGGCAGCGTGTGCTGGTGGAGCAGTGCCATCGTGAGGATGCTCTCACACACAAAGCCAGGCTCTCAGGCTCAGCTCAGGCGAGACCTCAGATTAGTCCCTCCAGCCTGCACGAGGCACACCATCTCCTTAAGGGATGCACACCAGCTACTGTCATCTACTGATGGTCAAAAACCTGGGAAAGGACACTGAAATCCACTGTATCAATGACCAAACCCTCCCTCCCGTGGAAACCCCTCATCCAGCCTTTTCCTGCTCCTTGTTTTTCCATGCACAGGATGAGAAGAGCTCCCAGGTGGGATCATGTGCTGGTGTCCACCCAGCCAAGGTCCCTTAAGATCATGGGCTGAGTGGGCTCCAGAGCCACCAGATCAAGGCTTTGTTGCCTGCACCAGGGAGAGATGATGGTAGACCAAGGGTTTTTATGTGCACCAGCCCGAGGTGATGGAGGTGCAGGATGGAGCCTCTGTGGATGGGACAGGGCCCCGTTACTCCTCCTTGGTCTCTCTCTCAGCTCCCGCTGCCCAGAGGAGGAGACCCGCCAACAGACAGACGGCTCAGTGATGGGGGATGAAAACCAATCTACTCGCCGAGGTGGTGGCTTTCAATACTCCATTCATCCCTCCTGCAGCGCCGAATAATGTCGCCTTTTGTCCCGCCGGCCCTCCCCGCCCTCCGGAGGGGCAGGGCTGACAGACGGCCCCTCCGCCGCCCTGCCCCGGCCAAACCCCGGCATCGCGTCCTGCTCGCAGGGACGTTGTCATCGCCGGCCACTTTTGTGCCAGAGCCAGCGCGTTCCTGCTCCCTGGAAGGGTGGCAGCGGGCTTTAACCACTGCGGTGCTGTGCCACGGCCGACCCCAGAGAGGGAAAACCTGATTTTGCCTTCTCTGTCCCTTGTTCTTCCACCTGCTTCTCCATCCTCACCCCAATGCTCAGGGTTCAGCTGCGAACTGAACCCCCTTCCTTGCACCCAGGGGTGTTGGGGCCCTTTCAGAATATCTATAGATTAAAAACTGCTTTTAAGCCATAATTAGACATCGTGGCACTGCAGCAAAGCAAAACATCCCTTTTAACATTACCCAGAGAAGCTGTGGCTGCCCCATCCCTGGAAGTCTCCAAGGCCACACTGGATGGGGCTTGGAGCAGCCTGGGCCAGTGGAAGGTGTTCCTGCCCATGGCAGGATGGAACGAGATGAGCTTTAAGGTCCCTTCCAACCCAAACCCCTCTGTGGTTCTGTGAGGATTCTATGATTTAAAGGGTTGCTGAATGTGGGTTTCTGGAAGTCCCTTCAAACTGAGGTCCTGCAAGCTGTCAGGTGTCCTGTAAAAGCACCCCCCATCATGCACCCTATGGAAGGAGCAGCAAACCCCACATCACCCCCATCCTGCACATGCACTGCCCACTGGGGCTGCTGCAAAACTCCCAGGGGAAGACCAGGGCTCCAACGTGAGGCACAGAAAGTCCCTGCTTTCACCCCAAATAACTCACCACAGCAGACACACTGTCCCCCACCAGCATTTTGCCCACAATGAAAACTCCCTCCTCCCACCTGGACATGAGACCGCACAGGTCCTTCAGTCCCCTTTGGTTCCTTCTGTACCCCTTGGCCACAGCTGGAATGAGCCCCTGCTCTCTATTTGTCACTTCTTCTACTTTTTAATATTCATGTAACTTCAGGAGAAATCACAGTCTTTCATCCACCACCACCCCACCAGATCATTATTTGTAATTACCACCCTGACCTAAAAAAAAGCATCATAAATCCACATACCTGTTTGATAATTTCACTCCAGTATAAAAGAGGGTATATCAAATCCCAGAAATATCTATTCTCTTTTGAAATAGAGGAAAGAGCTGGCTAGTTATAAAAAAAATTTTAAAATAATGGTTGAAATTAGTATTCCCAGTAAGAGGTGATGGGGATAAGGCAGGAATTTTTTCTTTAGGTGAGATCTTGTTTAAAAAATTTTAAAAAAATAATAAAAGGAGAAGAAAAAGGATCTCATCCATCAACAGAACAGCTCCAGCCCGTCATCTCTTTGCACTTTTGGGGTGGCTGCTGCTGGGTTACAGCAGGATGGCAGCCCTGCATCCCATCCTGGGGCAGGTCATTCCAAAAGCAAAGGAGAAAGAGAGGAAGGAGGAGGGGGAAGAAGAGGAAGAAGAAGGAGAGAGAAGGGAAGAGAGGGAAGACTGCTAAGGAGACATGGTGGGGAGGGAATGGCTCGGGTTTCAGGGAGGCAGGCAGGGACACATCCTTAAATTGGGTGCTGGCAGAGCCTGGGTTACGCCTCAGGGGAAGGGAGAAGCTTTTTCAGAGGATTTGGGCTTTTCAGCTCCTTCCCACCTCCCTCCTCGGCTGTCTGAGTGCCCACCTGGAGGGGAAGTCAGCAACAACCATCTGGCTGGAAATATTTCTGTCGATGCCTGAGCCAGCACTGGGATGCAACGGGAGGGGACGGTCCCAACTTCTTGCCCCTCCTGAGGGATTTGAGAACCTGCTCCTCAGACAAACCATGGCCCTCCCTGCCTGTTCCTGGGCAAGAAGTTACCTTTAGAGGTTCCTTTTTTTCAGGATTTTTCCTGCCTGGCCATCCAAGGCAGCTCTACTGAGGATGTTAGAGGGACCTGCCACATCCTTGCTCTCTTAGCCTGCAGTGAAGGATGTCCTGTGCTGGAAACCTTTCCCATCCACCTCCACCACCTCCTGCTCTACACATTCATGTTGTCTCCTTCAGCTGCCAACCAGGGCATCTCTTTGTTTCAAAAGGAATTGTGTGCATTTAATAATTTCTAACCATTATAGCCTTTTAGCCGTTTCAACCATCATTGCAAGTAAAAGTTGAGTAATGTGAGACTTTTGGGTCCCAACAGGCTTGAGAATCATGGAAAAAGAACCTCCAAACATATTGGGATTTCCAGTCTCATGAAATCTTAAGCTTCCCAGCAATTTTGGGAGCCTGGTGTGATTTTGGCTTAGAACAAGTTGATCTTATGAGCTACAGGATTCACTCTCACAGGAGGCAGCATTTGCCTTGTGGCTCTTACTGCTGGATTGTTTACTCATTCCTACAAAAAGGCAGACCCTTAAATGCCCTAAAATGCCTGTGTTTCATGTTTTAAGTCCTCACAAAGCCAGCTCTGGCTGCAGCTGTCGCCAACTGCTTCTGCCATTACCTTCTTGTAGGGATTCAGTAATTAGCAATTAGGCATTTTTATTCCCCAGTAGCAGCAAAGTTCTAATTAACCAGACCATGAGTGAACGTTTCAAAGGTGCCTTTTAAGTCTGTTTTGCCTAAACTTTGATAAACTCCCCGCTGTCCTGGCTGTCTGCCAGGCCCATGGACTGGGAATCATCAACTCCAGGATCGATCCACATCCAGGCTTTGGGGACCAGAAGTGTAAACTGCCCTAATGTGGGCATGCAGGGATAAGATTAGCAGCCTGAAGATGCTTTCCACCCTGTCCAGGATTCCTCTGGCCATTTCAGCACCATCTCAGATGCTTTCCATGTCTGCATCCTTCCTGCATGTGCTCTGAGTGGCTTGGCAGTATCAGGCTGTGGGATTATGCTGCTCCGAGGAAAAGAAAACACAGCCAGCCTTATTCGAGGAGCAGCCACAACACAAGAAAGGCTAATTATAAAATTCCACAGGACAGCAAGGCTGTTCTCTTGTGTGCCGGGGAAAAAAAGCTCTTTTTGTGCTTCTTGATGGTCCTGCTGCCTACTCAGGCAGGGACACTCAGAGACATCAGTGATGCTCACAGGAGAGTGGCTTATGGAGGGTTCAGGGCCATCCCCACATCCACTCAGCATCTGCCATGTGCCACGAGCAGCACCTACCACAGCTTCCTATGGCAGCAGGTGGCATTTCCAGCAGATCTGTTTTCTGGCAGCAGCTCGGTCATGGGTGGAAGCTGGGCAAAACAAGTGGCTCACAAATCTGAAGAAAACACAGAGCCTCCAAAAATAAAGAAATGATAATAGAAACAGATTTTCCTTTTCAATTAGCCAGGAAACTACAGAGAAGAGAGACAAACTCGTTTGTGTGTCCTATGCCATGGCCAGGAAATGTTTTGGGGGTGTAAAGAAGAACCTGGTGCCATGCAAAAAAGCCATAAGCTGAAACAAAAGGCGTCTCCTTGCTGTCAGGAGGGAAGGATGGGGCCGAGCTGATCCTCAGGACACCAGTTGCTGTTGTGAGCCATTAGCCGGCTTATAACGAATGACAGGATTCCCCTGCTGATTGCTGAGCTAAATTACGGTGTACTTAGGGGTTTCCTGCTGCTGCCTGAGCTTTGGGGAGCAGCAGCACGAAGGATGCTGCACCTGCAATGGGATGAGCCACCCCTCCTTCCTCTGTTCCTCCTGCTGCTCCGGAGCACGAGAACAGATGGGATCCTGTGATGTGGGGTCCCAAGAGAGGAGCTCTCACCCCCAAACCAATCTGTGTCCTGAAGCCTTAGGAGAAGGGAAAGGTGTAAAATGCAGCACAAGAGCATTTTGGTTTCCTGTCCTAACATTTAGCTCTGCCTCAGTGCAGCAGAAGCTGTGCTCCTAACACACCTCTGTGCTAATTTTAAGGTGTTTTCTGACAGTTTATACGTCCTGAAGTAAAGGCAGAGCTGAGGAAAGGGCGGTGGCAGCCCCCAGCACTGCACTCAGCTGCAGCAAGCTGGAGCTGCGGGAGAGGTACCCATCCCCTCCCCAGACAAAATCACCTTTGTTCCTCCCCGTAATCTGCTTCCTGCCCAACGTGCTGCAGAAACCACCTCAGCCAGGTGAGAAAGAGCAGCCCAAGGACGCAGCGCTGACAGGAGGCTCTCCAGAGGGCAGCTGACCCACGCCGTGGGCTCCAGCCGGCATCCAGAGCTGCGGAGGAGCAGGCACGGGGAAGAGGGGATGGGAAATGGGCAGCTGGGTCCTCTCCATCACCCACGTTGGTCATAGCAAGGGCACTCGCTGTGGGAATGAGCTTTAGAGTATGTCTGTAACTCCCTGCCTTTTTTGGGTGTCATTATCTCCATGGGGTGAAACCTCACCCTGCACTGGACTCCTGGCAGTGGGATCCACTGGAACAGCAGCCATACATATGTATATGTGTGTGTGTGTACATATATATATGAATGTGTGTGTATTTATATGTGTAGGTATATATTTATGTACATATACGAGGTGTCCAGTGCGATCAGCACTTGCTGGCTTCTCTGCCAGCCCTGGGGAATCCAGGCATCCCGCTTCTGCTGCAGCATCGCTGTTGTGAGATGGGTGTGCTGCAGCCTCAGTGCTTTTAAATACACTCCTGAGAGCCCAGACCACGCCCAAGTGTGCGGCTGGGAAGCGGTGACCTGTCTGGGGACACGCAGGCTGACAAGACAGTCGGGGTGGACATCGCTGCCTGCTGGGGCAGGGACCTGTGTGGAGATGCCGTGTCCGAGCCTGACACTCCATGGAACGGCTTGGGTTGGAAGGGACCTTTAGAGGTTTATTTGGTTGCGGGAATGCTCCGGAGCGATGGATCACCTTGTCGGCTGCCAGGCGGCTGAACGTGCACTAGGTGGCAACCAGCTTCAGGGAGAGGCGCTTGCGGCAGCCGGGAGGGGTGTTTGGTTTGGTCAGGGAGAGCAAAGCTCCACTGGGAACCCCCAGGGACCCTCCAGCGCGGTGGGCACAGCAGGTAGAAGGCAAAGCAGGACCAGTCCTGTCCATAATTAACATTAATGGCGAGGGGAGGGTGGCCAGAGCAGAGGAGACACGCACTCGACCCAGAGGACTGGGCTCCAGAGTTTCCTGGCTGGATTTAGCAAAGGCAGGGAGGAAGCTGTGGCTGCCCCATCCCTGGAAGTGTTCAAGGTCAGGATGGACGGGGCTTGGAGCAACCTGGGATAGTGAAAGGTGTCCCTGCCCATGGCAGGCGGTGGAAGGAGATGAGCTTTAAATTCCCTTCCAACCCAAACCATTCATTATTCCATGATTTCCCTGGAGAAGGCAGGCAGTGGGGAATAGAGGGTTTAGCTGAGCTCATGGGACATCTTTCACCACCAGCAGGGATGAGGAACATGTCCCCTTCAGTAGGTAAATCCCAGGTGTTGGAGAGCAAGGTCACCCAGCAAGAGCGGGATGCCCACACCAGATTCACCCCTGCTTTGTCTAATCAGTTCCCAGCAAGAACCAGCAGCAGCTGCTGCAGAGGAAAATGAAACAAAATTTCACCTATTATCCTCTGCCTGCAGAGGAATTTCTTCCTAATTTCTGTCACTTTGGGTTTGTCTGCTCAGGGAAATTAATCTGAAATCGAGTGGGCTGTGAATTCAAAGTGCTGCAGCAATCCCAGCAGAGCTTGGACAGGCTGTTTCCTAAGTGGCCAGGCTATTCCCCAGAGCACCAGCCTAAGTCTGGCAATTTAACAGAGCCCCAAGCATCAGGTTTTATAGACATTAGTGTAGGACCTTGAGTCAAAACCGCCTGAGATGGAGCAGCCATGGAGAAATTAATTCAACAGCCTTCCAGCCCTGCTGCAAGAAAAGCAACAGGAGGAAGGCAAATATTTGACTGATTACCCCAGTGTGTGGATGGATCAGACAGGAGTTGATCCCATGTTGGAGGACTCCCTGCTTTGCATACTGATTTGGGGAGCATGCAGAGAAGGGTGTGGGAAAGAAGAACATGGGAAATAAGGGATAAAGCTGGGAAAAAATCTGTAAGGGACTGTGTTAAAATCTGTGGATCATTAGGGTAAAAATAATATAAAATATAATATGCAATATTTTAGCAGGCAGTCAGGACTTTGAGGTCTGCATCCCTGTAAAAACAGGGTCCTTAGGGAGAGCAGGACACCGAGTTTCACATCCAAGCTCAGAGAGCATCTTCACAGAAGGTGTTCTTCACACAGAACAGCTGGAGGAATTTGTGCAGTGGGGTCTGACAGGTTCAGCTGGTCACCAGACCCCAGATTCCTGTTGTACGTGGTGCCTGAGCCCTGCTAACCCCTTTCAGGTTGTTGGACCATCATGGCATACAGGACAAGTGAGGGAGAGCTGTGGGAAAAGGGTGGCTGAGGGAGACTTGTGCTGCTGAGATGAGGTACCTCAGCCATCCATCATGTCCTGCAGAACCTTCCAGGGACCTTGATGCAAGATCAGGTCATGAATCCCTGCTCAAAAAATAAAAATTAAAATAAGTCCAATGCACTTCTAGACTATTCACACAGCTCAGCCACCGCCTGGCTGGTTTACCCCCATGGTACAGCCCTTCCCTTCTCCCAGGAGCTGCACCCAGTGCACGTCTGCTCTCCCCCACCCTGCAGCCCTTATCTGTAGCACCCTTCAGCCCCGAAGCACTGCCCAGAGACCTCGCCCAGCCTCCCTCACCAGCCAGGACTCCTCACTTGGAGCATCCCTTCATCTCCCAGCCCTGCCACGCAGTTCTGCCAGACTCGATAGAATCCCTTCTTCACCATCCTCGATTCTCCCTGAAACCTTTTCCTATTTAGGACCAGAAGATATTTGACACCTCTGCACCCATGCAACCACATGGATCACACAGTCTGCACCCAGCACGGCTTTATAAAACATTCCTATCTATTTTTTTCAGGAAAAAACCCTTGCGTTGCTCTCCAGTTACCAATTACAGCCGTAGGAGACAGGAATCCTGAGCACCTGAGTTGTAAATGTGAATCTTATTGCTTAAGCAGACACATTACGAGCAGGCTATCAATCACTTTTGGCAATTATTAGTTCTTTGTGAGTATTTTGAACTCAAGTATGTGACAGTCTCATCCATCCTGGAACAGAGAAATCCATGGGCATTTACATACAAGGCTGATCTGGGGGGGGATGCAGCTTCAGAGGGTTTTCACCAAAGCTGTTGTGGTTATGTGCTTGGTGCTGTACATTTTTGGCAGAAAACCAATCTTATATAAGCTCTGTAAAGAAAATTCTTATGTGTTTAACCCTGGAAGAAGAGTTTTAGAAGATGTCTCCATTTCTGCAGGATAAAATGGTTCTACATTTTATTTTTGCTGTAACTATTCAATCCAAGAATAATGTCCTTTATTTTATAAGCCTTTGGGAGCAGACGTATCATGTCATGGGTGAATCAGTATTGCTGGGTGTAAAGTCCAGGGAGGTTTAAAGTCATTTGATAAGGACTGGTGAATGCTTCCTGGTTTTGAAAGAATTATGATGATCTTAAGGGTTTTCACTGACCTAAATGATTCTATGGTTCTATGATCATTGCTGACAATGTCTCAGTAGGATTTTGACTTCTGCATCCATCAAGGGAAAAATCTAGGTGGTGTCTGACCTACCTCTAACAGAGTATGAAGTGATCCAGCTCTCTGCAAGGTCCTTCAGAATTAAAGGAATCCCTAAATAAATACATATTTTGGAAGGTGCAGCAGCTGGGAGGAAGCAGCGCTCTATTGTTGGAGAAATCTGCACACACGGGGTTGTGTTTAACCACCCTCATCCCTGCTCATACAAGGAACAGGCATCTCCAAGACTTTGTTTTGGATTTGCATAGATGTAAGTGAAATCCTCAGGGCTGTACTGAGCAGCTGCTTGATCCAGGCTGGATCTGGCTCTGGTGGTCACATCCACATCCCCACAGGACGGGGCAGTGTGGAGAAAGCAGCTCCCACAGCACCCAGTTAAACTGCGTTAGAGGCTGCACTGTTATGTACCACATGCACCCCATCACACACTGTCACACACGTGGTCACACTCACACGTTGTTGCACACTCAGGGTACCACACTCACACAGAGCATCTCACACACCCAGTATTACACATGCTCAC
>NW_020884963.1:481709-520244 GCF_003945725.1 Corapipo altera
ACACTATCACACTATCACACACACACACTATCGCTCACTCTTCCACTGTCACTCACGCGCCTCCACCAATCACGTCCCTCTCCGTCCCGGCCCCGCCCCCCTGAGCCCCGCCCCTCACACGCCCCCGGGCGGCCGCGCGGGCGCACGCGCGGAAGCTGGGGGAGCGCGCACCGGGAGCGGCGGCGGGGCCCGAGCGGGGTGAGGGGACCGGGGGGACGGGACCGAGCGGGTGAGGGGACGAGGGCGGCTGGGCAGCGCTCTGGGCTGGGCTGGGCTGGGCTGGGCAGAGCAGAGCTCTGGGCCGGACTGGGCACCGCGGGACGGGCACCCCCCGGGCGGGCACCCCCTTCCCTGCGCCGCTCCACCCGGGCCGCCCGTGAGGGGCCTCCCCGGGCCGTTGCGGCCGCCCTGACCCCGGGCCGTCCTGCCCGGGCCGCTCGGAGCGGGGCACGGCCGGCAGCGGGGCCTTCCCCGCGGCTTCCCTCGCCCCGGTCGCGGCCCCTCCGCCGCTGCCGGGGCGGGCGGTGCCGCCCGGCCCCCGAGTGGCCCGGGACGGGCCCGTGACAGCGGGGAGGGCCGGTCGGAGCCGGGGGGGGTTGTGGTGGGTGTGCGGGTGCTGCCGAGGGCCCCGGGCCCGGGGGAGGCCCCCGAGGGGTGGGCGGGCGGACCCTGCCACCGGCTCCCCGAGGCAGGACCTGGCTCGGCCCGTCCCGCCGCGTCCGGAGCTCCCTCTGCGAGCCGAAGCCCTTGGGGAGTTGGAGGAGCTCTCCAGGTCGTGCCAGGTTCGCACCCGGCCGGTCAACGGTCTGCCCACAGATAAATAACGCGCCTTCGGTGCCCGGAAGGACCCTGGAGCGGGAGGGTTGGACACAGGGTTTGTTTGGTGTGATCCCGTGTGTTCAGGTGTACCTTCCCTCCTCTCGCTGCCTCAGCTTTCCTACTCATCGGTGCCCCAAGCCAGCCCTCTGCTTCGCTGACAGGCAGACGCTTTGTTTCCGCCTCAGTTGCCGTCTCTGTTTTCCCCTCTCTGAGGGGAACTCTCTTGGAGCTTGTTTTGAGTGGAAGCAGTCCAGGTTTGGAGCAGCTGAGTTTGTTTCTTCTTTCAGTTGTCAGCCCAGCCACCTTGTGCCGAGTGGATCAGCAGAGTTTGGCAGAGGGCAGGACTGATCAATTTGTGCTGGGAGTTATCGCTGTGATCCCCTCTCTGCTGCCGTGCTCTGTTCTTGCTCTTTGGTTGCTGCTGATCGGAGCCGAGTGCTCGTGTATGGAAAGGTTTGTTTGGGTATGAGTTACCTGACAAGAGCTTCCAGCCCTGTTGCATCACTGTGTTCACAGCTCGGGTTGTGCTGCACCCAGAAGTGCAGCTCAGCTGGTGTGAGGGGCTGTGGGGGCTCTGGCTGGTGGTTTGGGGTCAGAGGGGCACAGGGCACATGTAAAGCTGCTCCAGTCATGCACCCTGCACAGGGGTACATCTTACTGCAGTCCTGTGGCCTCCTTGTGCTTTATGTGCTCCTCTAATCCCCGTGTAATCTCTTCCCGTGGGATCTTTGTTGCCCTCCCAGTCCTGTCTCTCAAAGTGGTGTTAACAAATCCCTCCTGGGCACCCTCCTTTCTGAGCAACCCGCTGAAAAGTCTCAATTCTACCAGTCTGGTGATTTTTATTTTTAATTCAGCCCAGCTCAAGGGCTCCCGAGGCTCCTTTTCGTTTCCAGGTACAAGCTCACATTTCATTTAAACTTTTATCAGCGCTGGCAATTTCAGTTCAGAAACTTAAAAAAGGATTTGCCATTTTTAGAAATCATTCTCAGACCCATGAATTTTAAGATCCTGCATTTAAAGCGAAAGAAAATTCTGCTTTCTGGAAGTAGAACAGAATTAAACACGGCTTTCAAAGGCTTTAATTCCCTTTCCCCTGCTTTCTCACCACCATTTGCTGGAGTTTGAGGAGCAGGGAGTGAAGCTGTTGGGGAACACAGCTGAAATGTGCCCAGTTCTTTTCCCGTCCAAGTCCCCGATTAAAGCCATGTGGGCAAATGTTTCAGAGGTTGTGCTGGGTGCAGAGTTCCCACCAAACAAATCCAAACTCAAGCTCTGAGCCCACGTTACAAATTACCTCTGAAGTGAAGGGCAGCTGGCCGGAATATTTCAGTTTGCACAGGGTTTTGTTTTCACTTGGGGCAAGTTGGGCTGTAGGATTTCTGACTGGTGCCAGAACTGTTTGCTGAATAAACAGAGCTTTTAGGGATGGTGTGAATTTCGGCTTTTCAAGGCATTTTTAAAGGTCAAGGTGAAGTGTTCTAGTCCATGGGATTTTAGCAAAGATGTGAGGTGAGATGTGTAACACATCCCAAACTACATCCTACTCTGCCTCAAACCCTTTCTGCCACGGCGTAATGCACAGGGCAGCCCAAGGGGGTGGTCTGAAAGCTGTATGAGCACCTCCAGTATTGAATTTCTCAGCTTCTAATATCTGTGTGCTCCTGAATTCTCAGGGAGGACTCAGGAACTGCAGCTTCAGGCCTTTTCTTTCCCTTGTTTGCCTTAACTCGGGGACTCATGTAATTTTGGCTTACTGAGGCTCTCCCGCATTCCTTGCTTCCCAGCAAACAGCTGCTGGCTCAAGGAGCGTTCAGTGAGAACTGGCAGGAGGCTGAAATACGCCCCTCGCTCCTCCTCTGGACCAGCAGTCCCAGTGCAGGAAATATTTTTCCATCCTGATGGGGAAGTGAATGTCGGAGCACGCGACGCTCACGTGCGGCCAGTCCGGGTACCCCCGCGTGTGGTCCAGCGTTCACAGCATCGCTGCCATCCCAGGGGTGAGCAACAGGCTGTTGGCACTCAGCTGTTATCCCAGTGTTATCCCTGTGGCACAGGGAGGAGGTGTTTTTTTTTTTTTTTTCTGGGATGTTTTCTTGTTTCCATTTCCTGCTGCTGTGTTTCAGAAGTGAAAGGAAAAGGAATCGCCGACTCCCTCCTCATGGCCTCCCTCTGCTCTGCCTGTGGCTGCAGGGTGTGCTGATGAATATTGGGCAGCAACTTTGGGGGGAAGAAAAGGTGTTTGTTCTGTATTTGGGGTTCAGGTGGATGGGACAGAAAATCCTGCAGCCTGGCTTTGCCTCACTCTGGTCCGAGCTGAGAACAGACATGCTGGTGGTCCCTGAGGTGGAGAAGTGTTGGTGTGAAACCTGCCATAAAAAGAAGTGACAGAGGCAGGTGTTGGGTTTGATACCTTAAGCCTTAATTTGCTGGTTTGGGCAGTAAAATAGCTGTCTTTGGTGTGCTGGGGGAGAATGGATTACAAGGAAAAGATTGGTAGCAGAGACCAGGGCTGCGTCTTGGTGATCCGGAGCGCTTTGTCACCAGCACCAGTTGAGCTGGGGGTGTGGTGTAAAAATCTCTGAGCAGCTCATGAACTAATTTACACTGAATTCCTGGAGAAAGTGTTGCTTTCCTCTTATAAATGCAGACGTGTGGGTGTGTCTGTTCTGCGCTCGCTCTTCTTCTGTGTCTTTTTTGAGCCAACAAGCCACACGGGCATGATGGATGGGACGCTCCACGGAGCGTGGGATCTTCTCCCATCCGGCAGGGATGTCATTCTTTGTGCAGATGGCATCCTCCAGTGGAAGCCACCCACTGCTGCTCTGCCTCTTGGGAGACCTGAACTTTTCCATTTGATGGGAAGGAAGCTCACAGCTCCCTGCTGACTGCAGGGAGTTAAGCGAGCAATCAGTGACGTGAGACCTGAGGAGGGAGAAGGCGACTTTATTTTAAAACAAAATGAATTTCACTCATTCACAGCCATAGCCACCTACACACGAGCACCAACGTGGGGATCTCCAAGTGGCTGTCCATCACTTGGACAGATGTGTGTCCAGATGGTCTAGACAGGATTCCTTGGAATGACACAGTGGACAAGGAATGCCAAATATCGGACCTCTGGTGTCTTTTAGGCAGCTTGGTGACCATGTGATGGCTTTGGGTCTGCTTTTTTACATCCCTTGGGGGCTAAGAGTGGTGATCTCTTGTTGCTGGAATTTGTTTACTGGCCTTTGTGTCTTTCTCTGGATGTCTTGGGGCTGCTATCACATTCTCTGTTCTTTCCCAAATCATCTCTTAAGGGCTTGAGTCTCTGGCTTGAGTCCTTGATGCAGATTGTCCCTTGTTTCAAGAGTTCCTTGTTTTCCAAGCTGAGAAGCTGCAGCTTTGATCTCGAGGACTTACTAGATCACTGCCCTCAACACAGGCTGCCCTCAGCACCCTGTGTTCCTCCTGGTGTTCCTGTACTCCTTCCCATCCATTTTTTGCTGGGATCACACTCAACTGTAAAACTGTATGTGCTGTGATTTGCAAACTGTGCATGAAGGATTGTCTCCTGGCTTTGTGTACACATACAGTGCTACACAGAAAGAGTCATGGGACAGATCCTGGATCAAAGCTGAGTGGTCAGAAGCCTGAATGGAGCTGATGGTGTAGCCTTGGAGCTCATATCAGTGAGAAGAGTGTGGGAACCACTTGTGTAACCGAGTCATTCCTGTGCACAAGTGTTTGAGGAGCATTTGGCAGCTCAGGACAAGGTGGTCAGAGCACAACACTGCCAGGAGCAGTGCTGAGCATGGATGGGGAAGGGGGTGGAGTGCCCTCTTGCCTTGGCACATTCCTGGCTAGTGAGTGTCTCTGTGAACTCAGTCAGGCCTTACAGGTCTCCCTGACATGATCAGCAGTGGCTCAGGGGGTGGTTTGATACAGATCTGTGGTGAGTCGGGTGGTGTTTGGTGCCACAAAATGAGAAAGAGAAGTTGCCAGCATTGGCAGGGAGTGGGTGGTGGTGCCTCACTCACCCTCAGCCAAAGGGTTTTGGGGCCAATCTGCTGCTCTATATTCTCCTAAATGCATCCTCTGTCAAAGTCAGAGCTTGTTTTCCTCTCAAATGGCTCGTGTGGTTTGGGTGGAGGATGGGGGGATTTGGGACATCATTCTCAGCTCCGTGTGCTCTCTCTGTTTCTCGCTGCAGGTCCTCAGGAGAAAATGGTGTAAGGCCAGCCAGCGCAGCTGCCACTTCCAGTCGTGCCCAGACCTCAGGGAGGAACATGGCAGCAGCTCAGGGAGCGGGAAGCAGTTCAGCCGGGCCGTCCGGACTCCCCGGTTCTGCCCCGGGGCTCAGCAGCAACTCCACGGTAGTGGCGGTGTGGGAATGGCAGGATGAATTTGGCAGGTGGAGGCCGTACCGAGGGAACGTCTGCAGCTACATTGAGCAGGTTATTCAGGCCTCTCAGCAGAAGGGCCGACGTTCGGGGTCGGGGCTTGTCAGCAGCATCCCTTTGGGACGGGCGGATCCCGTCCTGGCTCCCTACGTCATCGACATTCCGAGCCTGACGCAGTTCCGGCAGGATACAGGTGAGGGAGCTTCCCTGCCGGCGCTGGGGTTTTGCTTGTGTGCTCGGGGATAAGGGGACCTCAAGGGGGCCTCGTTCTGTGTGGGACAGCCCTACAAAGCTCTGCTGCCTGCTGCCATGCTGGGCAGTTCTTTGAGGGGTGGCACATCTGCTGCTCTTCTGGTGCTGTCCAGGGTGGGGAAATCTGTGGAGCTGGGTGCAGGCAGCAGGGATCCCTCAAGGAACGTCATCATGGGACCCCCAGAGCTCACAGCTCATGAGCCAGAGCCCTCAGAGCTGGAAACTCCCCCACCACCACCATTTGAGACCACTTGCGTAAAAAAGGCCTTTTTATGATTCCAGCCCTCCTGCTTGAATCCCTTGTTCCCTCTGGAACTGGAGTGCCAGCTGCTTTACCTTGGCATGCTGCCGCACACAAGCTGCTTGTGAGAGCCTGCAGCCCCCACACAACACCAAAATGCTGCAGCAGAATATTCCCTGCACTTGTGCTGTGTGAGCCTGGCTTGCTTCCTCCCAGGGAGGAAGGGATGGGCTTAATAGCAGGATTGAGACCTGATTTCCATCCTCCTCTCTCCTGGGCTCGCTGGGGGTACAGCTCAGAATTTGCCAAGATGACTCCTACCCTCTTTTGCTCCACATGTGCTGAGCAGCTGGAGCTTAGAAAAGGGGCAGGGATGGAATGCATGCACTTCATCCCTGGAAAATCCAGGGAGATCCCAAATTACACACCCTGAATGAATGGCTGCTTTGGAAAATTCTCCATCCATCAGTTTCCCCTTTGCCAACACCTCTCCCATCACCCCAGGACGCAGTCGAGCATCCCCCCCAAACTTTAGGGGGGGGGCATGTGCTGGTTTCTTGCCAGCTGAAGCAGTAAATGAGCAATTTTTTTAACCAACTGCACGATCATCCAGTGCTGACAGGAAAGGGAAGTGGTTGGAGCAAATGTGAGCATCACAGCTGCATCCGTGGTTTTATTCTTAGTGACCTTAAGATTAGTTTTTCTAACGGTGTCCTGGGTGAGGTGGGGAGCTTTCTTAGCTGGATGCCTTGGCAGGTGTGCTCAGTGTGGCCTGTTTGAGCACCAAGAAGCTCAGCTGAGGCTGTGGCTTTGAGCAGTACAACATGGACCACCAGAGCTCGTACCAGCAGCTGTTTCTTTCCTGTTTTCTCCTGCCAAACTTGTGAAGGAACCTCCCAGCCTTTTGCCCTTCAGCCAGTGCTCCAACATATGGGCAGCAGTCCCAAACTCTTTGGTGAAGATGAGCAGAGAGCCTGTGGGAGGGTGAAAGATGCATCCCAGTGTAAATGGGACATTCTTTTCCATGAGTGCAGCTGTCTCTCCTTAGAGGTCTTGTATCTCTCTAGAGCCTTGTGAAAGATCTCAGAACATCCGCTGGATATTGTCCATTGCAGGGTGGTTCAGAGTTTGTCATGTCTGGGGGACAGTCCAGCACAATTTTGGAAATTATGTTGGCTGGCATGATCTCATCTTTCCTTGGACTAGATCTGAGTTTGAATTGTTAATAACAAAAAGGCTCATTCCGCTCCACAGCTCTCCTACAGTGTTTCCCACCGATCCAGAGGGATGCTGATCAAAGGGGCCAGGGCTGTGAGCCTCCCTCCACAAATACCTGTGTGCTCTGCAATGTGACTGTTGGAAACACTCTCATATCCCCTTTCCATGGCCCAGTTCTAGGCAAAGCTTTTCCTCTCTGCAAGGCTCTGCCTTAAACATGAATGTTTCCAAGCAAGGCGATAGCTGAACTTTGTCATGGGCTAGAGAAAAGAATCTCTGCAGGAAACATCCCCATGAAAAATCTTTAAACAGTGCAAAAAATAGGCTGTTGTATTCTGCTCATTAGCTATTAGACAGATAAATAGGCTCTTCAAAGGAAGCCAGGGAGAATAACAGGAAGCCAGTGTTAACAGGAGCAGCGTCCCCTCCAGCAGGGAATGACAGCTGTGGGGGGGGATCTTGTGGGCAGGATTAGCTGTGGGCTTCAGCTGCTGGTCGAGGCAGATTAGCTGGAATTGAGTGCAAGGAAGCAGCAGGAGTTGTCCTCTGACCACAGCTGTTTGCCCACCCTGGAGAGGAATGCCAGTTTCCCTGCCAACCTGGGGGAAGGGGGATGTTTTCTGAGTGCGAGTCTTTGGTCTTGTTGTTGACTCTTAAAAGCTGTCCCTGCTGCTGTTTGGGGATGATACAAACTCAGGTTGCTTGCAAACTCCTTGAGCCCTCTCTGTGCTGCTTTTATCTTCTGAGCTGCCGGTGGAGCAGTGGCAGCCTTGCTAATCTCCTCTGAGATGTGTCCCACTGGATTTCTGACATCTTGCTTTACCCATGGCACTCCCCTTTTTCTGGGAGCAGGTTCCTTGCACTCATCTCTAAAAGCAGTGCATGTCTCACTATCTCATTCCCAGCCAGTCTTATCCCCAGTCCTCCTGTTTGGGGGTTCATCCTTGAAGTTACCCAGCTTTTGAGGCCATTGGGTTTGTGTTTCTAAAACTAGGCAGGACTTGCTGGATAGGAGCAGTCATTGCTAGAGTTTGCTTTTGGCTGTTTCATCTACCTTCCCACTAAGGCATTGATTCCAGGCTGGGAAGGTCACCTTGTAGTAGTTTCCACAGTATCCCAATACTATTGGGTAGAAATAACAGCAGGGTGAGGCAAAGATCCTCAATATCCTCAATCCAGCATTCAGCCAGCCAGAGCCTGAACACAGGCAGCAGTTGAATTTTGGCAGTGTGGAATCCCACGTGGGCTGTCCTCACTTTTCTTTAGGATGTGCCTATTGGGAGTGAAGCTTGCCTGGATTGCCTGCACCCCACAGAGCCACCAGTGATATCCCAGGGCAGTTCCCCTCAGGCTTTGGTTGTAAAGTGCCTGTTTTCACCTGGAGTCCTGGAGCATGGTGCCATAACTCTCATGACCTCTTTAGAGGTTTTATTTGGTTTTTTTCCTCTTGGTGCTGTTCTTTGAAATCTTCCTGTGTCATAACAACTTGTTGCACCCCTGTTCACTCCCACCTTCCTGCATCCCTAGACTTGCTTGCCCCGTGGCATTTTTGCAGAGGTTGCAGAGCTTTTGTCCTGTTGGGTGGCTTCCCTCGCTCTCGTTAGGCTGCTGCTTTTTTGCAGAAAGGGGTAAAGTACCCAGGAGTGAAGTCATCCTGGAGAGCCAGACTTCCAGGGAGTTTGAGCTCCTGCTGTTGCTGTCAAGCAGCCTTGCCAGAGTAGAATGTCTGCTTCCATTTCTCTCCCTTTGTCTGAACAGCTGTTCTCTTCTAGTTGCTTCATTGTCTTCTCCTCTCTAGTCTTGCTCTATCTCCCAGCAGTCAGGAGCCTAGAGAAGCTGACCCTGTCTGTCCCTTTTCCAAAGTCCTTGTGCTTGCCCCTGCGGGACTTCACCCACTCTCCCAAGACCAAAATTGCCTGGACCTCTGTGTAGCAAAGTGGGTGTTCAAGCCCCTTAAGTGCTCCTGCAAAGCACTTCCCGATGCTGTTGTGTCTCTATAGTTACTCTGTTGTCAAGGCTGTGGGAGTTGGGGTTTTTTAAACCAGATCTGTGCCTCAGCCTGATTTTTTTTTTTTTTAAACTTTTTTTCCTTTTAACGTCAGGGAGGCATATGTGATCACTGTGCCTTTGTGCTCGGGTGTGTCTGCGTCTGCATCGTCCCTCCTTCCCTCTTTTCCCACCCTTCCTCCCAGCAGCTTTTGAACCTGTTGCCAGCCCACAATCAGATTTGGCAGAGGGACAGGGATCTCGAGGGTGTTGCGTTTCTCTGAGCTTCACGACCAAACCCAGCCCTGTCGGGAGGAGAAGCTCTGTTAGTGCCCCTGCTGAGGGAGAGGTGAGGAAGACCACCCTCTTGTAGGCGCCACAGATCTGTGCAGAAACAAATCCTCCTTAATTCTCTGCTCTCAGAATGACTGTGTTTATTCCCCCCTCTCCCCACGCAGGGACGATGCGGGCTGTCCGCAGGCACGTCTTCCCGGGAGACTCCGCTGCGGGGCAGGGCATCGTCTGGGAATGGCAGAACGACGAAGGCGGGTGGTCCCCGTACGAGATGAACGTCTGCGTGTTCCTGGAGCAGGCCCGTGCCACCAACCACCAGCGAGTAGACCTCGGACCCTTGGGCTACAACTACGAGGTTGACTTTGTGGCTCAAGTCCAGACCAACAAGACCACGAGGTTCCGCCGCAGCGTCCAGAGGCGCTTGGACGCCCCGTACCCGGTGACGACCTCCCCGGCACCCCTTCACACGGGGGTGGGTTGTTCTTGCCAGCAGTGCTGGCCCAACAGCGGGACTGGTCCCATCACCACGCGCTACCGCCACTCCATGATAAACTTTCCCAACTCTTCCACTGCTCATCAGGTTTCCGGTAGGACAGCGTCAGTAAGCTCTTCCAGCGTCGGCTTCGTGCCCTATAACAAACCGACTTTGACTGGGGCAAGGTCAACACCAAGACTCAATGCACAGAGCACCTTGGTTTTGCAGCAAGCTGGGGGCCCCAGCACAGGACTGTCTGCATCTAACGGAGTCAGGTACAGACCCTAATTCACTTCTGTGTGTCCAAGACATCTGCTGTGCTCAGGTCTGCCTTACCTAGGAGACTCTCTGTCCCAGAGGACTTTACGAGGGTTTTCTCCCCAGGAGACAGAGGTTTGTGCCTTGTATCCAGTGCAGTGGGTGAAAAAGCTTCTCCTCTGCTTTCCACTCCTTTTATTCCTCACTTGAAATATAGTCCCTATCTACCAGTCTTCCCTGAACCACTGGAGAAATCAGACAGGTTGAGGTTCTGAAGGTTGGAGAAAATTAATAGTGATTGGTGGTATTTCAGGTTAGGCTTTAAAACAACTTTGAAAGGGACTGAGTGAATTAAAAGGGGACTTGTAAACATTTATTTAGTTCAAAGTAGGCAGTAAACATAGAGTGGAACTCTGCTCTGTGTTCAAAGCTCTTCCCCTTCAAGGAGGAGACCACTACATTCATTGGGTGTGGCTGAGACCTCGTGAATTCTCTGCCAAAATCAGGTGTCCAGGCTGTTTGTCAGGCTAAGTGCTGATGCAGAGCTGAAATGCCGCTGGATTTCACCATGGCTCTTCTCTCAGCTCCCATCAGTGAGCAGCTGGAGCTGAAGGAGGGCTGTGTTTACACCTTACTGATGTGGGAGCGCGGGCTCCACTTCTCTTCAGGCCTTTTTGGCTGCTGCCAGCTCAGTGAAAAGCAGAGGCTCGTGGTCTGATACCTCATCTGCTCTCCATGGCATGGGCTGCTGGGGCAAGCCATGGTTGGTTATCCCACGCTCAGGATCTTAACTCTTCCTGTGCACAAGCCCTTGCTGGCAGAGGTCTGTAAGATCTGTCTGTGGCAGTGCTGGCACTGAGCATCTGACCAAGCAAGGGCTGGCTGACTGCTCCCTCTGTTTGTGAACGGCTGGAAGTGTGCAGAGCCTTACACCCACTTCCCTGGGAATAATCCAGCTGCCGAACCACTGTGTGAGCCCCTGAGAAACTACAGGGGAACTTGCCAGGGCTGACTTACCTGTCCAAACTACTCCAGGTAAGTAAAGAGATAAGAGATCTAGAGTGTTGGAAGCACATTCTGCTAATTACACAAGGCACAGGGGTTTGAGGTTCATTTTGATTCTCATTTGTGTTTTAAACAAGATGCTGAATCCTGAGGTATTTTTCTTAGTGTTGTATCAGGACTTTCCCTCTTCAGGGTCATCTGAGTGAAATGACTTCTCACATCCTGTTCTTCATTCTCACGGTCTTTTTTTGGTGGTTTTTTTTGCACCTGGTGATTTTTTGTGGTGCTTTAAGCATTCACAGTACTCCTCTGTTCCTGTCACCTTCGAGGAGGGCTGAAAATCAGACCTCAGCACTGCCTGCAGGAGCTCCCAGTGAGGCTCTTGCTGTCTCCTGAAGAAGCTGCCAAATTCCCCCGCTCTTGGGAGACACTGGTTGGTGCTCCAGACTACCTGAAGCCCCTGTCTTTCCCCAAAGCCTCAACGTGATTTGCAAAGTGACTCTCAGGGTGGGAAGATTCAAAAGGAAGAGCCAAATGCTGCAGCAGTTGCCCCACAAACCTGTCTGGAGCAGGTCAGGGTCTGGGTATGTTTTGTGGTACTGGTGGGGGGACAGGCTGTCCTGGAAGGAGGGAGGATGGGACAGAGATGCCCAGAAAGGGGTGGCATGGTCTCCTCACCATGAACTGAGCCCACGACCCAGGCAATGCCAACCAGGAGGAGAGGAATGCCCAGGAGGAGGCTTGGAGATGCCCAGCAATGCCAAGGCTGGTTGAGGTCAGGCTGTTACAACCTGTTTTTCAGCTCAGCTGTTGGTGGTGTGCAGGGGATGAGGTGGCTGGTGTCCTGGCATCTATCCCTGCCCAAGCCAGCCTTTCTGGGGGATGCAAAGGGGATTGTATGGTTAAATCTGTGCTGGGGACAGCAGGACATGCCACCCAGGGCAGGTGGCATCTCTTTGGTCACCTGGAAGGGAGTGAATGAGTGCTGTCAGGCCTATGTGACAGTCACCCTCTGTAAAACCCACATCCCCAGCTGAGCCCTGCTCCCCTGGCTGACTGTCTGTCCCCTTGGGGTGTGCTCTCCAGTCCTGTGGGATTAGTTTTGTCAGGGACACTCTCTTTGTCCCTGCCAGACAGCCAAGTGCACACAGGGGGGCAATCTCCATCTTCCAGTAGTGTGCTGTATGTGAAAGGGACTTGTTCTCCCCCAGCTGACAGCTCGGGATGGCTTTTTCCTGTCACCTCTGCACTGAGGTTGAGTCGGAAATGCCACTGGGTGGGTGTAATTGCTCCTGGCTGGAGTTACAGTATTGGGCTTGTGAAACTCGTGTTCAGCAGAAAATCCTTTAATTTCTGTGAATTAGGGGAAACCTGAGTAGCAAAATCTAACAATTAAATTTCATTTAATTCCTAAGCCCAGAACATTCCTGGGCTATTGTATCCCCTGGGTTCCTTGTCTTCCCCCCTCGACTGAACGTGGCATGGTGGTTTGTTCCCCTTACCTCGCAGTCACTGTCCTGCATTTGTCCAGCCTTTGGGGCTAATTATCCTGCACTAATTATCCCACCAAGGGTTTCTGGCTGTGTCCAGTGTGCAGCATTGCTCACTCCCCTTAACTATGATGTGCAATTCCTGTGCTGACCCGTGCTCAGAGGCCAAAGGGAAGTGAGCAGTGGGCCACAGGGGCTCCTCTGGTGTCTAATAAAGGTTGTGTTGTGTTCACCCCACAGCCTTTGGCTCCAAAGCAGCACTGACAGATTACTTGCTTTTACAAAACTGCTTATCTTCACAAATCTTTCAGGGATGACCCAGCTGCCTGCTGGAGCTGAACTTCAACTGGCAGAGGAGCTCAAAAGCTGACTGGGAGAGACTGAAAGACAGTACAGTTGTGTACACCCAGTTTCTTTAGGAAACACAACTAAAAATGGCAACACTGAAATAAACCTCTGTCCTGCAGGGCCGAGGAGGAGGCACAGTTCATCCTGGCAAGCTGCCTGACTCCCTCTGTGGCTGTGACAGTTATTTCTAGCAGGCTGGCAGGGAGAGCCCCCAGAAGGGGCTGTCAGCACAGGCATGCCCAGGCTCCTGTGGCACTGATGGTTGTTAAATGTATTTGCTGCTTGCTGCAGGGCGGGTGCTGTGTGAGAGCAGGCGGAGCTCCGGCACTGCAAAACGCAGGTTTGATTTCCTCCTGCTCTCAAGAGGGTCAAAGAGGGAAAACCCAGAGAAGAGTGCCAAGGCTTAACTAGATGCTAATATCCTTGGCTCTGCTGCTAATGTGTTAAATACAAGTGGGCAAGTTATTTTGCTGCTTGGTGCATTAGTTTCCTCCCGTGTATTAAACGGAGTTAATGAATCTGGCCTCTCTCACAGACAGCGCTGGAATCTGCACATGGAGTGTCCCATGGCAAAGGTTGTGTCCTTGTCTCAGTGCTGTTAGGCAGAGCTGGGAAGTAGGGGTTGGCTCCCCAGCATCCCAGCCACCTCCTGGCATGATCCTTCCCACCCTGCATGGGAAAGCATCCATCCCTGGGGCAAGAGCTACCCTGTTCCCTGCACTGTGCTGGCTAATTACAGAGTAGGGCACTCCTGAAACACCCTGCTTATAATATGAGCAAGTAAAGCTGCAGAAAGCAATCTTCCTGGGGATATTAATTAGTGCCCCAGTCAGGCACTAATCAGCTCTGCTGGCCCCTCTGAGCTTATGTGGCTTTGGCTTCTGGTATAGGTTGTGCCTACAAATAAAGCAGGCAGCTCAGGGGGACAGGATTTTGTATGAAAGGATGGGGAATGGGGGTCTTGAGAGCCAGGGAGGAATATTGACGGTATTTGGGATCTGGTGCTGTATCCCTAAATCTCCCAAAAGGAGCAACCCACAGTTAGCACTTTGTAGGATTAGGAGGGAGCAGAACCTGGGCAGGGCCTTTCCTTTTCTCTCTCCTCCTTCACATATTCCAGCTTTGTCCATAGGCATTCCCAAAAGCACCTCAGATGGTGAGGAGGGGCTCTCCTGGTGCTGGTTCTGCTGGGACCATGGTGACTTGTCCTGCAGCCCTGTTAGCCAGCATGGTTCTCTGCTGCTGGGTGCTCTTCCTCAGTGGGAGCAGGGGAATCTCCTCTGCTTGGTGCCAGGAGCAAAACCACAGATCCATGTGGCCACATGTGTGCAGTGCACCGAAAGGTCCTTCTTTAGAGACACTCAGTCTGGGTTTTGGCCTCTTCTTGAGAAGAAAGGTAGGGGAGAAACTGCCATTAGTGTTGGTGAGCCCTGGGAAGGGGGTTGGGTAGCACTTGGTGTTAGTGTGAGGCAGGGCTGGATGCAGCCCTGACCTGTGGGGAGAAGTGTTGGCTGTTGCTCAGAGGGTGACAAAGATGCCTAATAAGAGATGTGTGGCCTACTGGTTGTGTGCAGGGGAAGAAGAAGGAAGAAAGGGCTGTTACCAGGTGGAGAGGGTGAGTTCTTACAGGCTTTCCCACTTCTACTCCGTTAGGATATGGTGTATGTGTGGCTTAGGTGATGTTCAGCTCAAACCTGGCCATCCAGTGTTTGAAGTGGCAGCAGCCCTGGATTCCAAGATGTTGACACACATTCTTGCTGGCCTTGTGCTTTGCTGTCTCACTGGTGCTGCAGAATCTAGAAATTCTGGAGAAGCAAGTGGTTTTGTCATGCTGAAATATCAATCTGCCCTGCCTGCCTCCCATAGCAGACTGCCTGGGAACTGGTGGTGGGAAATCATAACAGTATCTTCTTGCTGAATCTCCAAGGACAGTGTCTTATTTTGCATCCCTTTATTCACAGCCTGATGATCCTTGTTACACTCGGTAACCTCCAGATACAGAGCAGCAGGAGAGCAGGAGCTGCAGCAAACAGCAGGACAAAATTGGGCCAGGAAGGAGGAGACAATACTAGGAAACGTTCAGAGAATTAATTCAGGCGTTGACTTTCAGGTGTTGCAAGCCCAGCCTGAAGGCTTGGCTGGGAGTCAAAGGCACTGCCTGGCTACAGATCTCCCTGGGCAGCAGAGGCAGCAGGAGCAGGTGCCTCAGTGGATCCCTCTCATCTCTCCCCACTGCAGTGCCTGCTCTTGCACTGATGCCCTCCAGATCTCTCTTATGCAAGACCCCCACCAGCCTGCCTGCATCAGGTTTTTACTCCTAACTGAGCCTGTTTTCAATAAATCAGCAGGACCTCGGCCCAGCCTGGCTCCAGCTCTCTCCCAAGAAGCCAGCACTGGTTCTGGCAATGCTGGAATTGTTTGAATCTGAGCTGGTGGATAAAATACATCTGTTTGTGCTGCTCTGGGATTGGAGGCACAGCCCATGTTACACTACAATAGCAATATCCTTCCTTGTTACCTCTTCCCCTTCCTCCTCCAAAACCCCCCACTTCAGACCCAGCGTAGGCTCCAAGTAGCATTTCCTCACCTTTTTTGGCGTGACAGCTCTTCCTCCCACTCACTGCGGCTGCAGACCTGCCCAGGCAGCGCTGTGGTACCTCAAAGCAGTTTGGATTTCCCTTGATTTCATCAGCCTTTGGGCTTTCTGCAGTTGTAGCAGAAATCAGGGAGCGTGGCAGCTGTGCCAGTGCGGTCCCACAGTGCCAGTGGGTCAGCACATCCTATGGCACTGTTAGCTGGGGTGCTGCTCACTGGGAGGGGTGTATTTACTGAAAGAAGTAGTATTTGGTTTCTCCATCATCACATCAGTTGGCTTAAAGGCCTCCAGCAGTCAAAGCTGACACACTTTTCTTTTACACCACTGATCAGCAACTGTCCCCTGGCTTATGGATAGTAATTTATCTGCAGTGCACTCCCAGCTTCCCAAACTTGATCACTTGTAAATGCATTAACTGCTTATGTATTTCCTTTTGCAGATCTTGAGGGCTCTTCTCATTCTGTCCTGGTTTAACCCAGCACACAGCTGAACACCACACAGCCCCTTGTTCATTCCATCTTTCTCTGGTGGGATGGGGGAGAGAATTGGAAGGAAAAAAAAGGAAAAGTTTTGGGTTGAAATAAAGAAAGTTTAACAGGACAGAAAAGGGAAGGAAAATAATAATAATGATGCTGATAAAAGTACTGAAATGTGATGCAGAATGTAATTGCTCACACCCATTGAGCAGCAGCAGTTTTTCCCCTGGTTTCTATACCGAGCATGACATCAAATGGTCTGGAATATCCCTTGTCCCAGCTGTGTCCCCTCCCAGCCTCCTCACTGGTGGGGTGGGGTGAGGAGCAGAAGAGGCTTTGACTTAATGTGATCACTGCTAACAACTAAAACATCCCTGTGTTATCAACATAATTCTCATCCTAAATCCAAAACACAGCACTGTACCAGCTACTCAGGAGAAAATCAGCTCAATCTCAGCTGAAACCAGGACAACAAGTTCTTGTTCCTGGATGACTTGGACTTGAGCCCTACAATGCAGGAAAGAAGAGTAAAGATTGTCTCTTCCATCATCTCAGAATGTGGTTACCAGTGATCCCCTTCCCAGGGCAGCTCTGGGTTTTCTTTCTCCAGCCTCAGGTGTAATGACCCTGTGCTCCAGCCCTTTGGAAGGATCCCCTGCCCCCCATCTGCTTTCTTGGCACAGTGGAAGGTTCAGCTTTGTGCTTTACAGTATTTTTACCTCCCATGGGGAAGTGAAAGCACCTCCATGTCATGGTGTGATGATAAAGCACAAGCTCCTCAGGGTCACAGGCTGGAGTGGAGGGGGTGCTCAGGCTCTGTTGTCTTCTTGGCTGCTCAGTTGGAGGAGGAAATGAAGGAAGGTCAAATGTCTCTGTGAAGCAAAGGGATGAGATGAAGGAGGAGGAGGGAAATACCCGAGAAAGAGCTGTGATGAAGAGGGTGAATCAGGAAAGAAAGAGTCATAAAACCATCTGATTCAAAGCCCTTTGAAATCATGTGGAGGATTTCCCCTGTATTTGGGGGTTTGAACTGTAGGCAGAACAATCCATTGCATCATTTGAAGACATTGCAAAACTGGTGGCAGCACAAGGGAAAGCACAGCATTTGAAAGAGGCAGAAGGAAAACCTCTCTGGTCTGGAGAGCTTTATAAGGGTCTGGAAGAGCTGGTTTCACTCAGCCAGGTTGTCAGTGCCACACCAAGCCCTGGGTCCTGCCCAGGGTTCTTCAGGAAGCTCAGGACACCTGCAGGAACCCATTCCAAATTGTGACAGGTAGGAGAGGGAAGAGGTAGGGATGCCTCCATCTCAGGAGGGTGGAAGGCAGTCACATGTCACTCACAAATCTTTTCAGCTCTGGTCATTGTCATGTAAATAGGGACAAAGATTTTAGCAAGGCTGAAAGGAGGGACCTCTGTGATGCTGTTTGGAATGCATCTCAACTGGAAAGAAGAAGGTTCCCCTTAAAAGTGAATGAGACTTGGGCTTTTGACCACCTTAGTCTCTGAATTCTTAAGAAGCTGGCCAGGTTTGATGTAATTTTGGGGAGTCCTTGGGGATAGTTGTCAGAATTCACTGTGTATTAACTGCAGCTGATGCACATGTGCCACCTGAGACAGAGCCCACGGGTGGTTTCTCTGTGCCAGCATGTTGGATTTCAGATGTTCCTGCTCTGCTCATGTGGATCCAGCTTGCTGTCTTCTCTAGTGACCCCCTCCTCAGTGTTCATGCTGCTGCTCCCCCTTTCCTTCCTAACTCCTTTCTCCAACTCATGGCATGACCCTGGCTGCCCATCTATCCCAGACTAGCTTGAGGTGCAGCTGCCACCTTTGGGAAACACTGCTAAAACAAGTAGGTGAAGAACCTGAGAGGGATATTTGGTGTCTGAATCCTCCTGATTTCCAAAGAAAGATGGGCGACAAACTCTTGTGAGTCTCCTTCAGCCTTTCTTCCCTTTGGATTCCTGTTGGATGCATAGTGCATGTTGGCTGCTCATGGGAAGCTCTGTGGTGGAATAGCAAGAGCAGGGATGCATCAGAGGATCAGAGCAGGGTCCAGCAGGAGGAAGGGATGAGTCAGGCTCAGCCTCCAGCTAAGAGGAGATGGGGCTGGAGGCAGCTACATTACAGGACAGCTCTGAAGCCCATCTTAGAGGTAAATTAACCTAGGAGAGAGCTCTGGCAAGGACAGGCCTCCTCAAATACAGCTCCTGAACCAGTGGGAGAAGGGTGCATGGGTGAGGGTCCCAGCTGGGGCTCATGTGAGCAATTAAGCCCTGTTAATATATGCAGGGCTCTGGCATTCAGGAGGCAGTTTTACTGCTGGTTTCTTTGTTAGTGGTTTTTCTGTGCTGTTGAACTCCTCCCTTTTTCTTTTCTCTCTCCAGTGCCCCAAACCTGCCTGTCAAGATGCTCAAACCCAGTAAGCTGAACCAGGCCCTGGCAGGTAAGAACCCTCCTCTGCTTTACTTGCTCAGTCCTTAGGATTAGGTGAATGAGAAGTTTGCCTTTCTGGGGCACTTATTTTCCTTTACTGCCTTTTAGGAAGAGTTAGAAACGTTGCTGGCATATAAAGTCTGAGACTCAAAGACTTTTCAGAAAAGCAAAGAGGGCAAATTTGGGAGAGAATGGGATGGACAAACCTTCAGTAACTCTTTTTCTCATTAGTGCTTGTTCTTAGGCTCTCAACATGAGTGGGATTATTTGAGGCATGGCTATTCATCTTTGTACATGTGCATGAGCAAGTAGCAAAGGAAAGGGCATGTGGAAAAAACTGCTATTTGCTGCTTTTTTTAAAGTCAAAGGGAAGGAGTGGTGTGAGATTGTGTGTGGTTTTTAATGTGACTTTTTAAATGTGGTTTTATTAAAAAAGCTCAGGTGGTCTTTAGCTTAAAGGGGATTTTGATGCCTTGCCTCAGGGAAAAGGGAGACAGAAGTTGAATCAGACATTGTCTCCTGTAGCAGCAGAATGCAGGTTTGCTTGTTATCCAAACTTGTGAGCACAATACTGAGGACTGTGTCAGGGAGGGATGAAAGTGCCAGTTTTCAATGCCCCTTTTCAGAGTAGATTTGCCTGTTAAAGTTGAAATGGCGTTGCCTTGAAAACGCCAACTCGTGCTTGCAGCTTTCAGTGGAAGCCTTGCTGTGCCAACAGCCACTGGCACCTTTGCTCTGTTGGGACTCAGCCAGTGCCAAACCATGGGGCCCTGGTGTGGTGGGGCTGGGGGGTTTAGGTGTTCTACCAAAGCAGGGGTCTTCTCTGTCCTGACCCTGACTGTACATACACACATATGGATGTCATAATGTGGTAACCTGGGGCAGAGGAGTGGGAAGGACCTGATGTCTGGTATTTTTTGTCTGGACTTTTCTTTCCCCGTGTCCACTACAGAATATCTGTTAACCCTCTCCTCCCTCTGGCTCTTGTCCAGGCATAGTCTGTTGAGCTTATTAGCTCCTGGGACACCAAACTTTGCTCCTGAGCAAGTGGAGACTGTAACACTCTTGTTTTTCAAGACAAGGTTTACCACCTTATTCCAGAAAAGGTGATGGTGTTCAGTCTCTTCTTCAGTGCCAGCCTTTACCCTGCCTAAAAATGGTCCACAGGATTGATGTTTTCAGTCATCTAATGTTAGCACAGTCATAAAACTGTGCCTTGCATGTCTCTGTAGCCAAACTGGCACTGCATGAAGACTAACACTGGTGTCCTCTGACAGCATGCAGCCCATCTGTCTCCTCTTAGCAAATCACTGTGGAAACGAGGTGTAAAGTCAAGCTCAGACCTCGTCTGGGAGGGTGACCTGAGCAGAACTCCCCTTACTCATGGCAGCTCTGGATTTCCTCCCCTGGCTATTAGCACTGACTGTGTAATTAGGTACTTAATCACAGAAAGGTAAATACAGCAGAGAACTGAAGAGCCCTGGTGAATCCAGGCTGTTAATGTTGTTAACTGTGATCTCATTCTCCAAGTACAAGTCACCCACTGTGGATTTGGAAGAGGTGAATACACACAGTCCATTTATGCCTTGTAGTGCCACGTTTGGATATAAGAGGCTGCAGGAAAGCCCAGTAAAATAAGACATTTGCCCCCATTTAATACAATAAAATGGTCAAGCTTGTAACTGATATCTCTGTTGCAGGCTGGGGGTGCAAAAGAGGGAATAATTATTCACTTTAATACCCTTTAACTCTCCACAATGCACTCTGGGATGCAGGGGAGTGCAGAGCTGAGTGTGGTCAGTGCAGAAGCAAATCCCTGGGACCAGTGTCTCCTTCAGATCCAGGTCTTTGTAGGACACTGCTTTGATGGGCACTGTGCTGCCTTCTGCCAAGTGTGACACACCTCAGAGGTGCAAGGGAGGAGGGAAATCTGAATTTGAGTCTGTCCTCAAAGTCACATGGAAGCAGAGGAAAGATTAATACAAGTTAATTAGGAAGCAGAAGGAAAACAAGTCTCTGGGGATATTTCTGGTAAAAAAGGAAGCAGTGGAGTTCTGGTAAAAAGGAATAGTTGTATTGAAACATTAATTGGTTGGGTCTTTAGGGACACCTTCTTCCCCTCAATGCTCTACTCTGTGTCTTGAACCACTTCTGGGAAGTAGTATTTTGTTCATATTTAAAATCCTGCTGGTGATGTGCGAGTTACTCATTACTCAGGTTATTCTCTAACAAAATCTGGGCCCCTTTTTGTTCCTCCAGTCCCTGCTGCATGACTACTTCCTTCAGCATCAGTGGCAAAGGCTGGGATCTCTAGGGCTCTCATGTTGTGAGGGAGAGGGAAGTCCTGGATGAGAATGAAGGAGGTTTTATTTTGGGAAACGTGTCCAGAAGTCTCACAGGCCTTGGTCTCCATCCCTGGGTGCCTCAGCAGCTTTGGCTCTGGTTTGAAGCTGATAAAACCCCTGAATCTCATGGGTGATCTTGAGAAATGCTGCAGGTGCATCTCTTGGATGCAGAGGGAGCTTCTGGTGGATAAACAGGAGATGAGGAATCCTGTGGGTCTGAATGAGAAGCTGGGTTTCGTTTGTGTGATGAGCGAGGGAATTGTAACACTGTCAACCCCACGTCTTCTGAAAGCACCACTTGGGATCTCAGACATTGTGAAGCTGACTTTAAAACCATATTTTGTACAAAACCCCATAATTTCTTTTTCTTTGCTTTCTGCTCTTTTAATACTTCAAAGTGCATGTGGAAACTTGTCATTTAAGCTTTTTCTTTCCCCGTGAGAATTTGATTGGTACAGTGGAAAGCCAGAAGAGAGGTCTAAGCAAACTGTTTAACCACAGTATTGGTGTTCAAGGATCAGCTGGACTAACATCTCTTGGGAATAATGAAATTTAGCTGGTGTGCCTTGAGGCTTGAGAGGTGGGCAAGGTGCTCATATAAAGGCCCTTCTAATACTAATTTTTAAGATGAAGGCCTGGAAATGAGCTTTTTGTTAAATGAAACGGAGCATTTCTCATTCACATGATTCCTGGAGCTGGGGCATTTGGGAGCATATTAAGCATGATGATTTTGCTGGTGGATATAATTGTACAAATTAGCAATGCTTTTCTGAGATCTCATGTTATTTGAAGATAAGCTCTGCCCTGTACCAGCCTGAGGCCTGTGCAAATGCAGCTCATTAGCCAGAGCTGGTGACCAGAGGGGCACATTGGGCTGGATATGAGTAAGTGTGTCCTCAACACTCATTACATTATGTCAGGGTGTTTTTCCCGTGCTCAGCCTCTGCACAGGATATTACAAAAGTCCATTATTTACACAGCAGGCTGAGAAAAGCTGGTGGATGTTGTCATAGCTCCAGTGAAAATAATTTTGCCCCAAGGAATCACTAACGTTGTATTTCCAGCCAAATAGATGCTTTGAGCAAGAGAAAAGAGGCAGTTCTGAGTGTGGTTATTGCAGGTGTTCACAGCAGATCAGATGCCAAAGGATGTTCCACAAGGCTTGGTCTCCTCACTCCTGCAGTCCTTGCAGTGAAGAAACCCAGTGCCCAATGGAAAGTGTGAACATATTAAATAATATTTTTCAAGCTCCCAGGCTTGCTGGTGAGCAGCAGGAACTCTCACAGGAACATGTGGTACCCAAAGCAGGCTTGGTCTGGGCAAGCTTGTCATGCTGCAACTTGCCCCTTGTGTATTCAGTGAGAATTTATCCAGGTTTAGAGCTCCTGACATAACTCCATGGATGCTTATGACAGGTTCTGACTTGAAATTGTTGTGTCCACGGTCAGAATTGGAGACTCCACCTGCTGACGTGACGTGTCTGTGTATTGTTTTGGCACTTTGTATGAACACACACTTCCATGTAGGGCCTGGGGCAGAGGAGATCCCTTACTGGGGACTCTGCCACCAAACTCGTGGGAGGATTGTTAATGCTGAGATTTGCAGGATTGTGTTAGAACTTCAAAGGAGGCATTGCTGCTGGGGTTTGAGATGAGCCAGAAGAACAGTGTAACACCAGGACATCCCTTTTTTGAATGCTCTCTTGATCTGAATCTGCATTCAGTGATGCATTGATTCATTGCATGTGCAGCAGAAGGTTAAAAATTGGTCAGGAAAATGTGTTTTCCCACTTTTACCTTTTCTTGACCAATTTAAAATTGGGGGAACATTGGGTTGGAGTAGTTCCGCTGGTCCCATGTTTGCCCTGTGCTAAATGTCTGCGTGGAGCTGCAGATGGGTTTGCAACTCATAAAACAAAAGAATTTGAGGAACAAATGCTGGGGGGTTTTGGTGGTGATTCATGACTGGCAGGCAGTTTTGGTCTTGCTGTTCCATGTACAAGAGGGGCTGTGTTAGAGGGTAGCTGAACTCACCTGAAATTCTGTGGCTCCTGCTCTTTACTTGGTCTGATTTTTGAAGGCAGTATGTTGCCCTCTGACATTGAGAGTCTGAAGCTGGTTGTTCAGCCTCTGTTTCTGCTGTGTTCTCTCTGTTTTTTTTTATGGGCTCTGCATGCTAACGTTAGCAAGACAGTATTGATCTCTTCAGAAGAACACATTAATTTTGCATTTGCCTATCAGTCAGCTGTGCGTGGGTGGTGATAATCCCTGTTAGTCTTTGGACTCGCTTTTCAAATGTCAGTCTGTGCAATCAGTGCTATTGCACTGCTTAGAAACAGCTTTTTTAGACACAACTTTAACTTTGGTTTCTGCGCCAATTCTGGGAATTGTATTTTGCAGCCTCAGTGGGGTCAGACTGAGATGATCTCCCCAGCTGTGGCGGGGCAGTATCTTCCCTGTTTCTCAGGAATATTGTTCCTCCAGGCTCTCCAATCAGAGTGAGTTGGTACTGCTCTTCTAGGAATACCTCTGGCTGCCCTTTAACCTACTGGAAGGGGAAGGGACCTGCCTGGTGCATGTGTAGGTGGCAGCTTTGCTGCTGCTGCCGGGCTTCAGGTGCTCAGTCGTATTCATGGAAAAAACAAGTAGTTTTTGTTATGGGAACATTTCAGCTCTTCCTTAAGGCTCCCTGGAAGTAGTGGACTACTGGCTTAGACCAGGGTTGAGAACATACAATAGGCTTGTGGTCTTTAGTTCAGGATTGAAAGGAAGTTATTTTGATGTTGAAATTGCTGGATCTGATGGGCTCTCCTTGGCTGTGCCTGCTGGGAAGGGCCTGATGCTGTCAGTGGGACAAGGGATACTAACCCAGGCTTTGTATGCTTTGAAGATCCTCCTCTGGCCCTGCAGCACCTCAGATCTAGGTCCACAATGATGGCACCTAATGGAGGTGATCCATGGCTGCCTGCTTACCTATTTCCATTTGGAAGTTTCACCATCCATTGGGCAGCCTGGTCTTGTGGCCAGACCAGCCCTGCCAGTTCTTGGGTAACCCTGGGGAAACTCCTTCCTCCATCTGTGTCCCTCTTCCTGTGTTGTGCAACTCCTTCTGTCTGTCTTTTGGTCCGTAGATGGGAAAGTTTTAGTGAAAGTATTCAACTTTGGGTATCAGGAAAGGAGTTGAGCAGCTTCTGGAATATTTATTGTGCTCTGACCTTAGGAAAAAGAGGCACAAATTGTGGTTGGCACTGTGTAGTGGTTCTGCTCGTGGGGCATTGACACAGGCTTTGCACAGGGGATTTCTAGTCACAGGATGCAAGTTCTTGACTGGTTGCATATTTGAGGCAGAAAATAGTCTTGCCACTTGCATGCAGAGCTGATGCTTCCCCTCATAACTCAATTTTCAGTCATGTAAGGCCAAGGTGCCTCGTTTTTGTCCTGGACAAATGTGCTCTAGAATCTTCCTTTCCCAACCCAGATGAATAGAGGCTTGCAAAAATAAAATCCTTAGAAACCTGAGCTTTGGCCATGTATTACCAAGCAGGATTGTGTCAGGGATGTCCATAGCATTAGGATGTGGTTTGTGTGGTCTGCTGTCAGAGGTGACTTTTGGGGAAACACTGGCTTTTAGGTTTTCTGATGTTGGTTTGCAACTATAAGCTTTTTTTTTTTTTTTTTTTTAGTTCTCATACTGTCTGTTGCAGGTGGGAAATTGCTCTTGGGAAAGCAAAAGCAGGTGTTCTCTTGGATGTAGGTGTGAGAGCAGTATGGTACCTTGGAAATGTTATGATTTGTAACCAGCCTGCATTTCACAGGCAAACATCTCGGATCAGCGTGATCAGTCCTGTAGCTGTCTGTGTGCCAATTTTACCTTCAGGGAATGGCTGTCCTTTTTAATGATTCATTAGCTTTATCAAACTGCATCCCATGGATACAGCTGGCTGGGATGGGGGAGGGTGAGGATTGCATTGAGCTGGGAGTGCAAGGGAAAACTGGAGTGCCAGGGAGGAGAGGGTGTGGGGTGAGCGAGGGGCTGAGTGGGGCAGTTCCTGCCCCAGGGTTTGAAGGCAGTTCAGCTGCACTCCGGAGGTGGGTTTGGTGTGGTACTGTTAAAATGGGTAGCTTTAGGTGGGAACAGCTAAGCAGGACCTTTAGGGGATACCAGTGATGCCCTGCATCCTTCAGGGCTGCTTCCAGGGTTCTGGTGAGTGGGAGAACTCTGCACCACGGCAGACTCCGTGCCTGAGGAGCCCTAAAGCCAAGGCAAAGAGGAAGGTCCTGTTCACACACCAGCACAGAGGTGTGCCCACACTTCCCTCCTTTAATTTGCTACCTGGGCTTCTCCCCTGTGAAAACCTCCGGATCCTGTCCTTGTGCTGACTCCAACCCTCTCGGATGTTTTATGTCCTCTGAAACAAGGGCTTGGGTTTTGTTTTATTTTATCCTCTTTTTTTTTTTTTTTTTTATTTCCTTTTAAACTTTTTTTTTTTTTTTAATGATTGTATTTCCCCATTGTTTCCCTCCTGCATGTTGACCTCGTACCCACTGTAGGCATGACGGCTATTCTGATGTCAGCCGCCGGACTCCCCGTGCACCTCACCCGTGTGCCGCAAGCTGCCAGCACCCATAGAGCCACTAAAAAACACAGCTCAGTTAAGGAGGGGAGGAAAGTGTCCAAGAAAGGTAGTTCCTGCTCAAAAACTCTGATATATTTGCTTCCGTCTCCTTCTCTTTATCTCTCTGCACTCCTTCCTTTCCTGTCGTCTCTCCCTCCACCCTCTCGGCCCTTCTGGTTTGACTGATGATGTTCGTCCCACCGAGGGGAGAAGCAGGACGTGTCTCCCCTGACCTGCACTGTTTCTGACAGGCTGTGAAATAAGATGAGAAAGTAGATGTGGTCCTGTGGTAGGTCTGCTCGTTTCCATCCATAATTAAAGCTGGAGCAGCTCTGTGATCTGTGCATGTCAGACTCTCCCGTGCTCCTGCTGCACCCTCTTGGGGAACCCTGAGTGTCCACATACCAGGACCTTCTGAGTCATTGATGGAACAACTCTGGGAGCTGAGGGACCATCAAGGAGAGCATTGAATCCGTATGTGCTCTGAAGAGAAGGTTTGCTTGTGAGCCATGCTCGTCATGATTGAGTCATGGGATGACAAGGATCTGCCAGACCAGCAGACCCCTGAGTCATACAGGGCTTTCTAGGTCAAATTGCAGGGGATTTATTCTCTTCACCTCTTGTCTGGAGTGGAAGGGAGTGGAGTGCTGTCAGGTGGATGTGCCCTGGCAGGAAGGGATGGGTTACCTCGGCTCTCGTGCTGAGCTGAGCCACCTCCAGGGTAGGGCCTTCATTTCTCCTCTTGTCTCACTGGCATCCCTCACCTTTGCAGAGCCTGTGGGCTCCCAGTTTAGAGCCTGGATTCCATCTGTGTATAGCAGCCCTAGGACTCTACAGGACTAGGTGTGAATCCAGCCTGGTGTAGCTGTAGAGGTTGTTTGCCAACCTTGGCACAGGTGTGTCAACCACCACCAAACCTGCAGTGTGTCCCCTCCTTTGGATTAGCAAAAAGGGGGGACTAGAGGTGGGAAGTGTTCAACACTTATATGAGATGCTTATATTTTAGAAAGGGAAGAGCCCAGAGGTGGAGGGGAAGAGGCACCTGTCTGTGTGGGGAGTTTATTAGTACATTTTTCTCTCTCCTTGGAGTCCATGAAGTCCAAAGCTGTCTGAAGGAGGCAGGAAGAAAAATAGAAATTAAATGAGGAGGGAGGTATTTTGTGGAAATGCATTATGGAGGGAGCTGCGAGAAGGAGGGAGAGAGCAAATGTGGAGTAGGATGTGTGATGGAGGGGGAGGAGAAAGCAGAGGCGGCAGGAGAAGCAGTGCAGAACAGGAGGAGCAAAGGAAAATGGGAGGTGAAGGAGAAGAGCCGAGTGGAGGTGGGTGACAGAGTGGCTGGATGAGGATCTCACTCCATGGAGCCAGCTGGCGAGGTGGTGGGGTAATGTGGCTCCTGGTGCTCCACTCCTGGCACGGGCAGCATCCAAGCAGCCCTCCACAGCCAGGGATGAGGGCTGAGTGGTGGCAATGCCCTGGGAACAGTGCTGAAATGGAGCTGTGAGGGGCCAGGCCCTCCCACAGAGGAGCCCAAAACACCGAGGGCTGGGCCTGCATTGGTGTTGCTCACCTGCTGCTGGTTAGTGACATGAAATAACTGTATTTAGGGCACGGTATGGCCACAGACACATGGGCCTGCTCCTCTGCAACCCAGCTGGCTGCTGGTTTCTCCTCCATGGGGTCTGTTAGCCCTGAGCACTGCACCACTGACAGCATCCAGCCCTCCCTAGCAGGAGGGGATGTGGGTGCAAACAGCCAGGATGCTGTAAGGGATGTTAACAGGAGGGTGTGTCTTGTGACTTGGGAGTGGGGTGGGGAAAGCAGCAATGCAGAGCATGGAACAGGGAGCGAGGAGGATGGGATGTGGGCTGGGGGTGAGAGCAGCACACACCGTGTTGGGTGTCTGCCAGGGAGCAGAGGAGTGGCTGTAGCTGTGCTGGGTGTTTTGCACCCCATCAGTGTCTCCTCTGCCACAAGATGCCAGTTCCTCGGTGCTGGGTGCAGCACTGGGAGCACCCCTGTGTGCCTGCAGGGCTGCCCTTGGCCAAAGGCTGTGCTGGGGCAGCGGTGGCCCCCGCCCCAGGCCAGGCTGTCACCTCCCTGCCAGCTCTCCAATGCCACCTGCTGGGGCTGGGACACCTCCAGAGGAGCAGAGGGGACACCAGCAGGAGGGATGGAATGAGAAAGGCATCAAGGAGCTCCTTTTCCTGTCTGGCACAGCAGGATTTGTCCGAGCCATCCTCGTGCTGCAAGAGGAGACTGCCAGCTTGGCACTTTTCCACACTGACCCATGAGAAGGGGGACCTTTCAGTGGTTTAGGTTTTTAAAATCGCTCTCTTGTTTTGGAAAGCAGGATCTCCTTTTGCTGGGGGCTGGGATGCCAGTCCTGCAGAGTGCCTCCCTCCTGGGATGCAGAGGGTGTTCAGTCCCTCCTAGGAACAAGCTGTGCTTGTACAACACCCTTCAGGGCTTAGGGACATTGTTCTGCAGTGCAGGTCCTGAGCCTGATTTTTGTCCAGCTTGTTCTCTTTGCCTTTACAGACCCTGGAGCAGCCAGCAGGCAGAGATGGGCCTGTTTCATGCCCTGAATTTCACATCGTGTGTTCTTTCCCACACCCCTCTAGGATTTTCCATCTCAAGCAAGAGCTGTGCATCCAGGAGTGGGCCCAGCAGTGTGCTAAGTACAACCAGCTGTTGGTGGGTGCAGTGTGCCTCTCCTGAGCCTCTTCTCCCTCCCTCCTGCTGCTGCTGCCAATCCAGGTCCCACCCGGGTTGAGGCAGTGCTGCTGGAATTGCAGCCGGATATAGCTGGGGTGTGTTAAACAGAGGCGCTAATTAGTCAGGACTCATTAGCGTTGTTGCTGTTCTGGCAGGGATGTCTCTGGCACAGACACGTGCTGCGGGTCTCGGGGAAGCCGTAGTCTCCAGGCAGGCTCTGTGTTATCCTGGCACACGGCCTGGCAGCGTCTGCCATCCTCATGGATCGGCGCTGCCTTCCCGCCGGCTGGCACCGCGCTGCGCTTCCTCGGGATGCTGCAGCCACTGCCTCGTGCCAGCGTCACTGACTGGGGCCTCACTGCTGTCAGTGGCTTCTCTTGCTCTCCCCAAGCACTGCTTGGCCATGGAGCTGGACACTACAGGGCTCCTCTGACCTCACAGGGACCTCCAGGGGACTGAAGGGAGGAGGTGTTGGCTTGGGCTTGCTTTGCTGCTTGTTACCCTCTGGGATGGTGGGGTCACCATCCACTTCCACCTGACCAGGAGTTTTCCCTGCACAGCCATCCTCCCTAGGGTGGGCAGGCACATGGGGAGTGCTGCTCTAAGGAGGGAGAGGAGATGAGATGGTTTGTCCTTCCTTGCCAAGCAAGGAGATTAATCCCTACCGACTCTGATTGCTTCCCATATGTCTGTCTGTCTGTCTGCAGCTGGGTCTGTGGACTGTGCAAGTGCTTGTCCCTCGGAGTTGAGGGAGCTCACTGTTCCCCCTGGGGAAGGAGACAGGCTGCAATAACAGGGGTGCTCTGACCAGAGCAGCCTGGTCACTGGGTTATCCTCCTGAAATGCTGAAATGTGGAGAAACCTGTTTTTAGCACCAAACTCCTCTCACGTTCCTGATTTCTGGACAGCCCTTTCAGGGGTTGAGGCTGGTAGATCCAGCCTTTGCAAGTGCAGGGAACAGAGATGATGGGAGCTGTGTGACTGTCCATGACAATAACTAGAAACAACCTATGTCTGGCCTGCAGAGGGTATCAAAAAAAAGTCTGCTGGAAACCACATGGCTCGTTTTGGGATACAGGAGGAGACATGTTACTGCTGCAAGCATTTGGTTGCCGAGCAAGGATTCAAAACACATCTGTTAAACGTTGCCCATGGAAAGCCCTTGCTTCAGCAAGCAGCTTATTATCTACAGGGAGGAAGGGGAAGCATTAAAAACAATTTGATATTCCTCTCTTTGTAAATGAAAGAATGGTAAACATTCTTTGGCATCTCGGATAAATCTGTAGCACAGCACTCGGCCAGCTGGTGATAAACAGCATCAGTCAATCCTGCTATTGCATTTCCAATCCTCTATTGAATCCAGAAAACTCTGGGGGCTGAACAGGCTTTGATGATCCCAAGGGACGACTAGAACAAAGGTTCGGAGGCAAACGCTTTTATGGAGCAAAGTGTCCTGTAAGGAAGTGATTCATGTGCGGGAGCAGACGCGGCTCGTGCCGTGGTCCCAGCTGCCTCCTGGCTCCCCCCACACTGCTGGGATGTGCCTGGATGGATGTGCTGGTCTGTCCAAGGAAGAGCCTCTCTTCGGAGGCAAGGAAGGCTGTGTGGGCTTTGCTACCCCTGCTGAAACCAAGCTGTCAGCATCACAAGGCTTCTCTGGGGCTGGACCTTCAAATCCTTGCAGCCGGGGACAAATTTTTCTAAAGCATCTGGGCTCCCCAGCCCTTCCTCTCTCCAGGCAGCCTTGGTGGCTGTAAATGCACCAGAGCATTGTCACAGCAAAGTGACAGGAACAGACTGGAAATGCCACAGTGCAAATCCATGAGGCATGGGTTTTCTGAGGATGGCTGAGGGCTGCATCACTCTCTTCTGCCTGTCTGATTGCCCCAGCTCCATCCTAGTGCCAGCTGGTGAGGTGGGTAGTACCATTTGCTTTGCTCAAAATCCCTGCTGTATCCCAAGAACTTTCCTGTCTCACTCTTAGCCAGCTCTGCACCAGATTTTTGTCTCCTTTCACTGATTTCATTTGAGTGAGCCTGGCCAGTTCTTGGGTGAGTTATCTCACCAGGAGCTGCAAGGGGAGAGCGTCCCCCACCACCCTGAACTAGGTGAACTGCTCTGAAGCTGCTCAGGTGTGTGCAGGTGGGAGCAGGTGAGCTGGGGCGTTCTGCCAAGGGCTAGGCAGGTGTTGCTGTTGCTGTAACATGCCCTCTCTGCTCACTTCCCTTGCTGTCTTCACCTTGTCTGTGCATCTTTTTGGCACTGCTTCCTCCAGCCCAAAGCCAGAGGAGACAAGAAGGTCACCTCAGAAAGACACCTGGAAAGTGCAGGCCAGATGGAGAAGGACTTGGTGGTCAGCCTGGCAGGCAGCACGGGATCCTCGGGGATGAGAACACGGTGATCATCTTGGAAGTGGATGGAGTTAGGGTGGGTAGCAGCCAGTCCTGCTCAGAGTCCTTTCTAAAACCTGCAGAGCACAAGAAACTGAGGTCTCCATCTCCCACATGATCATGAAGCCCTGCTCTGCCTGAGATGTCAGGCGTCAATCCTGCCCAGCACTGGCACTTGGAATGAGTATCCCTTCACTTCCTGGGCTCCTTTTCTTGCTTGTTTGCTCAGTCATCCCTTCCTCCTGCTCCTGCTGCCAGAAATCATGTGTTTCAGGAATGGCCAGGAATCCCCTTCTGAAAATAACTCATCTTTACTGTGTTTTCATTAGAAGAGTCCAGCTCCCAGTTCATCAGTCTTCCTGATGTTCCACCCACGTTACTGCTCTGCCTCTTTCTTCTGTGGCAGTCCGGGGAATGAGGGGCTTCTGCCTGATAGAGGATCTGTGCCATCCAGGCCTTTGCATGTTTAGCAACACCCAAATGGATGGGGGGAGCTGAAGATTTGTGTTGTGCAGGTACAGCCACATCTCCAGTGCTCAGCTGTTGCACATGGTGATCCTCTGTGTCCTCCTGGGAGTGTGGAGTTGGGAGCAGCAGTATTGTCTGTGCTAAAGGATCCATCTGGCCAGGATGGAGAATGGAGAAGGAAGAGCTACTCCAGCCAGGAAGGAGAATGGAGAAGGAAGAGCTATGCCTTGGCTGACCCCCCAGATTTGGCTTCAGGAAGGAAGGACGAGGCTCCCCCAAGCCAAGTGACCAGTCTCTCTCTTTGCCTCCTGCCAGGTGGAGTCACAACATCACTTGCACAAATGTTTCCTCTCTCAGGCTGGTGGAAGAGCCTGGCAGCCTCCATGACAGGCCTGATGACGGGTAAGGAGCTCATCTCCTCTCCCAGGACCAGGGGCCATACAGAGCCATGGGATGCTCCCTGGCTTATGCCAAGTCTCACTGGGCAGCTCCCAGAAGCTGGGTTTGGTGGTAACTTGCTCTGGGTGTTGTGGGATGTTTGTTGCTTCATCCCATACTGCTTCTGGGAGGACCAGGCTCGTGGGCTGGTCAGGTGCCCGTGGATGGATGGGTGGATGGGGTCAGGGACTATATGTGGGAAGATGCGAAGATATCAGTGTCATGTGCTGCAAGTTAAAAAACAGATTGTTTTATATACTGGGATGACTTGCACTGTGTTTTGCTGGATATGAGTGTGTGGAAGCTCAGGAGAAGGGCCACTGTTTCATGTTAAGGATGTGAAGCTCGTTCTGCCATACTCAAAACAGGACCTGAAGCTTGGTGTGTGTTGCCGGGTGTCCTTGTTGGGCACCAGCTGTGGTGATGTGGGAATGCCTTTTCTCCTTTGTCAACAAAGACTGTGTGATCCTCTATCCTACTGAAACCATTGAGTTTGATCCCAGCTGGCTTCTGGTATGCACAGAAAGCTCAGCTGGGACCTGCCTGGCATCACTTGGGGAGAACTGGAGCACAGCAGCTCCAGGCAGACCCCCGGGTGTACGGCACAGGGCACCAGCGGGTGCTCCAATCTGTGATGCTCAGAATCCTGGTGGGATCCACTGCTGATAGCAAAGCCTTTGTGGGCTTGTAGGGATGAGTTGGAGCAGCCTCTTCTCCCCCTCTAACCTTAACCTTTCTCCTTGGCATCCTGGCCAGTGGCCTGCCTGTCTCCCTTCTCTCTAGCTCACCCCACATGTGCTGGTTGTACTGCACTGTGTGTCTGATTTCTCCTCTCTTTCTCATCTCTCTCCTTGTGCAGCCACACCAACAGAGCCAGAAGCAGTAGTGAAGAAATACCTGGAAGAGCTGAAGGGCACTCCTGCTGATGAGGTGAGAGGACAGTGAGGCAAACTCCAGCTTGCCCAGAGTTCACTGAGGTGTCATGAAAACAACAGTGTGTCCTGAGGACCATCCTTCCTTGGGCATCCTGTGTGGTAGATAGTGCTACTTGCAGTGGCACTGTTGATGTTGAGGTAGAGAGCCCTCGGCACTGCCTGGAGGCCACATATGACAACAGGTGACTTGCCCTCATCAGAGGACTGTGACAGAGAAAGAACAATGGGCTGAATAGCTCAGCCTGACAATGCCTCCCAATTGCCCTTGGAGCTGGTTGCAGGGCCTGGGGGGAAGGAGGGGAGTTTGGTTTTGGTCTCTCAGTGCTCAGAGGTTAAAACTAGGGATCACACCCTGCACTGGAGCTTGCAGAGAAGCAGGAAAACCATACCCAGTTCCCACTCATCTGCTGTGACTGATGGCAGCTCTCCACCTCCTGGGCAACACAGGAAGTGGAGTGATACCAGCCAGATAAGGAAACCTGTCTCTGTGCCCGTAAACATCAAAGGAAGGGACTAAACCAGAAGGCAGATCTTCCTGAAGCATCTCCTTGATGGCTTCCTTGGTGGGTCAGTCCTTGGGGATCAGCCTGTGCTCATAGGTGGTGGTTTCTCCTCCAGGACTGCATCATCTGCATGGAGAAGCTTTCCTCCCCGTCTGGCTACAGTGACACGTGTGAGTCCAGCACCATCAGGCCAGAGGCTGTTGGACGCCTGAGGAGCTGCCAGCACTCCTTCCACATGCTCTGCATGCTGGCCATGTACTCCAATGGGAACAAGGTACCCAGCTGGCCCATCCCCACCAGGTCCCCTGTGCCCAGGTCACTGGGCTGTGGAGCTCTGATCCTGACTTCTCTCTCCTGGCAGGATGGCAGTTTGCAGTGTCCCTCCTGTAAAACCATCTACGGAGAGAAAACCGGGACCCAGCCCAAAGGGAAGATGGAGATCTCCACTTTCCCTCAGTCCCTCCCTGGCCACAAGGACTGTGGGACAATCCAGATTGTGTATCACATCAGCAGAGGCATCCAGGTGAGTGCACAGCATGCTGATGGATATAGCACAAGCTGTGAAAGCCTCCCAGAAAAGTTCTGGGATCCAGTACAGTGCCTGCTGGCAGCCCATCACCGAGCAGCCTACGGTGCCTGGAGCCAGCAGCTGCACCAGCTGTTCTTCAGTGTGTATGGGTCTCCTCCATCAAAGATCTTTTTCTGAGCAGCCCCAGATTTTACAGCAGCTCTTCACCTGCAGTAAGGAACTAATGTCTGCCTGAAACAGGGAGGAGATTCTGCCCATGCTCACAAGGTGGGAGAGATCCCAATGTGTGGCTTCACAGCCCACGCTGGTTTCAGCAGTGGCAGTGAGCTTGCAAAGGTTTGAGCTGTGTGGGTTTTTTTAAGGTGTCATATGACCACGTGGAAAAAGCTGTGGTTTGAGGCTGTCTCCCACCAGAATATAATGAGATTTTAGATCTGGCTTTGTATCCCAGCATGAGACTGCTCTTGGAAGACCTGTAATGCTCACATGTCCCATAAGAACAAGTCAGATACCTTGTGCTCATCAGCTGCCTTTTACATGGAAGAGCTGGTTTGAGATGAGCCTATGTCAGATCCTCCTGCTGAGGAATTGCCCAACTCCTGTGAAGATGGGTGTGTCCATGCCAAATATGTCTCCTCCCTTGCAGGGCCCCGAGCACCCCAACCCTGGGATGCCATACACGGCCAGAGGCTTTCCTCGCTATTGTTACCTGCCAGACAACGAGAAGGGCAGAAAGGTAAGGCACTGTACCCTGATGATGTCACCCTTCTCGTGTTATCTCATGGCACTGAGCTTGTCAAGCTTCTGGCAGTCTCTTTTCATGGCTCAAGTCTCCTGCCTTTGGTTTTCCTTTTCCCCTCTAGGTCCTGGAGCTCCTGAAGGTGGCCTGGAAGAGACGCCTGATTTTCACCGTGGGCACCTCCAACACCACCGGCGAGAGCAACACGGTGGTGTGGAACGAGATCCACCACAAGACTGAGATGGACTCAAACCTGAGTGGCCATGGCTACCCTGACCCCAACTACCTGGACAATGTGCTGGCAGAGCTGGCTGCCCAGGGGGTCACTGAGGACTGCTTGGGACAGTGAGCCGTGGGGGCCTGGCTGTGCCGTGCACACCTCGGGGGCCCACCTAGTGCACTTATTCCTGATGCCTTAAGTTCCTGTGTCTGACCACCCGGCACACTGAGCAATAACAGTTCTGTGGGAGCCCTGCCTGCTCTTCACGTTTTTGGGGGGAGGGAAGGATATTTTTGTAGAAGCTGCACTTGTGTTTCTGGGTGGGATTGATGGCCACGGCCAGGAGCAGCTGGGACAGCAGTCCTGAGGTGACAGGTCCCCTGGGGAAGGCAGGACCTTCCTCTGGTAATGCTTGGGGACAGGATGGGGAGACGGGAGTGCCTTGCTCCCACTAAACCACTTGGAAAGCAAATGGGGGCCTCCCTCTAGTGAACAGCAGCTCCCTGAGGCACCTCCTGCCCTGTATCTCTGCTCAGTCCCAATAAACTGTTCATTTTCACAGCCAGTCCCTGCCTCTGCCTTCCTGCTGCCTCAGGGCTTGGGGTATCTCACCCTTAGTGTCCCTCTCTAGGGGACCAACCTGATCCATGGAGCCTCATTCCAGCCAGGACAAAGGAGGGGAAGCTCAGCTCAGCTGGAGGGACACAGATCTCAGTGAAGGCAGGACACAGAGTGCTGGTCCCAGGGTTGTGGTTCCAGCCTGTCGGTGCTTTGGCTGCTGGATCCTGGTGGTCTGTGGCCATGGTGCCAGCAGAGGTGACCCATCACTGCCCACCCTGCACAAAGTTGCAGTCCCCTGCTCTTGCCATGAGCTGCCAGCCTCACTCCTCACCAACCCTTCTGGCAGACCCTGTCCCTCTTTTCTCCTTCTCTCAGGTGAAATGGCAGCGATTGGGGGCTGTTTGTGCACGGTGAAGCCTCTGCAGGGAGGGGCTGCTGTGCTTTGTGCTGCTGCTGCAGGGATGCTGGTGCCACCAGCTGGTGACAGTCACCTTCCTCCCGCGGTGGTGGCAGCCAGCCCAGCTGCCAGCAGTGATGCTTTTCACCTGGGACCACACTCCTGGTACTCCCAGCACCTTGGAAGTGGGATATTGCCCCAGTTCTGGTGGCCTTGCAGTACAGTGTCCTCAGGCTCAGAGCTGATGTCTTTTGAAGAGCTTGTTTCTGGCTGTTCCCCTCCCTGTGGCCACTGGACCCAGCTGCACATTGAAATCATCCCTTTGGCAATGGTGCCATCTGCCATTTCACCTCCTTCCTGGGAAATCTGGGATGTGGCTGGACTTTGTGGCAGCTCTGCCTTGGCATCTGCCTGGGACCAGCATGTCCTGGACCAGCAAATGGGCATCTTTCTTCCTGCCATTATAATATAAATATTAAAGGTGTCTTAGAGCCTTTCAGGGCAGGTGCTTTCCCTAAGGTCCATCTTGTGCTTGCAGGCTCTAGGGGGAAACCCCTCAACCAGCCTGTGAAATTTGGGGATGCTGCAGGACTGGCAGTTCCTTGGGAGCTACAGCTCTGTGTGTGGTGCTGAGCTCTACTCAAACGGGCTCTGTCTGTTCTTCTCCCACCCTGGTTGCGAAAGGGAGAGGTTTTGAGTTCAAACTCCATCTTTGTATCCCTGGATCATGTTCTCACAGCAATCAAAACAGTGAAATGAAGCGAAAATTGAGCAGAGTTCACCCAGCCCTGTACAAAGCAAGAATTTCCTGCTGAGCCTTGCCCAAGGCACCTCCAGCAGCTGCTCCAAGGTGTGAATCAGCTGCATCTGGGCTGGTCCAGGGCTGTGGCACTGGACTGGGAGCTGGTCAGGCTCAGCAGCTCATCCCTGGCTGTCACAGCTTTGGACATGAGGCATCTCCTAAAATCCTTGCCCTATCTGTGCTGAGCCTGGGACTGTCCCTGTGGCAGGGGAGCCAAGGGGTGGAAAGGAGCAGAACCAGGAGCTCAGACAGTGGTTTGCAGGGAGCTGCTTTGAAGCAGTGGAGTGAAAGCACAGCCATAACGCCGTGGTGCCCATTGGAGCACAGAGAAGGAGGACAGAACCTGAAGAACAGAACCCTGGATGGGTTGACCAAAAGACTTGTGCGCTCCATCCCCGGCTGGAGCCCCGGGGAGGGTGGGGTCTCTCCCGGCCCCCCGCGGTGGTGCCTCATCTGCCGCAGGGTGGTTATTTTTAGCCCAGCCGTGACCCCGCAGCTATGCTGGGTACCGGCAGCTGAAACTGTGACTCACTGTCCCCCTGCGTCACCCACTCTGCCCCTCGCCCCGCCAGGAGTGCCAGGGTGGGGTCTGGGGGGGGCGGGTGGAGGGTTGGCAGGGTCCCCAGGGTAGGTATTGCTGGGTCGGAGCGGGGAGTAAGTCAGGGATCAGAGGGAGGAGGGGTGGAAGCTGCAGCTGCGCCTGTTTTTCCCCTCTGCAGCTGGACGGTGTAATCTTTGAATGCCCCATTTCCACTTAATCTGAAGGCGTTGTCTTGGCCCCTCGGGAAGGGGGAGGAAATCCCCTCCCACGCAGGAGTGGGCGGCCGCTGCCCTTGGCAAACACGGGAGAAGGAGCACTCCAACCCCTTTGCGTGGGGAGTGGCGGCGGGGGGCTCCCGAGCCGCGGGGCAGCTCCCGCTTCAGGGCGGTGTCCCTGGCCCCATCCAGAGGGCTTGGGGAGCCTTTCCCTAGGAAGGGGGAAGGATGGATGGGGAAATGCCAGCGTGGGGTGGCCCCAGAGCTTGGTGCTTCCGTGCCCCCGGTGCTGGGTGGGACCGTTCGCCTGATCGCTGGGGTTTGGGTGGGTTCGGGTGTGATGCTCTGGAGCGCTTCCCTGCCCGCGGGGCAGGGCTGGCTGCACCCGAACCAGTCGGGCACGGGCTCATCCCTGGCTCCCGGTGGGCACGGGGAACCCGCAGGGAGTTGGGTTTAGGTGGGGTGAGAGGGGGTGCGGGACCTCTTGCCCAGCTGTCCCCATAGCACCAACACTGACTCCCGCCAACCCATCCCGGAGGCTCCGGTGCCTCCTCCGTGCCTCAGTTTCCCCTTTCACATCACAGGCTTGTGCCCCGGTTCCTCGCAGCCTTCGGGGTCCTGCAGGACCGAGGGATGACCCGGGTGGCTCAGTTGTTCCCCCCTGCCCGCGGGGTCCTGCCAGGCCGGCAGAGCCGGTGCAGGAATGTGGGGCTGGGAGGGTCCGGCTCCTCGGGACGGGCGGTCCCCGCTGCGGGGGCACTGGGGGCAGTTCGTCCCCTCGGCAGTGGGACGGGGTGAGCGGAGCAGAGAGGCACATCCAACCCTAGCAGGAGGACGCCATGGAGCTGCCGTGGGTGCTGCTGGCGCTGGCGGGGACGGGCACAGCCGCGGGCCTGGGTGACTCTCTGGGGGACAGGGCAGAGGGGGATGGGGGTCTGGAGAGCCAGGAAGGGGGTTATGGGGCTGGGCATGGCTGGGGGGGTCCCCACACCAGTGTTGTCACCCTGCTGCTGACACTGCTGGCACCCCGTGAGCTCCCCCTGTGCCAACACCGGCACTCGTGGGCCCTCTCACGGGTGGGGGCCGGGGTCAGTCACTTGCTGAGCGGAGCAGAGCAGGGGGTCCCTCCCTCACCGTCCACTCCCCCAGCCCGGCTGCCCTACGTGCCCCGCGTGCCCCCCGTGGCACTGCTGGGGAAAGTCACTGCCACCACCTTCGCACTGGAGAGACCCTGCTGCATCTTCGACGGGCACGCCAGCGCCTCGGACACTGTTTGGCTGGCGGTGGCTTTTGCCAACGGTGAGCACCCGCTGCCCTGACGCATCTTCCCGTGGCAGGGGGGGTGGGGGACCCTCACCACAGCCGCTCGCCCTCCATCTGTGCCGTGCAGCATCAGCCACCTTCAGGAACCCCCCATCCCGGGCTGACGTGCCCCCGTACAAGCAGCTGCCCACCACGCACTCCTACATGACTCTGGAGACGGCGGCGGCCGCGTACGCCTGCCCAGCCCCGAGCCCGGCCGTGCTGCGGGTCGGGGGTGACACGGCGTGCAAGGACCAGGGCAGGCAGGACCCTTGCAACGGGCCCCTGCCCTCCCCAGGGCCCTACAGGTAAGGCCAGAACCCTCGAATCCCAGCTCCGGTAACTCCCCACCCAGGGTGTGCTCTCCCCCCCCGGTGTCACTCCCGTACCCATCGCAGGGTGAAGTTCCTGCTGATGGGCTGCCACGGCCCCAAAGCGGAGACGCACTGGTCCGACCCCATCCTCCTGCACAGAGGTACCGGTGGCACTGCCATCCCCCCGTGGGTCCCCACACCTGCCTGGTGGCACTGCCATCCCCCAGTGG